>NC_136489.1:10757587-10787587 GCF_053919585.1 Euprymna scolopes
ATTTTTAAATGTTATTAAAATAAATTTAAATTAAAAATTATAATAATATTATATAAAAAAAATATATTTCGTAAGTCTATTCTGCGAGACTGTTCTCGACTTTTTTCCTGTAGAACTGAAATTCGTTTCAATTCAGGCACCACGATTTGACAATTTTCGAATTCTAAGATATTATTGTCTGTTTAATCGATAAGTAAAAAAAACATACAATATTTTTATAATTTAAATTCATTTGTTTATCTTTCAAATTCTTAAATTTAAAATGAATTGCACGCCAGAAGGTGCGTTTCGAGTTGAAGCATAAAAGTCGAAGAACCTTAAAAAAAAACACCGTGTTCTTTGTAAAAATGATTTTTTAACAAAATTGGCAGTACACATTTTGTTACAGTTCTTTCAATATAAGAATATAAGGATTTTTTATTTTTTAATTTTTTTACACGGTGCTCACCACTTTTCAAGGCCCGGAAGCCACTCATGGATAAGGGTTATTGCAAGTACAGTACGTTAGTGTGGAGATTTGATGAAGTGTTTACTTAAGGGGGCGGTTCATTAGGAATTTGTTAACGTTGGCCTTGAAGACATCCAAGTTGTAGTCAGGTGAAAAGCAGGCAGACGCAACAGAGTTCAACCGGCGTGCAGTTCTAAGAAAAAAGCGTTGTTCATGGAATCCACGTTTTCATTTTGATTTAAAGAGTGGGGGGAATTTTTCACAGTCGATTCAGCTAGACGGGTGTTTTTCGTGAAAGATTGGCGAGGGGGGGACCAGAGATTGGAGTTCAGAAAAGCACCTGCTTTTTATTATAAAAACTATTAATTGTTAGGTGAAAGTAAAGTTGTTTTTTTTCGAAGAAAATTCACGGTACATATGAATTTTGGTAACTTACTGAAATTATACCTTTTTTTACATGGATGTCACCATTTATCAAGGCCTAGAAGCCACTCGGGGGTAAGGGTTATTGTGTGTACAGTAATCAATTGGATAATATCGTAGTAATAGTTAGTATTGGAGATTTGATAAAGTGTCATTACTTAAGGGGGCGGTTCATCAGGAAATTTTTTGTGTTGGATTTGAAGACACCCAAGTTGAAGTCAGGAGGGAAACAGGCAGGCGGCAGAGAGATCCACAAGCGTGCAGTTCTAATCTAACCTTGATTTATTTATTTGTTTTTAGCCATTTTTCCATGGAGTGGGAGGGTGTTTTGTAACTATTCACTGCTTGCAACTAACAATTTATTATTAAAAAAAAAGATATGATGAAATCATAAAAAATATGATATGGTGAAAGTTAAAGTTAAATTGAAAAAACAACAGGGAGACGGCGCGTTCAACATTGTAGCTGGAGCCTATTTGGTAATAAGGTTTAATTAAGATTCGATTGTTTTGTTTTTACTTTTTTACCGTAAATAATTAGCTAAAGGTTTTTTTTCAAGAAAAAAATTTTTTTTACAAAATTGAAAATACACCTTTATTTTCAGAAGTTATTTTTATATAAGAAAATATGAATGCTTTTTCTTTATTAAAGAAATTGTTAGGTGAAATATAGTAAAGTTTCTACCCAGAAAACGGTTATATTTTCCGTAATTATTACGATGGAGAGTGGATGTTCTGTAACTATTCTGTGATTTCAACTAACAATTTATATAAAAAGAAAGGGAAATTTTCAGATTAGGGCCACCTCCACAATTCTTAACATGGGTAGGTTGGGGGTGTTTATTCCGAAAGCCGTTCTTAACAGGAGGAGACTGGTGGCATTTATTCCAAAAGCCGTTTTTAAGATGGGGAGGTTAGGGTGTTTATTCCGAAAGACGGTCTTAATATGGGGAGATTGGGAGTGTTTATTTATGGCCGCCAGTGAATTATAGTGCTTAGAACAGGTATTTATATCTAGAAAACTACTTGCCTTTCCCTTTTCAAATTTAAAATGAGATTTTTTTTTTATTCAGCGTAGTCGAAAACCTTATATGTTTTTTTATGTTTACTTTATTTTCCCAAACTTACCGTGTTCAGAAGGAAATCCGGCGCCATTTTAAATTTTCCAATACATCGGTAAACATTGTATGTTTTTTTAGCAGAATAAACATGTTACATTAAATTAAAACACTGAAAGGTTATCCAGTTAGGTAAAAAAGTAACTTATCTTGCCTTTGATAACATTTATGTTATATATTTGAGTTTGAAAATTTTTCGAATCTATGTGTATAGTAAAAGAAACCAGGTTTTCTTATTCAGCATAGTCGAAAACCTTTAAAAGTAGCCAGTTTAAAGAACATTGTGGAGGTTGACCTAATGTAAAAAAAAAAAATTCCAAAAAATAAAGATATTGTGAAATTCAAATTTAACTTGGAAAAACTATTAAAAAATAGCGCGGTACCAAAAATAAAATAGACAGAAAAATACCCCCTTCGTGTTTATACTTGCAGAAATATTTGAAAAAAGTTGTCAACAAAAACAAATATATAACATGTAAATGTTTTCAAAGACAAGATAAGCAACTTTTCTACCTAACTGGATAATTTAATGTTTTTATTGGGTCTGTATTACTGTACACATAGATTCGAAAAAGTTGGAAAAAAACAAATATATAATAAATATTATCAAAGGCAAGAGGAGTCACTTTTCTACCAAACTGGATAATTTGTTAGTGTTTTTATTTAATGTAAAATGTTTATTCGGCTTGAAAAACACAGCGTTTACCGCTATATTTGAAAATTACAAATGACGACAGACTCTGTGTTAACCACGTTAAGTTTCAGAAAATGAGTTAAAACTAAAAACTATACATAATACTGTTAAAGAAAACACCGATTATATGTAAGCCTATGACACGGTAACATAAATTGAGTTAGTTTCTGACAGTATTTTGTATAGGTTTTTAGTTTTGACTCATTTTCCCAAACTTAACGTGCTCAACACAGTCTGCCGGCATTTGCATTTTTCAAATATACCGATGAGCACTGCATGTTTTCGAACCGATTAAACATTTTACATTACACTAAAATCTGACCCAGTTAGGTAGAAAAGTAACTTATCTTACCTTTTCTAACATATATTTGTTATATATTTATTTTTCGACAACATTTTCGTATCTTTGTTTAATAATACAACCCCGTTTTATTTAATGTAACGTTTAGTCGGCTCGAAAAAAATTATCGGTGTATTTGCAAAATACAAATGGTGGCGGACACTGGTGATTATATTAAGTTTGAGAAAATGAGTTGAAACTAAAATCTATACAAAATACTCTCCGAAACCCACCGAATATGTCATCTTATGTCACGGTAAAATATATTCGGTGGGTTTCTGACACTGTTTTGTATATTCTGTTTTTTTACTTTTTAACTTATTTTCCAAACTTAACATATTCAACAGAGTCCGCGACCATTTGTCGTTTTCAAATACATCGGAAAACTCTGTGTCTTTTTCGAGCCGATTAAACATTTTACATTATATAAAAGCTCTAAAGAATATCCCGTTCGGAAGAAACGTAACTTACCTTACCTTTGCTTTCATTTATTTGTTTGTGGACAACTGTTTTGAGTCTGTGTATAGTAACCCACCTCCCACCCAAATATTAGTTAAAAACTCAGTTTTGAATACAAAAAATAAAAAAAAATCGATATAGTGTTTCAACATTTTAGCAACGATCGGCTTAATCCACTGATTGTTGGTCGAGCCTTATCCATGATTGACGGAAACTCCCGGGGATTCCGATCCAATTCTGCAAGAGTACCATTGTTTTTTTCATTTTCGCCTTTTTTCACCTTTTGGAGTGGATTGCTGTACTAAGAATATAAGAAACATGCATTTTCTCTTTTTATTAGATTTTTCCATTACACCAAATTGAGCCACAGCAACGGGTGGCAGGGTAGAGCTAGTATTATATATAAAACGAGTAAGTAAATATTGAAAAGCATAACATAATACAATTGATCTATTATGGGAATTCTGACATCCGAGATTTTAAGAATTGATTCGTTATTTTTATGTCCCGGCGTTCCGTTCATTTAAGGCTGAATTCTAGATTTGAAATATTATTCCTTGTTTCTAATTCCGTCAATTTATAATCAGTGAATTTATGTTTTTTTGTTGTTTTTTGTATTTTTCTTTTTGTACATAGCACGAAAATCCCACATTCTAACAACACTTTTGGACATTTTTGAATACTAGAGGAGCTATTGAACAACAATCTAATAACGTTAGTATTAAACCAGTTACGGCATTTCAAAATGCTTAGCGACACAATTAAACTATGCTATTTACAAATGATATGATATATTTTGAGCTGACATAAGTTGTGGCTATCATATATTCATATGTTAGAGTTTTATTTATATAGGAGATAAAAATAACTTTTAAAAAATAGGAAAATAATAAAAATAATATCCTCAGATCATTCGCTTTCACCGATCGTAAAATACAATCAAATATAATTTAATTTATGCAGATTTCATTTTTATTAAAACACAGTCAAATATCTATTGATTTCTTATTTGACTCGATTTATAGTAATGCTTTCAGAAGTTGGAAATAATATAACGGGTGCCATTAGCTTGAATCGAAACCAAAATATTTAGCGCTCCGGTGTTATAACTTGCCATCTGAGCTAACTACTAAGAGGCGCCTCATGAATATTGAACCAAAATCTATTTGTTCAAATGGGGAGGGCAATTCCAATAGTGTATGGTTTTAAAAATAATAATGTCATTATTTCAGCACGTTCCCTCCATTCTGCATAAATATGTAGAACTCCAATAACAGCTAATTTTCTGTCACAACAAAAATGTTATAATTGCGAATTGGGTAAAATATACACAAGCACTAAAAATAGAAAAAAAAACAATAATTTCATAAATATTTTCAAGCCAGAAAAGTACCTGATTCAAAGTAACCAGCAAACGGTATTTGGTCAGATTCTTCTTAAACATCTTCATTAATGTTAATTTCGGCGAGAACTTTAATTTTCCATCTTTATTTATTTACTAAATTATGAGGTAATCGTACAGAATAATAAACAAAAATATATTATATGTAATATATTATAATATGTATATATATGTCGGTGCAGTTGGACTGGGCTGGCTTTGCCTAATGGATTGAGGGTACCGGATTGACAGTTCCTGGCTGCTGTTTCCGACTGATAGTACAGGGGCCCTAACTCTTTGGTAGCGCTTAGAGCGGCTGCTCCATCAACAGTTGTAAAATATCGGGATGTTTGTAGTGCCATGTCGCGCATGGAAAGGGACCCTGCACTCATCCCCGGCGGGCTTTCCTGAGGCCACAATCCTGTGAGTGAGGACAGCTGATGGTCTACTTGTATTGCATATCTGGTATTCTGCACAACTACTTGTCCAGCACTCCCTCACTCATCCACCCTAACTGAAACTTTTAAATAAAATGAAATGACAGCTCAAACAAAAGTTACGTTTAAACCAGGACCAAACTCAAAGAAAACCAACCTGCCTCCTCCCTTGAGGCTTGCATTTACTAATATCCGCGGGCTTAGAACTAACTTAGATGACGTTGAGTAATTTCTCCTTGTAAACACCCCAGATATCTTAGCATTAAGTGAAACTAACCTTCACTCCTCCATTCCCTCAAACCACTTTAACATGCCTGGTTATCTCCCACTCTACCGTAAAGACTCGGACAGACATATGCATGGACTTGGAGTCTATATTCGAAACACCCTCCCCCTAACTAGAGAAATAAAACTAGAATCAGAGGGCCAGGCCTTTATGTGCTTCAGACTAAATATGCAATACAATATTAGCTACTTGTATTTTCTCTAGCGCTCTCCCTCAAACCAAGACTGTACCCTAATAAACAAAGTCTCAGACAGCATAGATATAGCACTCTCCCTCGATACAAGCGCACAAATACATGTATTTGGTGACTTCAATGTCCACCACAGTAACTGGCTAGGATTCTCAAATCACACAGACGTAGCTGGTAGCGCAACTCATAGCTTCTCTATATCCCATTCCCTATCTCAGTCGGTTACATTTCCGACACATTTCCCAGCCCGGCACGATCAACATGCCTCACTTCTAGATCTCTTTCTGGCCAACGGTTCCCAATGACTGTACAACAAATGTCCACAGCCCACTCGGGAATGCTGATCACGCTGTGATAATGGTAGAAATCAGCCTAAATTCTCGCCCTAAAACTGAAGACCCACTTCTCAAAACAAGGAGGTATTACAAAAAGGATGATTGGGAAGCCATCAGTGAGCTCATCAGAGATGCCCCATGGCAAAATATCTTTACTCTTCCAGCGGAACAGTGTGCAAATGAGACAACTGAATGGTTCAAAACTGCTATTGAAGCACATGTTCCCGCACGGAAATACTATAGCAAGCCCCACTCTCCCCAATGGTTTACTTCTGCTTGTGCAGCTGCCATTTGTCAAAGGCAGCATGCGTTCCGCAGATTCAACCGACATAAGTCCAGCTCAAATAAACAGAAGTTTAAAGAAGCTAGAAAAAATTGTAAGAGAGTGATAGACACAGCTAAGACAGATTACTCTGAAACCACCAGAAAGCGCATCGAAGCACAGAAATTAGGAACCGGGGATTTTTGGAAAATCTACAACAGCGTAGTTAATAATGGACAGTCAATTATTCCCCCACTAACAAACAATCATGAGGTTGCTTGCACGGCAACTGACAAGGCTAATCTGCTTGCCAGTCGGTTTGCCTCAAACTCCACACTGAACTCGGTACACTACTCACTCCCTGATTTTCCTCTGCGAACAGACGCCACACTTGACGATTTGAAAATCACCCCTTCTCAGGTACATGCTATTATAAAAAACCTAGACACCTCTAAAGCATGTGGACCAGATCTCATCCCGGCTGTGCTATTAAAAAAATGCTCTGCCGAGGTTGCTCCAGTTCTGTCCAAACTTTACAATAAATGCCTTAACAAATCTTGTTTTCCCGACTGCTGGAAAACCGCCACTGTGGTACCAGTCTTCAAGAATTCTGGTGAAAGAACTGACCCACTAAATTATCGCCCCATTAGCCTCCTCCCGCTTTTCGCCAAAATATTTGAGTCCTTAGTTAATCAAGCCCTAGTCCAGCACCTAACAGCTGCTAAACTCCTGACTGACAAACAATATGGATTCAGGCAAGCCCGTTCAACAGCAGATATCTTAACTGTAGTTTCTGAACGTATATACCGTTCATTGGATAAAACAGGGGAGGGTAGAACGGTGGCCCTTGATATATCTAAGGCTTTTGACAGGGTATGGCACGATGGTCTTCTAAGGAAAATTAGATCATATGGAATCACTGGAAGAATTCATAATGTAATAAAATCCTTCTTAAGTAATAGAAAAATCAAAGTTGTCCTCGACGGACATACATCCAAACAATATGACATAAATGCGGGAGTACCTAAGGGGTCTATCCTTGGACCTCTATTATTCCTGATATTCATAAACGACCTCTCTGATAATATTGTTTCGGAGATGGGTATATTTGCCGATGACACCACTCTCTATAACAGATATGAGGGGAAAACAAATGAACACATATCCAACGAAATGGCAGAAACACTAGAGGACGACCTCCAATCCGTAGTGGAATGGGGACAAAAATGGTTGGTCACATTCAATGCTGCTAAGACTAAGCTTGTTTCCTTCAATAACTACAAGAAACCTTCTCTACCACCAATAGCAATGGCCAAGAACACATTGCCTGAAATTTCTTCTTTTAAACTCCTCGGCCTAACGTTTACAGAACTGGAATAGATACATTGAGCGCATTGCCAAGGCTGCTGCAAGGAAGGTTGGCTCCCTCTACCGTGCTAGAAAACTACTTACGCCTGCCAGTATCCTATACCTCTATAAGGCAACAATTCTCCCATGTATGGAGTACTGTTGTCACATCTGGGCTGGTGCATCTGCTGCTTGTCTCTCGCTCCTGGACAGGGTTCAAAAGAGAGTCGCCAACTTGATAGGTCCTGAACTGTCATCTAGGCTTCAACCTCTGTCCCATCGACGAGATGTTGCATCCCTCTGCCTGTTCTACAAATACTTTAATGCTGAATGCTCTGACGAACTGCAAACACTTGTACCTCCCCGACGTAACTACCCCCGACAAACCCGACAAACTACTAAGTCTCATCCCTTTACAGTAGAGATCCCTAGGTGCAAGAAAGCCTTTTACTCCAATAGTTTCTTCCCCAGAACTGCGGGTCTTTGGAACTCCCTTCCGGGATTCTGCTTTCCCAACTGCAATGATATGCAGAAGTTCAAGTGTAATGTTAACAAACATCTTTCTACTCTTCTCCCTTCATAATGAGCCCGCTAATTAATTCCCTAATAGTAGCCCCCTGCTTCAAAGTGGCACTGTGCCTTGTTTGGGGTGAAAATTGAATAAAAAATATTTTAAAAACATATATTAATGATGGATTTTGAGATAATAACGTTTTTTAGCATGGCCAGTAAGAAAACAATCCTGAAAATATAGGAAATGCTTGGTGAAATATGATGTGTTTTATAGAACAATTTAAGCAGGAAGTTTTTAAGATCAGGTACAGACCCTGACCAAACGCGGTTTCACGTAGACTTTATAGTCGGGTACACTTCTAAATTGCCTTAATATTCACCGTTTAGTATTTATAAACTACATAAAATGTTTATAAATGTCACAAAAACAAATACTTGCTGAGAAAAATAAGTATTATTGACGATTATTTTTTTTTTAAATATAAATATACAAATTTACTCTTTTATTTGTTTGTGTTTGAATTATTTTAAGTTTTGTTCGGTAGGTGTTGTCCAGTCACCAACTAACCAACAAACTATCGCTTCAAGGTACTCATTTTTGTTTTACACAGTGATCACCACTTATCAAGGCCCGGAAGCCACTCAGGGATAAGTGTTATTGCAAGTGCATTACGTTTGTGTGGAGATTTGATGAAGTGTTTATTAGGTTCATTAGGAATTTGTTAACATTGGACTTGAAGACAAGTTGTAGTCCGGTGGGAAGCAGGCAGACGGAACATTTGCTAAAAATGTCCTAGAGAGCCACAAATTACACCGATTTGATTATTACTAATGTAACTTTTTATATTAAAATTTAATTGGCATCGTCAGGGTGAATATATATATTGTTGCGTGAAGGGGGATAGAGAAAAATGATTCAAAATACAAAATAAATACTTACACATACTTTTAGTTTTACTTTCCTTTATTTTATGGAGATACGAATTTCTAAATCAATTCTGCTAATTGCCTCTACAATAAAATGCTTTCTAAAGCAAACTTCTTTTGGTACTTATTAATTTAAAACAGTGGCAGCCAGCGATTAAATAGTTTAATTAAGTAACTGTTTTACAAACTTCAAATAATAAATGGAATTTTGGTAAACGTTTATCAATACTTCATTTTTGTTATCAATTTTCACCGCAAACAAAACACAGGGCCACTTTAAAGTAGAGGGCTACTGTCAGGGACATAAGTTCAAAGGCTATTATGAAGGGAGATGAGTAGCAAGATGTTTGTTTACATTACACTTGAACTTCTGTAGGTCAGTACAGTTTGGAAAGCAGAATCACAAAAGGGAGTTGGTTTGTTGGTTGTTTTTGCTTTACGGCATATCAACCCTTTTCATGTTATTTAATGCCGAATCCAAAGATTTTTAATAATTTTTTTTTTAATAGAATATATTTGTTGTTTTCACGTCAGTTTCTATTCAACCCATAGTTGGGACCCTAACAGGTACTACCACTCCGGGTCAGAGTGGATCTGGGAGCAATGGTAATTAAAGGGTGGCTCCACACTCCCGAATTCCCACAAGCTGGGGCCTCATCACTGGATATAGTTTAAGGTAATATCCAGGCCCCCATTGAGAGCCTTTTACCCTCTGCAGGGGGACAGTCGGCGTATTTTAATGTCCCACCGACAGGGCCGCAAAAGGGAGTTCCAAAGTCTAAACGACTTTTATTTCAAACTAAAGCTAAGGGGGTTACCCCTCTGACAAAACAAGGGTAATAAGATTTTAGCCTGCACTTCTCGAACAATGTTAAATTGATGTCGGGAAAGTTCATTTTTTACCTTTTTTTTGCCGTTTTTACTAGTATCATTTTTATAAGCGCCATATATATATATATATATATATATATATATATATATATATATATATATATATATATATATATGCATATATATATATATCCATGTGTGTATTTGTATATATATATATATATATATATGCATATATATATATATATATCCATGTGTGTATTTGTATATATATATATATATATATATATATATATATATATATATCCATGTGTGTATTTGTATATGTATATATATATATCCATGTGTGTATTTATATATATATATATATATACATATATACGTGTGTATATATATGTATGTGTATGTGTATATATACATATGTGGGTATATATACATATGTGTGTATATATGCATATATGTGTGTATATATACATATATGTGTGTATATACATATTTGTGTGTATATATATATACATATATGTGTGTGTATATATACATATATATGTGTATATATACATATATATGTGTATATATACATATATATGAGTGTATATATACATATATTTATGTGTGTGTGTATATATACATATATATGTGCGTGCGTGTGTATATATATATATATACTAAACTTTGTCACCCGTTCAATGTCAAAGTTATAGTCCGTTTATTAGGAATTATTATGTTATGCTAAATAAATAGTTGTATATTGTTAAATTTGTTTTACTTTTCGTAATAAATACATAGTCTTTGTTAACTCCTATAAATTCCTATTTTTCATTAAATGGATGTACTTTACTGTAACCAATACCCGTACAAGATCATTAAAAATCCGTCATGTGCAGCGAAGTTCATCACGAACTCATTTTCCATTCTGAATCATGTTCGCTTATTATTCCATTTAAAGATCTTGGAGACCGTTCACCTTCGGTTGAGAAGGCGTTCTCTCTGGAAACAGAGAGAATATTTTTTAGCTTTGAGTGTGATTAGCCTCTCGGATCTTCGAGAGAAAGATATCATAATGTTGTTTTAATTTTAATCGCTTTCCCATTGTTTTCCTTCATCCATTACGGAACGCAACGTAACTTTATTTTAAATTTACATATTTTCGATTTCCCTTTTTTAAATCCCTCGATACAGCTTGGAGAAAGCAAGGGCGAAACCGGTCAGCTGACTCCCCCTTCATTTTTTTCATTTCCCTTCTTATTCCCTTTTTTCTTTGTTTTAAAACGCATTTTACTTTTGATCATGAAATATAAGTCTTCTTTTCCTGATTGCTATATTTAAATTCTCTACCTAAAATAATTAGTATTGTATGTGGATGAGTATATATATATATATTGTATGTGGATGAGTATATATATATATATATATATATATATATATATATATACTCATCCACATACACTACTGTTTCGCTGTATAAAAGCTCATCATTGCTGCTAGACATGCAACTACCTCAATGATCGAAACCCAACCGCCCGTACGACAGTCAAGGCTTCGAACCATTACGCTGTTCAGTAGCTGCTGTGCGGGTAGTGAATTACCAATGTTTTAATCCGAATATCTAAGCTCGATTTTTTTACACAAAGAGCATCACTTAATACGCTAATGGTATATCGTGTATCACTTCACAATATGGTCAACTCAAGATAAGAGGCATTAAAGTATCCACATACAGTACTGTTTCGCTGTATCACAGCTAATCAGTGCGGCTAGAAGTAAATAATAGAAGTAAATAACTCAAGCCTGGATCGAAACCCAACCGCCCGTACGAAAGTCATGGCTTCGAACTATATATATATATATATATATATATATATATATATATATATATATATATATATATATATATATGTGTGTGTGTGTATATATATATATATATATATATATATATATATATATATATATATATACAGCGAAACAGTGCTTTATGTTGATGACTTTAATACTCCTTATCTTGAGTTGAGCATATTGGGAAGTGATACACGATATACTTTTAGCGTATTAAGTTATGTTCTTTATGTTAACAAATCGAGCTTAGGTATTCGGATTAAAACATTTTTTAATCTTTGACCCCAATTTTGACACCTTAACATTTATTGTTTTAAGCCCAAATCGAATTAAAATCTGTGACCAATGTCCAAGGAATCACCATCTAAAATCTCAAGTGTTTAAAACCAAAGTATGTGGAGGAATTTGGTAGAGCCTGTAAAAGTCAATTCTTTCAACTCTGACCTCTTGGCAGCGAAATTACCACCCAAAACTTATAAAAAAAACTTGCTGCATGTCTAAATCCCCTTCATGTGAAATTTCAAATGTTTAGACCAAAAATTGGCTTAATAGTTTGATATTTTGACCTTTATCCCCTTGGAAACGAAATTTTTGGCCAAAAACGGAGTAAAAAGCTTACCCTATGTCTGAATACACTTGAAAAATTTGTAAAATTTAAAATGTGTAGACTAAAAATTGGCTTAGTAATTTCGTAGAGACCGTAGAGGTCAATTTTGTAAAAATTTTACCCCAATGATGACGACTTAGCATTTATTGTTTTGGGCTCAAGTCATATTATAAAATTAGAACCATGTCTAAGTAACCTCTGTCTAAAATTTCAAGTGTTTAGACCTAAAATTGGCGGAGGAGTTTGGTAGAGTTCTCGAAGGTCAAATCGTAAAACTTTGACCCTTTACCAGCAAATTTTCAGCCGAAACTCGATTAAAAAGATTTTCCCAAATCACATTACCCTGTATGTAAAATTTCGAATCTGTAGACCAAAAATTGACAGTGTTATTGCGTAGGGAAATGTGCACAGACAGACACACATACATTTTCACTTTTATAGATATATAGATATATATGTGTGTATGAGTGTGTTTGTTACATACATACCTAAATTTATATTAGTATTCATATACTTTATCTTGTATGTAGTTACCACACGTTGTCTGGAAGAAGATAACCATGTAAATAACGTCTGAGAAGACAACTGCGGAACTAACAAAGTAAAGAACTGGTAGGTTTATCTTATCGGAGAAAATTCTCTTACCTTCCATCACGTCGTTTGCAAAAATTTACTTTTCTTAATGCTCTGCTTTACATTTTTGTCAGCTTGAACGCGCAGGAATTGACGAGAAATCGTCGAGTCTCTGTTGATGCCGGCGGCCATTTTTTTAACTGGAATGTCTAATTGCACCTCTGAACATTTCGTATGATTAGTGAAAACATCTTTGTAATGCTGGTCGCAGGAAATAATTAGTATAGTTTCGTTCGTCAATTTCAATGAATACATGCATGTTTTAGGTTATTTTATGCCAAAGTGGCATGGCTACTGTAAAATAATAATTATAGAAAATTGATGCTAGAGATTGTATATAGATCTTTGATTTACTTTTGATAACAGCATAAATTTTATTTTCCTTATGTTTGTTTATATTCTTATGAATTTTCAGACATTGAGAGGAAAACTGCGATTTTCTGGAGAGTAATCTATTAGTATAACACTTATCTTCGGCTAGTGTTTTTAAACTTGACTTGTGCTTAAAGTTTCTTGCATAAAAGGCTCCTCTCGTTTTTGTTTGGAGCAATTTCCCGAAACACTCCAATTTGAACATAAGCTTATTAACCTAACAATCGAAAGTTCATGCAGTAAAGAAATATTTACACGGTATAATTTCTAAAGGATTTATTCGTTATATTTAAAATAAGTAAACAATGTTTAACAACGCGAACAAACACTACAGCAATTTATTTTAATGGATATTTAAAAAAAAACAGCATTCTAACGTATTCTTTTTTTATAGATGTTCTTTCATTCTTTTAAACTCATCCATCTCTATATATTTTTTTGCTCCTTCTAACTAAACTTTTTTTTCTTCTTCTAACTACACTTTATTCGACACTCAAAATTCTAAAAATTAATTCTACTGTATTTTGTAAGTGTAACCCTCTCCTGAAAACTAACAATCTGTCCTACTCCCCAAGCGGCCACTAACACGCATACATTACACACGACTTGGATGGGGGTCCTCAGCTTTTAGCCCTTAACCATCGCATGCTGACCGATTAGAAGTCATGATCACTAAACACCCATTCATTTCTACCCCTAAGGCATAAACTAGTTTGTTCTTAACCAGATAAATACTTAATAACTACAGTCTGTACTTAGATTTACAACTATCTATATTACATAGCAATAGCTGTCTCTTCCTTAGCCTTACAATGTTAAATTCAAAAACTGAACCGATACTCTGTAACGCAAAATACAATTTCCTGATTTATTAACGAAAGCTGAAGATCTCCTTATTAGAAATGTAAACCTCCTTAACACCCAAACCCCCTATACATTCGCATATACTGGAAATCTCCCCATATATCTATTTACTGTATTAAACATAATGTAGACGCCATAGCGTGTAATTTACTTCCACCTGTACTGTATTGTACTTATCAAAAATGACGTTACTTGTATCTATTGAATACACATATCCCTTCTGTCATCTAAAATATTCAACGCTTGTACAACAATTTTTAGTTAATTCGTAATATCAAGCCATTCCGTAACGCATTATCCTATTTCTAAGGCCCTGTCGGTGGGGCATTAGAATACGCCGACTGCCCCTCTGCAAAGGGTAAAAGTCCCTCAATGGGGGTCCTGGATATGACCTTAAACTATATCCAGTGGTGAGGCTCCAGCTTGTGGGCTTTGGGGAGTGTGGAGTCGCCCTTTAATTACCATTGCTCCCAGGTCCACTCTGACCCGGAGTGGTAGTACCTGTTAGGGTCCCAACTATGGGTTAAATAGAAACAGGCGTGAAAACAACAAATATATTCTATTAAAAAAACATTTCTTCAAAATCTTTGGATTCGGCATTAAATAACCCGAAAAGAGTTGATACGCTGTAAAACAAAAACAACCAACCGACCAACCTATTTCTAAGCCAACATAAAAATAAAAGTAAGAGAATTTTATTTTACTTTTTATTTTTTAATTATTTATTTATTTTCTCAATTATAAATTTAAAGGACAGACATAAATAACTGTAAGAAAGAAATAGCGACAACTAAGAGAGAATTTATTGAAACCACCCAAAAACGCATAGAAGCAAAGACATTAGGAACCGGAAACTTCTGGAAAATCTACAACAGTGTAGTAAATAATGGGAAATCAATAATTCCCCCAACTATCCAACAATCATGAGGTTGTTTGCTAAGCAACTGAGAAGGCTAACATGCTTGCCAGTCAGTTTGCCTTCAACTCCCCATTGGACTCTCCTAACCACCCCCTCTGACTTTCCTTTACAGACAGTCGCCACACTAGACGCTCTGAAAATCACCCCTGCTCAGGTGCATGCTATCATAAGAAAGCTTGACACTGCAAAAGCATGTAGATCTGATCTCATCCCGGCCGTGCTATTAAAAAAGTGGTCAGCCGAAGTAGCCCCAGTTCTCTCCAAGCACTACAACAAATGCGTTAATGAATCTTTCTTTCTTGGCTGCTGGAAAACTGATTCTGTTGTGCCAGTATTCAAGAATTCTGGCGAAAGAACTGACCAAGTAAATTATCGCCCCATTAGCCTCCTCCCACTTTTCGCCAAATTATCTGAGACGATAATTAACCATGCTCTAGTCCGTCACCTTACAGATACTAAACTTCTGACTGACCAACAATATGGATTTAGGCAAGCTCGTTCCACAGCAGACATCCTAACTGTAATCTCAGAAAGTATATACCAGTCACTGGACAAAGCGGAGGAGGGTAGGGCGGTAGCTCTAGATATATCTAAGGCTTTTGGCAAGGTATGGCATGAGGTTCTTATCAAGAAAATCAGTTCATACGGCATCACTAAAAGAATACATAACAATTAGATCCTTCCTAGATAAGAGAAAAATCCAGTTTTTCCTTCACGGTCGTACATCTAAACAATATGATATAAATGCGGGAGTACCTCATGGGTCTATCCTTGGACCTCTGTTATTCCTAATATTCATAAATAACCTCCCTGACAAAACTGATGGTGAGTTGGGTATGTATGCTTACGATACCACGCTCTATAACAGACGCGACAGGAAAACAAATGAAAACATATCTAAATAAATGGCAGAAACACTAGAGGAAGACCTCCGATCCGTAGTGGAATGGGGAGAAAATGGATGGTCACCTTCAATGCTGCCAAGACTAAACTAGTTTCCTTCAATAATTACAAGAAACCTTCCCTACCGCCAATAGTAATGACCAACGACTCTATCTGAAAGTGCATCTTTAAACACCTCGACCTAACGTTTACAGGAATCATGAGTTGGAACAATTAAACTGAAAACATTGCCAGGTCCGCTGCGAAGAAGGTGGGTTATCTCTACCGGGCTAGACAGCTACTGACGCCCGAAAATATCAAATACCTCTATAAGGCCACCATTCGCCCATGTATTGAGTATTGTTGTCATATTTCGGCTGGTGTATCTGCCACTAGTCTTTCGCTCCTAGACAAGGTTCAAAAACCAATTTGATAGGTCCTGAACTGACATCTAAACTTCAGCCTCTGTCACATCGACGAAATTTTGCATCCCTCTACCTGTTCTACAAGTACTTTAACGGTGAATGCTCTGATGAACTGCACGCATTTGTGCCCCCTCGACGTAAATACCCCCGACAAACCCGACAAGCAGCTAAATCCCACCCCTTCAAAGTAGAGATCCCTATATGCAAGAGAGCCTTCTACTCCAGTAGTTTCTTCCCCAGAACATCTAGACTATGGAATTCCCTTCCGAGTCCCTGCCTCCCCGACTGTACTGACAAGTAGAAGTTCAAGTGCAACGTGAACCGACATCTTGCTGCCCAACTTTCTACACAGTACCCCTGATGCTTATATCTCTAATAGTAGCACCCTACAACAAAGTGGCAATGAGCCTTGTTTCGGTGAAAATGTAATAAATACGAGCACTTGCCATGGAAGTGACGATAAAACAAAGACAGGCTCGCAACGTCTCTCCTGTGGGAGAGAGGTTGCAGGGAACAGAAAAAGGCATCCTCCACTAAGCCAGCAAGTCTATTTTGTACTTTTTCAAGGCAGGATAGAGTGTTTTTCGGAGCTCCTGACCAGATGTGGCAGTAGTACTTCATCCTTAGACGTACTTGGCTATTATATAAGTAGAGAATTGCATCAGGGGTGAGATATCTTCGGGAACGGGGGAAGGATCCAAGCATTTTTCCAGCGACTTTGGCAACAGACTTGATGTAGATGTTCCATGTCAGATCAGGAGTAAAGGGCAAGCCCAGAAGCTTATCAAAGCATGGAGCTTCTTCTAGTCGAGGGGCATCCATTTAAATTGATGCCAGATAGGGATCAGAGCGTTGATGATGTAAAGATAGGAGCCTGGTTTTAGATGCATTAAGAGTAGCCAGCCACCTCCTCCCCCATTGTACAACGCGCTCAAGTTCAGAAGAGAGAGAAGTAGAAAGAACCTTGTCATTTACGGCCTTTGATGTGTTGCCATAGATGGTCGTGTCATCAGCATAGATGTCAACGAATGTTTTAAGTATTTGTTTTTTGGAGATTATTGATGCAGATCAGGAAGAGAGTTGGGCCCAGGATATTTGTATGTTAGCTAGCGTGTTCTGTGTTATAGGGGGAAATATGGGTGGTTGGTGGCCTTCGTCGCATAGGGTAGAATTAGCTGCAAAGTTCTTGGCGAATAGTTTGGCCTTGGCTGACGCTGACGAGATGACTTCTGGTCCATTGATAATGGTTGGGATAGAACGCACACTTCTGTTCAGGATCCTATTTGTTATTTGCCAAAACTGGTGGTAATCAAGCCGCTGATCAGCTACCTTGGATTTTACAGACTGGGCATATAGCTCTCTTGCATTTTTTATTACTCTTTTACAGTGGTTGCTGGCAGTCCTGAAAGCAGCTTTAGTCTCAGTGCATCTATTACGTGTGTAGCTATTGAAAAAGTGATTTCTCTGCGCGATAGCAGCAGCACATTCTGGGGAGAACTATGGCTGGCTGTTAGGTTTTTTTTGGACATTTTTAGATGGTATGAATTGGTCTATGCCTACAATTAACCATACGTTCAGATCTGATACTATAGAGGACACTTCCTTTTTAACATGGAGTGCAGAGGTAAACCAATTATGAATGTACGGAAGCTATCCCAGTCAGCCATAGAGTATCGGTATACAGTACGGTGGAGGGGTACGTCTGGGGACTTATTACATAATATACATTGGACTGTTGTTTTTCGTCGATTCGTACGTTGAGTTATTTGGAAAATTCTGTGTCAATTTGTCAACATGATCATCATCATTATCATGTACTGCATAAGTGTGAGTCTAAAACAAACTTTTTATTATTTAAAACAAAATGAAGAAGGAAAAAGATCAGGAAGGAAAAGGGACAAAAACGCCCCAGCCGCTGATCACTTACTATGTATGACTTTTCGAATGTTCCTTCATGTGTATTTTACATGTATATGTGTGTACGTATGTATAGGCATGTATGTGCATATTTGTGTGTCTTTACGTGATTATGGTTTCATGTGTGTGCACATGCATGCGTATGTTGGCGTGCATCTGTATGTACGCATGTGTTCATTTTCATGTGTATGTGGCGTGGAGAGCGCTCCCGTAAGCCGTGGTGAACGCAACCCCTCTAGGAGAAGCAAACCTTAGATTAAAAAAAAAACATAAAGCGGGAGACCAGTATCCGCATTAAGCTGGTCTGCAATTTGACTTGTTGCTAACTCTCTTGCTCTAGCTTGTTGCTGGATGTCAACATTTTGAACCGAGAGAGAGATTTAACTCTGTAACATCATCTGTGTATAGATACTCCCTCAGCCATGGAAAAGTTGTGACCCGTGTAGGCCTGAAATGCTGGAAGCATGTAATAATTTATCTGCAATCATTATATGTTTATACATGTATGTATAGGTATATGTATGTTCTAGTATAGGTATATGTATATGTGGGTATATATATATGTGTATATGTATGTATATGTGTATATGTATATATGTATGTGTGTATGTATATACGTATATATATTGTTTGTCTGTATGTGTATATATCTATGTGTGTGTATGTGCATATATGCATTTGTGTGTATGTGTATATATGCATGTGTATGTAGGTATATATGCATATTTTTGTGTATGTATATGCATGTTTGTGTATGAGTGCATATTCATGTATGTGTATGTGTATGTAGGTAAGCGCATGTATATATATATATGCACATGTGTATATGTATGTATATGTGTGTATGTATTTGTATATGTGTGTATTTATATGTGGGTACATGTGTATGTATGGGCGGGTATGTATATGTATGTACGTATATTATGCATTTGTATGTATATATGTATATATGTGTGTATGTTTACAGATATGTATGTGTGTATGTGTATGTATGTATATTTGCATTTATATATATATATGTGTATGTATGCCATTGACCGTTTTTTGCATGTTTATGTATGTATATGTACGTATATTATGTATTGTGTATGTATGTATCCATATATCTGTGTTATATGTATGTGTGTATGTATATGTATATATGTATGTACGCGTGCATGTATATATATATATATATATATATATATATATATATATATATATATATATATGCATACTAATGACCGTCATCAGTGTCATGTCCGTTTGATCGTGTGGATTTTGCTGGCAGGACTAAAGTCATTTTCGGCTCATGGATTTCAGTTCCTGAGGGAGTGGAACTCGTCTGACAAGACGTTGCAGTCAGCATATGTGTGTGTGTGTGTGTGTGTGAATGATCTTGTAACTATGTATGCAACCCACCTTCCGGTTTACGTCATCCGGTTGCGCATGCGCGCATGCCCTACGCACTGAAATATTAACGTTATTATTTTTAAATTATTATTTAAAATAGGAAGAATTTTTAAATTATTATTTAAAATAGGAAGAATTAGGTTTAAAATAACGTAAACATAATACAGAAATTTACGATGTAAAAAAAAGCAGACAGTATTAACAATTGTTTATTTGAATAATTTAAAGGCGAAAAAAAAGACAATTGAGACCCTGAAATATTTACGTTATTATTTCGAAAGTATTATTTAACATACCTTAAACGGAATGCAGAAATGAACAAGAAGAAAAAACAGATATATCAAAATTTGAATTTAACTATTGTATCTGTTCAGTGCACGTTTACCTATAAGGATGGCCAACCACTTATAATTCAGTAACTGTAAGTTTTTTTTTCAAAAAAAATCAATAATAATAAACAGAACAACTCATAGAAATCTATCTATATTCTTTTTTCATTTTAATATACTTTCATAGAAATGTTTCTGTTATGTCAAGAAAAAAATATTTCTTTACGTCTCAAGTGTCACGCTCATACATGAATTCCATAGCTAATATAACATACTGACCGAACGAGTCACGGGCAGTCTAGTATATATATATATATATATATATATATATATATATATATATATATATATATATATATATATATATATATATATATATATATATATATACATAGATATATTATTTAATCACATTATATATATATTATATATATATATTGTATATATATATTGTATATATATATTGTATATATATATATTGTATATATATTGTATATATATATATATATATATTGCATACATATATTGTATATATATATATATTGTATATATATTGTATATATATAATGTATATATATTGTATATATATATATATAAAAATGGTATATATATATATTGTATATACATATATTGTTTATATATATATATATATATATATATATATATATATATATATATATATACAAATAATCCCGTAAAGCTGGAGCAGATACCGTAGCAAGGGGTCGCACAAACAAAATAACCGGAGAAAAACACGTATCCTTAAGCACCCTGTCCAAGGGCTGTGATAGATACTAATGTCGAATTTAATAAAACCTTAAATAAGTCAAATGGTTGATCACATGAGAATCATGTTTATCATTAATATTTAGCTGAATCAGGTTTAAAGGAAATGTCGAAAAATGGGTATTGAAATCATATATTCAGTGGATCTAATTGTGAGATCTAACTTTGTCCACTACTCAAAAGAAATTAGAAAAACGACAATGACATGCCAAGCTTGGCTGCTAACCGTTGCGTAAAGAAAGCTCAATTTATTTGATGCCAGTCGCTCCAAATTTAGAATCCTCCGCAAATTGGAACTAATGTGCACAAATCCAGCGCTAATTACTTTCCGGCTGACTAGCAAAACCCATTACTTAAAGGAGGCTTTAAAGTGTTAACAGTTTTAGGAAGGACAGTTCAGAGTTACCGTCTTCGTATAGTGGAGGGGCGTTTTGCCTCCGTACCTTCTGTGACGAGGAGCCGGCAATTATAGGCCTTAATCTGTTTACGCACAAGAAAACCTATAACATTCCGTTGTGATAGCCTTACGCTAAACGAAGCGCGATTGTTAGGTAATTACCGCGCAAATAATGCGTATACTTCTAAATAATAAGACATCAGCACACTGAAATGTTAAACAGGGACCTTCATAAGTGTGCCCAGTGTGTGCACGCTTGTATATATATATATATATATATATATATATATATATATATATATATATATATATATATATATATATATATATATTGTATACAGAAAGTTGTTAGTTGAGACAGATCATTGGTATCGTCGGTTTCAAGCCCGATAATAAGGCCCGTTTAAGGTATCCTTATCAAGCTCTCTTCAGCCAAC
Source organism: Euprymna scolopes (assembly GCF_053919585.1). NCBI lineage: Eukaryota > Metazoa > Mollusca > Cephalopoda > Sepiida > Sepiolidae > Euprymna > Euprymna scolopes. Next base: position 10,779,371 of record NC_136489.1, read on the forward strand.
ATATATATATATATATATATATATATATATATATATATATATATATATATATATATAATAGGACAGGAAGAGTATGAAAGACACAAAACTATATATAGGTAGGTATAGAATGGATCATTTATTGAATAATGGAATACAGGCAACATTTGGGGTATAGAAGGGACTCTTTATGCCAGGGCATTTTGAAGCCTATTGTTTCTCATCAGAAGAGTAGGGTAGGTGCTAGGTAGCATAGCGGAGATGCGGCGTCTAGCGTAAGGTTCATTAGGGATGAAAAAGATTAAGAGGAATTATAGAATGTTGGGGGAAGTTTTATTGCATTCTAAATAAATAAGGAGAAGCTTATTATATATAGTATGATATATAAGAATATATACGGTCCTTAACATAGTATTGAGAGTAAGGGGTATATGTGTTATGGTTAAGTAGGGGGTGTATTGTTGCTGTGTGGTAATTTATTTTAACGGTTTGTAGGGTGTCTATTTTCTATGTAGTGGGTAATTTTTATTAATTTGGGAGGGGGAGGGTTATGTAAGGTTGTAAAACTGCAAGATAATATGCTGTAATATATTTATAAGTTTCTACTGTTATGATATATGGAGTATGATCATAAGGGGCGGTCGGAGATTAGGGTGGCAATGACTATGAGTGCGTATAACTTGATGTAAAAGTTTAAGTATACATATTGATGTTAAAATGGGGGGATAAAATGGATAAACTCACAGATTGGATTTTTAAAACAGAAACTTTATTGATGTTCAGTTTGTTTTAGGGTTCAGAGAAAGGAAAGTTGGTTGATGTGTGCAGGAATAATAATAATAATAATAATAATAATAATAATAATAATAATAATAATAATAATAATAATAATTTGAAACTGTTTGAGAATACAAAGACAGGTCTAGAAACGATAATAAACACTAGGCGAATATGATGGCTACCAATACTTGGGAGTGCTAGAAGTAGACACCATCACAGCAACAGAAATATAAAGGAAAATTAGAGAACATTAGAAAAGCAAGAAAACTCATCGGAAAAAACTATATCGTTGAAACCTAATTAAAAGAATAAAATCTGGACTTTCTCATTAATAAGATAATATGGAGCGTTTACAAACTGGACCAAAGAAGAACTAAGACATCTCGACCAAAAGACCAGAAACACATAGCGATGCCTAATGCACTACGCTCAAAGGATAATATTGACCGACTATATGTGAAAAGAAAAGACGGTCTGTATAGAAAAAAGAATTATAAAAATGCATAATGCAGAACACCGAACGAATAATAACTGTAGTCAGAAACAGGGAAGAAACAGACATAGTTGAAAAGGAGCCTAGGAATGAGAAACATGAGAACGAAACAGCTATATGGACGATTAGTAAGGATTACAAAGAGACTAACGAAAACACATAAAATGGCTACAAAAAGGAAACCTAAAAGGGAAACTGAATCATTAAAACAGCTGCACAAGATACCGCAATTAAAAATAACCACATCAAACCAAGGATTCACAAGACACAGGAAAACAGCAAATGCAGACTATGCAGTCAGAGATAAAGCAATAAAGCAAATACTGTGAATGCAGCAAACTATACCAAAAAGAATATAAAAGTAAGCACGATCAAGTGGGGAAGGGAGTACCTTAGCAATTATGGTCACAATTGAATCTTGGGTAATCTTGCATAATTTGGCCCGAATTCTCGTGAATCCTGTCAAGCATGGATCGGGCGAGATTGGCAATCATCTGTGTCAGCCGAGCGTTGTTCCAATGTTGAAACGCTAACTCGATATTTTATTTTATTTATTTTATTTTTTCCTGTTATGTTTTTAGTAATTTTTAAGGTGATATAAAGGGTTTTTTTTATTATCTAATTAGTTTGTAATTTTTTTAATATTTTTATTTTTTGTTATTCAATTTCTGGGAGTTTAATATAGTCAATGTAAAAGCGCTATCTAAATGGAATCAGACGACATTCGAATTGGAAACAAGTATATTTTCAAATTCGCTAAACAGAAAAATGACAGGAAAGGAAATAAATCTATACATGTTAGAAAAAGAAATGAAAGCACCGATACACGATGCAGACAATCTCATATTGTCAGGAGAAGAAATTGATGCCCCCAAAATGAGGTGCAACAATTCTAAACACAAATGTTTGCTTAAAAAAGATCGTGTGTAAAGGATGGTTTCTCCTGGAGATGTACAAATGAACAGTGAAGACAATGGATATCCTTGCGCACAGGATGTTTATTTTTTATGAGCGATCCAAGTTGGAGATTTCAACAATGGTAAAAATTATTTATTCATGGCGTTCGAAATGAAAACCCTAAAAAATATTTCCTTTGCCCCATCTCCTCTATCTTTGCCGTCGATAGCGGTTCAACAGTCGATCAAAGTAAATGATTCCAAAGGAAATATCCTCATTTCAAGAAAGTTCTTCCGCCGGCAATTAACAACGGAAATAAAAGACAAAAATCTTTAATTTTCTTGAAAAAAAATTGTTTTTGAATTTCTGTGGAATTCCCCCCCCCCTAAAAAATTCACTGAACAAAAAGTCTTGAAAATACAAAAAACAAGAAAAAATACGGTTACAAAAAAGAAAACAAAACAAAGAACTTGTACTTACTCTAATAATTATACGGTTAAAATCTTTTCTTGAAGAAAAAAAAACTTTCTGTTGATAAATATTTTGCAAAAAAAAAAAAACTACAAAAATGAAATAAATAAACATATTTTCATTTTTCAAGGTAGTTTTTTTGGTTATTTTTAATTATTCACATTTATATTTTCCCCCTTTCTTTCATTAGTCTGCGTCTGTTAACACGCCCGGATGACACCGATGATTGCCGATCTCGCCCGATCCATACTTGACAGGAATTCATGAGAATTCGGGTCCAATTATGCAAGAGTACCGAATCTTGAATACACAGACAAATGGTACAAGCAAAAGCCAGCAGTAATACAGGAAAATGAAAGTCACAGGTTCCTATGGGACATGGATATACAAACGGATAAACCCATCCAAACAAGAAAACCCGGTGTCAAAATAGTCTGAAACAAGAAAAGTTCTGCCAGATTGTAGTTTCTGCCGTTGCAGCAGACCACAGAGTGAAGATGAAAGAGACTGAGAAGCGGAGCCAATACACGAAACTGGTCAGAGAGATCAAAGAGATCTCGAAAATAAAGAAAGTCAATAGAACACTTATAGTAGGAGTGTTAGGAAGAATACCTAAACACTTTGAAAACAGAATGAGGGGGTGACGGTTAAACCAGAGGGATTTCCAGGAAGATGCAACGGCTTCCAATAATGAAAACTGCAAAAATATTAAGCAAAACCTTCGAATGTTGAGATTAACACCATACATTAGCTAAACGAACAAACTGAACAGAGAAACGTCTACAGATGTAAAAGAAACAAGAACGTATAGAATCATTAAACCTGAAATTTGTAAAATACCGCCCCTTTTTGTGTATGAATGCCACAAGAAAGAGGTATCGTACAAAATAATGAGGGTCAAGGAGAATGGAAAGGTCAAGAATAGAAAACACTGACACGACCTCCGCTGGCAGAGTGCAAAGAGGACTGGAACCATGAGAAGGTTTAGCGCCACCCGTATTCCAGTTAAGGCCAATGGTCGCCGCCACAAACAAATCAATGGTAAACGGTTGTTTCGATGACGCAAATTATTTTGCAAATGTTATCGAAAAAGGCGGAGAGTACCGGAAGTCTTAGGAAACTTGTTGTCACTCAGAGTCCAGGGAATAACACAAGTTGTCTTCAAAGAGCAATTATTGATGATGGCTTGTGTAGCTACTGTTAGGGAGTACATAACAATAAAAATTCTGATTTCGTTTATCAACGTCTCTCTGAAAATTGATGGGATTCATTTCCAAAGGATTTCCCTTAATCCCGGCTTCAAACCAGGAGCTTCAAAGATTAAGTGTTTTCCTAAGGATGTTGGTGGTCCATACAATTGCAGAGGTCTAAAGGCCGCCTAAAACATCGGGTATTTTTTAGTTCTTTCAATTGTCCTTCCAGACGACTTACTACTACTCCTAGTGTACCAACTACCACCGGGATTATTGGTGTTTTAACCCCGTGTATACGCCTTATTTCCAAGGACAATGGAGCATAATTGCTCCACTTCTCATTCTCTCTCATATTCCTGTCCCAGCGTACTAAAAAGTCTACAATCTGCCAGTTTTGAAACCTTGTCAATGATGACCAAGTTCGGCCGATTATGTTCCAATTGCGTGATTGTTATGACAGTTTTGTCCCACCATACCGCTACCTTGCCATCCTCCCTTGTTTTCACTTAATTAGGCACCTCCTCAAGCCATTTTCTAACACACTTCCCCCCAACCCTCTTACAGACTTCCCAATATATCCGGAGTCCCATGCGATCGTGTCTTTGCGGTACTCTCTCTCTCTCTCTCTCTCTCTCTCTCTCTCTCTCTCTCTCTCTCTCTCTCTCTCTCTCTGGGCCAGTCAACTATACGCTGCTGCAAGGTGCGCAATTGACTTTGAGGTCTTACCACAAATCCGGCATTTTGCAGCAAATTCCTCTCCTAGAACCACTTTTTTGAACAATGCTTGCTCTTGTGCTGCACAAACACAAGCTTCAGTACTCTTAGACAGATACCCAGCTCTAAGCCATTGCCATGATCTTTCATCAGCCACTTCTGTTATATCCTGGAAGAACCCTAGATGCATTTTCTTCATATCCCGTTTCTCCGCCCTTTCTCTATCCATACATTTCACATAATCAGCCTTGGTCTCACATACCTCCATTTCATTGGCCACAACCTTAAGCATCCACTCCTCATTTCTAACCACATGCTCCTTCAACGACATCTCTCCGGTTCTAACACAATCTTTTACACTTTTCAATCCTCTCCCACCATCTTTCCTCTTTTGATGCAGCTTTGCTACGCTACTTCGAATGTGAAATATACCAATCATTGCTAAAACTTTTCTTGTTTTGATATCCATGGCATGCAAATCCTTGTCAGACCATTCTAAAATTCCCGCGCTGTATCTCAAAACACTGACTGCCCATATATTCACTGCTTTCATTAGATTTCCTACATACAGTTTCGACTTTGCAATTAGTTTTATTCTTCTAATATACTCCTTCCTGACTGTTTCTTTCATTTCTCTGTTCATGATGCCTACACCCTCTGGGACTCCCAAATACTTATATATTTATCTTCCATTTCTTTCATGGTTTCTCCATTTGGCAGCACTATTCGATTAAAATGAACCGTTACTCCTCTTTTCATCACCAGCACCGCACATTTACTAATTCCAAACTCCATCCCAATGTCTTCTGAGTATGTCCCCACAAGTTCTACCAGTCTCTCCATTTCCTTTTCATTTCTACCGAATATTTTCAAATCATCCATAAACAGTAGATGGTTCAGGCGTCTGCCACCAGATCCAAACTTATACCCAAGTTTTTCTCTCTTCAAGACGATGCTCAGTGGCATCATTATCATTACAAAAAGAAATAATACTAATAATAATAATAATAATAATAATAATAATAATAATAATAATAATAATAATAATAATGATCAATTGCAGAAAGAGAAAAGAAACTGCAAACAACATAAATGAATTTAGTAAACAAGACAAAAACGAACATCAGAATAAAAGTATCAAGTGAGGGAAGCAGTACACTGCGAATTATGAAACAACTGCATCCTGGACGACAAGATAAATGGCACGAGAAAATAACGGTGAGAAATGTACGACGAATTCTTGCTGTTTTATTAATTATTCACTAGAAGGTGACGAAGAAATGTCCAAAAGTACATTTCATTACTGTTTTCCTTTATTGCATTCAAACTTACTAATCTCATGTTTCAGTTCGTCCCGTTAACTACTTAGCTGTCGTCACCCTGGACCCTATATATATATATATATATATATATATATATATATATATATATATATATATATATATATATGTGTGTGTGTGTGTGTGTTTGTGTGTGTGTGGGTATGTATATATATATATAATGAATAACAAAAGTCTATATTACAAATTTCATGGTGTTGACCATCTTACAATTTATTCCTTTAAGTCAGTTGACACAATTCTTGATTGTTTCTCTCTATCTACATATATATATATAAAAACTAAAAATTAAAAAATAAAAAGATAAAAAAATTAATCGAAATACGTTGCGTTTTATATATTGACAGGAAGATCTAGTTTAGTTAAACTATCTTTCTATAGTTGAACTTGAATTATTATATTGTTGACACCATGCCAACTGGTTCCCCTTTATTTTTCTTCTCATTAGTGAATTCATGCGCCCACCCTATATATTTACACTATCTCCCTCTCCTTTTAACTCTCTAACTTTCCCCTAAAAGTATTCTGTTAACGAAAATTTGATTTTTGTAATTAATTTAACCTATAAGAACTTTAGCCTTTTTTCATGCCAGGGATGGCATATCTTCTTTCCTCAAAATTTGAAACGGTTTGGAACCTTTAAAATTTTTGTATTTAAAATGTTATCGCCTGATGAAATGAAATATGATTGAAACGGTTTGCACATCGTAACACGATATGGTTGCATTTACATTATTATTATTATTATTATTATTATTATTATTATTATTATTATTATTATTATTATTAATAATAATAATAATAATAATAATTACATTGATAATAATAATAATAATTACATTGATAATAATAATAATAATATATATATATATATATATATATTCGTATTCCTGTATGTTTGTTTGTTGGTTCACAATTTGATTAATATATACAAAATTCCGTATATATATATATATATATATATATATATATATATATATATATATATATATATATACTGTTTAGCAGGACGCACTTGGTTCCACACGAAAGTAAGGCTGTGATTTATTGTAAAGCGTGTGTACCGTTATGATCCTACTTTGTTGTATACTTTCTACCAGTCGGAGTTTATCAGCAATATATATTTCTTTATTAGCAGAAGGGGTTTGCCGCCTTAAAGTCTAGGACTGTTACTAGAAAACCCTCTGTAAGTAGATGCGTTTCCTTCGAAGACCCAGAGCAATGAAGTTTTTCTCTATTTTCTTTATTCAAATTTAGTTTCGTCTGTTTGCTCGCGTCTTTTTTCACAACTCGGTTTTCTATTAAATAAACTCATTCGGCATTTACCAGGCCGATTCTCATTGTCCGCCGGGTGTTGCCGGCTGTGATCACAAAAAAAAAAACTGGATTTAAACGGGAGATTTCCGGTACATGGTAATCCTGTGAAGTACACGGTTATGTCAAATCTTATCAAACACCTATTGCTTTAGAAAGGTAACCAGAGTCAATGGATTAACCGATTCTATATCATATGGCCGTCCGTACGTCAGCTGTCGATATCGCATAACAGAAAGCATATTACTTATTAGTCTTTGAGAAAGTTGTTTTTTTGCATAGGTTATATGCTGTTTCTTTTTTATTACAGACATGACGCACATAAGATAGGTAAGTCTTTACTAATATGCAGAAAAGCTATTTGTTGAATTTTTGAATATGGGCAGTCTGTCGAAGTTTTTAAATGTGTTGGAAGCATATTTTCATAAAATAACTTTGCAAGTATATGAGTGATTTTTTTTTGTTTTTATTACATTTTCACCCCAAACAATGAACACTGTAATTTTGATGTAGGGGTTACTATCAGGGACATAAGCTACAGGGGTATTATGTAGGGAGTTAGCCAGGCAAGATGTCGGTTTACGTTACACTTAAACATCTGCATGTGAGTACAGTTGGGGAAGCAGGAAACCGGAAGGGAATTCCAAAGTCTAGCGGTTCTTACATCTAGGGATATCTAGTGTAAAGGGGTATTATTTAGCTGCTTGTCGGTTTTGTCGGGAGCATTTATCTCGAGGGGTTCAAGTGCTTGCAGTTCGTCGGAGTATTCACCGTTAAAGTACTTGTAGAACAGGCAGAGGGATGCAGAGGCTGAAGATTAGATAACAGTTCAGAGCCTATCAGTTTGGCGATTCTCTTTTGAATCTTTTCTAGGAGCGAGAGACTAGTAGTAGATGCACCAGCCCAAATCTGAAAACAATATTCCATACATGGGCGAATGGTGGCCTTACAGAGGTGCAGGATACTTTCGGGCGTTAGTAGCGTTCTAGCACGGAAGAGAGAACCTGCATTCTTCGCAGCAGTCTTGGCACTGCTC
>NC_136489.1:10792587-10920087 GCF_053919585.1 Euprymna scolopes
CCAGTTCCCGCTTGATCACTGAAGTTAAGCAACGTTGAACCTGGTCAGTACTAAATTGGTGACCATTTCGGACTTTAAGGTGCTGTATGTGCTCTGCGCTTATCTCGCCATTGTTTCCAGTCGTTCTGGTCTTCTTCTTGCCACTGGACTCAAACAGTGCTGATTCAGGAGAGGTTGCCTGTTTCCCACCTGACTATAACCTGGGTGTCTTCAAGTCCAATGTAAACAAATTCCTGATGAACCGCCCCCTTAAGTAAGACTATTTATCAAATCTCCAACGCTAACGTACTGTACACACAATAATCTTTATACCTGAGTCGCTTTCGGACCTTGATAAGTGCTGACCAACTTGTAAAAAAAAATTAAAAAATATCGAGTTCTTTCATTGTTAAAGTAAAAAACGTTACTTCTACAGTATACTTCCCAGGAAACAAGGTAATTGTACAGTGAAATATCCATATGAAAAACGGACAAATTCTTATCTGTGACGTACATAAGTTATCAAAATCGAAAATCATGTAATATATTCGAGTAGTATACCATTTATATAAAAAATTCGAGTAGTATACCATTTATATAAAAAAAAGTCCGGTGCTTATTCAATATAGCACTTAGATGTAAAAACAAACCCTTAACTGTGACATACCGAACATTTAGTACAACAAACAATTATGTGAATAATTTTGAAAATGTGTTGTAAATTACGCGCCCTAAGTAAGAATGTTTTTACACACACATGCTGTAAATTCCCTGTTCGAGGGAAGGTACAACACATACATATGTTGTGTAATACACGTGATGTGGTAGACAAATATTCTTTTGCTCAAGATGCCAAATCATACATAGACATAAAAACCTCCTCTATTCTAAGAATAACAGGTATGTTCCAAATTTTTCTCATTGTCTTATACGATCCCGAGCAACGCCGGGTAGTCTTGCTAGTTCAATATATACATGTTTGAAGCTAATCATGTTTATGATTGAAGTATTTTACCCGAATTATTATCGATCGAAAATAATTAATTTAAAACTTATATTATAAACGGGTGATGAAATATTTAGAATGACCTACATAAATAACCCAAACATAAAAATATTATATCTGACATTGAATTGTTACATGTGAATGTTCTATATATACATTTAATATTTGTTGTAAACGATAACTGTATCTAAAAATAAATGCAAGTATGAACTTGATTTATGTAAGTGGAGTACATTGTATTAGTCAAAATATACTTGTTTTTTTTTCCATAGTGATCACCACTTATCAAGGCCGGGAAGCCACTCAGGGATAAGGGTTATTACAAGTATATTACGTTAGTATGGAGATTTGCTGAAGTATTTACTTAAGTGGGCGGTTCATTAGGAATTTGTTAACATTGGACTTGAAGACACCCAAGTTGTAGTCCGGAGGGAAGCAGGCAGACGTAACAGAGTTCCACAGGCGTGCAGTTCTAAGAAAGAAGCTTTGTTCATGGAATCCGCGTTTTGATTTAGGCACATATATAGAGTCTGGAAATTTTTCACAGTGGATTCAGCTAGACGGGTGTTTGAAGCTAATTATAGATTTTGATTGAAGTATTTATATCTGAGAATTTTAGGTTGAAAATACTAAATACTTAGGTTATAATTTTTGTTAAATATTTTATTGCATTTTCGCCTCACTTAAACTGCTGCATGTCAGTACAGTCGAGGAAACTGGAACCCCGAAGGGAATTCCAAAGTCTAGCAGTCATACGGAAGAAACTATTAGAGTAAAAGGTTTTCTTACATTTAAGGTGTTCTACTGTGTAAAGGTGGGGTTTTGCTGATTATCGGTTTGTGGATGGTATATGCATAATACACATACGTACATATATACACACATGCATACATACACATAAACATACATACACACATATACAAATACATACGTGCATATAGACATACGTACACATATGCATATATATATACATACACTTACCTACATATACATACACGTACATAAATATGCACACATACACATACATGCACATACATACACATATGAATAATCATACATACACATAGATATATACATACACACATGCATATATACACATACACACATTCATATATAAACATATATACAAACAATATATATACGTATTTACATACACACACAAACTTATATACACACATGTATACATACATATACACATAGATATACACACATATACATACACATGTACATAAACATACACACACCTATACACACACAGATACATATAATGATGGTAGATCAATTATTACATGCTTCCAGCATTTCAAGTCTACATGCGTCACCACTTTTTAATCACCACAGGACCATTTTTATAGACAAATGCCTGAGGAAGTATCTATACAAAGATGGTGTTACAGAGTGTAAGCTTCGTACAACAGCTAAATCTCTCACTCGGTTCAAAATGTTGACATAAGGCAACAAGCAAGAGCAATATAGCCAGCAACAAGTCTAACTGCAAACCAGCGTAATGCGGGTACTGATCTCCCGCTTTGTTTTTTTAATCAGAGATTTGCTTCTCCTAGAGGGGTTTCCTTCACCACGGCTTATGGGGGCCCTCTCCGGCCCACATACACATGGAAATAAACACATGCGTGCATACAGATGTACGTCAACATACGTTTGCAAGGTGCACATACATGCAAACATAGTCACCTAGAGGCACACATATACGTATATATATATATATATATATATATATATATATATATATATATATATATGCGTATACACACATATACATGTAATATATACATGAAGGAACATTTCAAAAGTAATAAAGAGCAATTGATCAGCGACTGGACCGTTTTAGTCCGTTTTCCATCCAGAACTTTTTCTTCTTTTTTTAATTTTTTATTAGTAAAATTTGTTTTAGACTTACACTTCTGCAGTACATGATAATGATGTTGACAAATTCACACATAATGTTTCAAATAAATCAACGCACGAAACGACGAGAACACAATCCAACTGAAATGAATTAAAGACGCTTGGATTTTTTTAAAATAAAAAGTCTGTTTTAGACTCACACTTCTGCAGTACATAATAATGATGTTGACAAATTCACACATAATTTTTCAAATAAATCAACGTACACAATCCAACTGAAATGAATTAAAAACGTTTGAATTTTTATTAATATATATACACATCCAAGTATGTTTGTATATACATGTATATATATATGTGTGTGCATATATGTGTATATACATGTTTGTATATATATGTATGTATATTAATATATATATATATATGTATATTTTACATGGGCGTCACAACATATCAAGGCCTAGAAGCCACTCGGGGATAAGGGTTATTGTGTGTACAGTAATCACTGGGATAGCATCGTAGTAATAGTTAGTATTGGGGATTTGATAAGGTGCCATTACTTAAGGGGTGGTTCATCAGGAATTTGTTTGTGTTGGACTTGAAGACATCCAAGTTGAATTCCGTGGGGAAACAGGGAAACGGCAGAGACTTCCAAAACCGTGCAGTTCTAAGACAGATGCTTTGTTCATGGAATCTACGTTTTGATTTAGGCACGGATAAAGAGTGGGGAAATTATTGACAGTGGTTTCAGCCAGTCGGGCGTTTTTCGTGATAGATTGGCGAGGGGGGCAGAGAATGGGGCGCAGACGAGCACTTGCCATGAAAATAACGAAAAAATAGAGACAGGCTCGCAAGGTCTCTCCTGTGTTAGAGAGGTTACAGGGAAGAGAAGATGGCATCCCCCACCAAGCCACAAAGTACTGTCAAGGAAGGATAGACTGTTTTTAGCAGCTCCTGCCCAGATGTGGCAGCAGTACACCATCTTTGGACGTGCTTGGCTTTTATACAGATAGACAAATGCATCAGTAGTGAGATATCTTCTGGAGCGGTAGAAGGATCCCACAATTTTTCCTTGGCCACAGACGATGCATGTGTTACATTTAAGATCAGGAGTAAAAGTCAAACCCAGAACATGGGGCCTCCCCTAGACGAGAGCCATTCATTTAAATCGATGCCAGATGTGGATCAGAGAGTTTATGATGTAATGATAGAAGCTTGGTAACCAGCCACCTCTTCCCCCACCGACCCACGCGCTCAAGATCTGAGGAGAGAGAATCTGAGAGAACTTTGTAATTTACGGCCTTTTATGTGTTGCCATAGATAGTCGTGTCATCAGCATAGATGTCAACGAATGATTTTAGTATGTGTTTTGGGAGATCATTGATGTAGATCAGGATGGACCCCTGAGCGAATCCAGCATTAATACTGTGGGCCTCTGATTTCTGCCCATCAACCATTACTCTTATGAGCCTATCAGAGAGAAATGATTTAATGATAGAGAAAACATTTCCAGTTATACCGTAGCTGGAAATCTTGTGAAGTAGACCTTTATGCCATACCTTATAGAAGGATTTTGATATGTCAAGATCAATTACCATAGAAATGAAGAATGTGTCGAGAGATTCGCGAATTCTATGTGATATAACTGTAAGCATGTCTGCTGTAGATCTAGCAGAACGGAAGCCATATTGTGTGCCACTAAGAAGGTTATTTCTGCTGAGGTGTTTGACTACCTCTCTATTTTATATGGATTCCGCCAACTTACTCATGACACTCAGGAGACTTATTGATCTGTTTTGAGAGGGAGATGACTTATCACCTGAATCCCTTAATAAAGGGCATACTGATGAGGTTTTCCAGGGTGGCGGAAAGCACTTCTCCTTAGGGCAACGCTTAAACAGTTTGGTAAGTACGGGGGCAAGTTCTGGTTGAAGCTTTTTTAATACTATAATTGGGATGCCGTCATGGCCAGTTGCTTTACTGAAATCAAGGTTCTTAATTAGCTTGGCGATCTCTCGCACAGCTATGTGTATGTTGCATATCCTGTTGTCTGATGTAGGAGGAAATACGGTGAGGTGATGGCCTTCGTCGCATAGGGTAGAATTTGCTGCAAACTTCTTTGCAAATAGTTTGGCCTTGCCGGATGCTGACGAGATGACCTATGGACCATTGATAATGGTTGGGATAGAATGCACTCTTCTGTTCAGGATCCTATTTGCGATTTGCCAGAACTGGTGGGAACCAAGCCGCTGCTCAGTTACTTTGGATTTAACGGATTGAGCATATAGCTCTCTTGCATTTTTATTACTCTTTTACAGTGGTTGCTGGCAGTCCTGAAAGCAGCTTTAGTCTCAGTGCATCTATTACGTTGGTAGTTATGGAAAAAATGATTTCTCTGCGCGATGGCAGCAGCAAATTCTGGAGAGAACCATGGCTGGCTGATAGGTTTTGTTGGAATTTTTTGCATGATATGAAGTGGTCTATGCCAACAAGTAATCATTCGATCAGATTTGATACTATAGAGGACACATCCTTTTTAAACGTGGAATAGAGGGGTAGATATGAATGTACGGAAGCTATCCCAGTCAGACATAGAGTATCGGTATAAATTACGGTGGAGTGTTACATCTGTAGACTTATTATATTTCCTTTTTATCTTACTGATACAACGGAGGGGTCGGAGGATCCCAGAGGAGATAGAACGGCACATGAGCATAGCTCTGGGGAAGTGGAAAGAAAAAGGTCTAGAAGGCTTGTGTACTGACCGGTAGTATCGAGTACACGGGTGGGCTCGCGAAAAATCTGAGGTCATAGGCAATAGCAAAATCATGACAAAACCTTCCCTCATCGTCAGTCCTATTTGATTGGGTCAGCCATTCCACATTGTTGACATTGAAGTCACCGCAAATGTGAATGTTAGCCGCGAGATGAGCAGACAGGATGTGGTCAATTTTCTCCGATATACATTTAAAGATAGTAACTCCGCTGTTGTGGGGGCGATAGAGGGCAAATATAAATGCGGTGGTGTAAGCAAGTGCAACCCTGTAGCACATATAAGGTAAGTTAGGGTCTTCTAGGGAGATATCACTGCCACACGGAAATCCATCTTTTACGTAGGCACATATTCCCTGCCCATGGCGATCTTGGGGGTCAGAGTTATGTGCTAAGTTAGAGTATCCATTAATTAAGAACTCATCTAGGGAGGAGATCGGCCCTATTTCAGTTTCGCTTAGACAAAATATATCTGGTTTTGTCTCCTCTAATTGGGTTTCAACCTCTGGAAGGTTGGAACGCAGACCCTTGACGTTGAAGAAGGAGACATGGTAGTAGGGGTCTACGTTGGATGATGGGGTTCTATATGTATATATATAGTTATATATATAGTGTATATATTTGTATATATATATGTATGTATATATATATATATATATATATATATATATATATATATATATATATATATATACTAGCAGTAAGATCGCACGTTGCCAGGGATAAAGTCAACCAATATTTCACACTCCTATGTTTTTATTGCCACCGGGATCCGTGAAATCCCCCGGTAAGAAACTTCATATGCCTCCATGCAGTAACTCAATCCAAAATATATGTTATTCTACATTGCACTCTAGAAAACCTACTTTCTTTTATAAAATTATTTAATATAAACTTCTTTCCAGTTAATGAAAAGAAATTAAGAAATTTACGTGCGGAGTTTGAACCTACCGATCACGTTTTGAAAACAAAAACAAAAAAAAAGATTAAATTTCCAAGTTTTATTAAATTCTATGCAGTTAATGAGAAAAAATTGAGAAATTAAGGTGCATAGTTTTAACCTGCATTCCATTGCAAGAAAAATAAGAAAAAAAGCATGCTATCAACTTCTCCATAGTAGCATGCTATCAACTTCTCCATAGTAGAATTTGCCGTTCTTCTATCATTGTTGGCAAGCAACGACATGGAAACATGGATTTACCGATGACAGACTAATTAATATAATGGTTTAGATTATCGAATATCGGTAATTATCGGGGGGAGGGGGTATTCTGAGACAAAACTTAATTAAGATCACTCTCAGACTTATACACTACATTTCTGTAAATTTTAAAAAAATCTGTTCAGCCGTTTCCGAGTCTATAATGGACGAACTTACACACATATAAAAAGGTGCATTCATATATATATATATATATATATATATATATATATATATATATATATATATATATATATATAATGTACATATATGTATGTGATTTAATTCAGAATTTACACACACACAAACATATATATATATATGTATATATATATATATATATATCTTAATTATTAATTACATTAATTCTGAATTAAATCATATACATTCAAAATATTGTTTGATAAGGAGAACAAAAAAACTGCATTTCTTTTTCCTTAATCCATGGATTTTCAATAAATGCCTTATCTCACTGCAGGAAAATCTATTAACAAAACAGATGTATGTAACTATACTCTTTGCTTATTAGCACATTAGAACATAATATTCCATAGTTGAATTTATAAGATACAGCGAAAGTAGTAAAATATAAAACAATAGAACCTGGTACCAGAATAAATTGTGTTTTTGTAAACTTAATTCTGCAACACGTAGACAGATACAGTTTGTATAATAATTGTGATAATGAACATAACGACATAAAACTCAAAAGCTTCACCGGTTTTTTCTCGCATTCATCCACGGCAGCAATCTTTATACATCACCAATACTTTTTATAGATGCTCTCCTTAGAAGCCAGCAACGTTTAGCATAAAATAACATTTCTATCGCTAAACGCACAATTCAAATAAGCGCATCTTAACTTTTTCTTTCTTTTCAGCCTTATCTTTCTTCTTTTTATTTGATGCCAATAACGAACTCTCAACATATTTCCTCCTTGTTGGCATCAGCGCAAAAATACAATTACTCGCCTGCACCCCAATAATAAAAGCAATACTAAGAATAAAACCATATTTTTTGTTCATTGGATATAATTGCTATCTTTGGATATTAGCGATCGGATCAACGGATATTGATAAGAAGCCTCTCCTGCCAACAAGTGCGATGATGGGACATGAAGCTGAAAAAATAATCTCCTCAGAATATCTCACTGCAACACTCGATAGACAAAGAAACGCCTTCTAGAATGTATTTTGGGAAGTGCAGAGCCTACGTGCTTTCAGATAGAATATTTATAACCAGGAAGTAGTAATGCCTGCGCAGACTTTGTTTTCGGCATGCTGTGTTAAATTTTCGTGCGGCTACTGTAATATTCTTTATTAATAATCTTAAGAAAAGCATGAAGCTGTATATGAAAATAACATTATGGAGAATAGAAAGTTGACATTCGCTTTACTTCTTTTAGCTTCCTTACGTTTGTTTCCATTACTTCGTCCTTTAGTTCTCATCTTCCATGAGCGATGTATCAGATGAAGGAAAGAATTGCTGTTTCAAAGTAGAAATTCATCCATATTTATCGTTACTTTGTTTTGAATCTGGAAGTATTATTTTTGATTTATGCTTTGTTTTGAGCCATTTAAATTAAAAAAAATATACACGCTTAAATTGATCAAACAAATCTATTTAAACATAACCTTCACTCTTTAACTATTTAGGTGTGTTTATATGTTGATATAACTGAGTAAGATACATTCCTAAATTAACTGACGATTGTTAATTTCGAACCACAACTTTTAGCGTCTGGTGTCTAAGTGTTCACTGATTTGATGCAAAGTAAGTAAAGGGTCCTAAACCGAAGAAGAAATTTAGATGACTCCAATGCTCGTGGAACTTTTAAGTGCATCAGGAATTAATTGAAAATATAAGTGGGGAAACGTAGATAAAAATTAAAAATTAATAACATAAGTAGGAAATATATTTAAGACGAAATTAATCACGTTTTAAATCTATGTATTTTATTTATTCCAGTAATTTATTATTTAAATGGCATTGAAAATTTACACATAAAGGCCACTACATTCACTGTTATTCACACCACACTAATAGAATAAAATCTAGAATAATGATAATAGGCTTCTTTTTGCGAGCTTGCAGAATTTGTAGTCCTAAATAGCTTGAAGAAATAAACTATATTACAAATTCAATACAAACATTGAAATATCCCACTTACTTTATATGAAATGCTAAAAAAAAGCCATAAAAATATTCTCTAACACAAACAAAGAGAAATATAACGCACCAAATACTCCCCAGTTAGATAGATGCTTCCTCGTGCCTACCCTCGTAAAAGCCATTACAATCTGTAATACACTGAACAAATTAGGAATACGGACAACACAAACCACATCATAAACTATTTCTCTAATATTACAAACCACAATGTACCTTTCCAAAACCCCGTATTTAATGCCGGTATATTAACCATCCCCTGCAGTAATTGCCATAAAATATATGTAGGGGAAATCCAGCAGAAAATTAAGTAAATGACTTACAAAACATAGCGATTTTAAGAAGGCAATCCCCTGTACGCGATTTTTACAAGTTTCATATCTTAACCACTCTTTTTGTTATACAAAGGCCGGAATAGTCAATTCGTACATGATACACCTTTAGAAAAACTCGTTGAGTCGGCAAAAATAATAAATCTCAGTACAATCAAACAAAGAAATAGTTTCTACAATCTAGCACCCATCATAAGTAATTTAATAATCAAGCAGCAAAATTTGAAACCTGATTATTTCCATTTGCATACGTATTTGTTACTTTGCTTGTTTTATACATAGATTCGAAACCTAATAAGTTTCGGTCATATACATTTTTAATCGTTTCCTCGATTGATACATAGATCTAAAACCTGATTAGTGAAAGTGTCTGTCTTTCTGTCTATCTGTCGGTCTGTGTGTCTGTGTCTGCCTGTGTACATTTCCCTATGCAATAACTCTGTGTAATTTTCAAACTACAGACTCAAAATTTGATCTACATGGTGTTGAGATTTGGGAAAATATTTGTAATCCGTTTTAATAACTTGATTTGAGTCCCAAAAATTAAATCTAAAGGGGTCAGAATAGGTCAAAGTTTGAAAAACACATTACCTCTTAATTACTCTGACAATTTCTGGTCTAAACATTTGAAATTTTACATAAAGGGTATTCAGAGATAGGGAAAGCTTTCTAACCTGTATGGGTCGAAAACTTGAGCTAGCAATATATAAATGCATGTCTGCCTAAAGCTTTGACAGAGGGGGGGGATTTTCACAACATCAGTATCGTTTTGAATCTAGACTCTTCGGACGACGCATATCGAAAAATTTGCTAAAAACATTAATTTCTTCACCATCAACTGGGCACTTTTCTACAGGAAATGGTCGTTTTTTCGTCGATATTTTCGAAAACCATCTACTCTTTTCGATTGTTCAGCCTTAATTTAAACATACGTCACTTCCTGTTTGACAGTGGTCGTAACAGAAAATACGTCACGTTTTTCCCCCGTTTTTTTCTTCCTTCACGGTACGGGTTCGAGCCTGCCTTCCTACTACCACATTTTGGCCAAACACACAAGTCCGAACACCCGGGCAACGCTTGGCACACATGGTATATATATATATATATATATATATATATATATATATATATATATATATATATTTATATATATGTGTGTGTGTGTGTGCGTGTGTGTGTGTGTGTACTAGAGAGAGACGGAGAGAGGGTGCACCATACATATGGTCACACGTTTTTTTTATTTTAATTATAAATATTAAAAACAACATAGGTATCCTGCTTTATTATGCCTTTTTATCTATTGGATTTTCTTTTATTTTTGAGTATTTTTATTTTAACATAAGACATTAGAAAAACTCAATAACAATAAAAGTACATCGATACACATGACATTTTATAACAGTGTTTCCTGAAAAATCTTCAAAATAGTATTGTCAGCAAACGCGTCTTTCAAGAGCCGTCTTTAGGGAATTTAGTAAAAACAATCAACTCTAGCCGTAATACAATATTACGATTTTTTGTTAATTAATACTCATGTACTGTTTATTCTTTATATTTTTTATTCATTAATTATAAATTATCCTCAATATCTTTATTAATTTCTAGTAGAATACCAGCCTACAAAGTAAAGAATGATTTTATGACTTGTTTCGAATCTCTATATCGGCAATAATTGTTACTTAATCCACTAAGAATTGAAACACAAGCATCTGTAAGTATTAAATAGTTGTTAATATTACTCTATCAATCTTTAAGAAAAAAAAGTTCTTAAATTTGAACTCTATCAGGAAAAATTAAAAAGTCGGTCAGTTATCTTTTTGTGTAACATCGATTGTGTTACTTGGTGACTCTAAGCTCGTCTGTGTTCAAAGTTAAGCCTCATTTCATAATCGAGCCTATATCGAGCGTATAACAATTTTACAAAAGACAAGACAAAAATATAAAATAAGAACATATGTTGTATTTCCATATGTCTTACAATTGCTTCGTGACCATTTTGACAAACTTTAACATTATATTATTCTAAAATATTCCAGAGGTAGCTATGCTTCTGACACGAAAATTCATTTTTCACACAGACACACACATACATATATATATATATACATTTTATATGCATACATATATTAATATATTAATATATTAATAATCCTTATAAGAACTACAAGCGGCACCCTTATTTATTTTATTTTTTTCCTTCATATTGGTTTTCGATTCCCTTCCAATTGAGTAAGTATCTCACTTTCGAATTTTTAAATGATATTTCTACAGCTTTCTATTTTTATATTCATTTAATATTTTAATGTTTTTCGATCAATATACTTATTTTTCCTCTCTGAATTTATTATTTATTAATTTACTGCTCAATAGTTTCAGATTTTTGTCTCTATTTGTACGTCCAGCTATTTATTTCTCAATTTTCCGTAGTTTCGTATACATTTTTATTTACATGCTACGATGTATTTGTCGTCTCTCTGCTTTTTTACTTAGTATTTTTACAGAAAAGCTATTAATTAAACCGTTTATTTAAATAACTTTTGTTTATATTTATATTAATCTCATATTAGTTATATAAATATTTTTGATGTTAAATTCACCAATTCTAACTTTATCTTTATATAGACATGATATTTTCTGTTATTTCCTTATTATTCCTGTATTCTTAATATATCGAGACAATATATAGTGCATAACTTGATTTTGTCCATATTTATCGATCCATAATTTGATCGAACTTCCTATATGTTTTTAATTCGCTCTTTGGAGTTTTGTCATGAAAATCTCCTATGCTTACTTTCAAACTCCTAGTTCTCACATTATTTAGAGTAAGTCTTTCACTTTGTTTTTTTAAACATATTTTTATTAAGTATTTAACCCATCATAATCTGTATATCTTAATTACATAATATTTGATTTCGTTTTTGTGCTATTGAAATGCCTCACGTGTTAGTTTCTTTCCATTAACAATTATTAAATTTAAATGTAATTCTATTTCTCTAATTTCAGTTATATTTAGTTTATTTTCTACTAGCTTTTCAGCGCGGCGTTGCCCGGGTGTGTGAATATGTATGTTGACCAAAGTAAAAAAAAAAGTGGTAGTAGGAAGGCAGGCTCGAACCCGTACCGCAAAGGAGGAAAAGAACGGGGTAAAACCTAACGTTTATGCTGTCACGTCTACCGCCAAACCGGAAGCGACAATTCTATAAGTAAAGGAGAAGATACTTTTAAAAATATCGGCGAAAAAAGTGACCTTCCCCGTAGAAAAGTGCCTAGTTGAAGGGAAGATATTAATGTTTTTAGCCAATTTTTCGATATTTGTTGTATTGAAGATCGACTTTAAAACGGTACTGATCTTGGTAAAATCCGTCGCCTCTATTGAACGTTTTAGGCAGACATGCAAACAGACATACATACATACATTTATATATTGGTAACTAAAGATTTCGCCCCAAACTGATGAAAAAGCTTGCCCTATGTCTGAATACCCTTTATGTAAAATTTAAAAGATTTAGACCAGAAATTGTCTGAGTAATTTGGAAGAGAGCGCAGAGGTCAATTTTTTTAAACTTTGACCCCCTATTATGACTTCTTAAAATGTATTGTTTTGGGCTAAAATCAAGTTTTTAAGTTAGATCCATGTCCAAGGAACCTATATCTAAAATTTTTAGTGCGTAGACCCAAAATTGTCTGAGAATTTTGGTAGAGTTCTCAAAGGTGAAATCGTTGAACCTTGACCCCTTAATCGCCAAATTTCTGAGCAAAAAACGATCACATCGATCTTCTCAAATCTCAGTACCCTGTATATCAAATTTCGAGTCTGCAGACTAAAAATTGACAGAGTTATTGCGTAGGGAAATGTACACAGACACACAGACACGTTAACTTTTATAGATATATAGATATGTTTAGTTAACGATCTACTACTTTTTTTATTGCACCATCTTAAATTCCTCTATTTAATTTACAATTTCGTTACACTTACATTGCACAAATAGCATGTTCCTTAATGCTGTTATTTATATACATGATATTTTAATCAGGTCTTAGAAGTGAAAATAGCAATTTATTTCTATGTAGACAGGTTTGGATAAGATCTAACTTTTTGTTTCAATTTTCTCATTTAGAATTAACAATAGTATAACTTTATTAAGCATAGATAGCATCTCTTTTATTTACAAGGTTTATATATCTAGTTTTATCTATTATTGACCATGTTAATTCAAATTCTATTTTATTCTTACGTAGTTTCCCTAGCCAAGTCCTCTAATGCAAGCGAATTTCTCTTCTTAATTTTTATACTTATTCCTGTTTTCGATTTTTGTCATCATTCCAATTTAATTCCTTCTGTAGTCCAATGCTAAATGATGCATTATGGTTTCTCTATCTGTCCTAACAATGACATTCAGTTTCCTCTATCTTTTTATCATCCACATTATCTTTAAATTTGTATACAATGTCAGGCATTAAACAATTACTTTCCAATTGACATTCTTTATGTATTCAACAATAACAGTTTTCTCAATAATTAACTCTAATACTATTATTCACTTTTTTTGTTTATTTACCATTATTTGAATTTATTATAATTTTACTTAAATTCCAGCGGTTAAGAATAAAAGTTTAACCGTGTTCTCATTAATTGTTTTACTTAATCTATTGTCTAGGGGCAAGTTCCTATCAATTACTTTGTAAAATTCTTTAGGGATATTATTTTATATATGTTCACTTAAAGGTGGGTTAAACAAGACTTGTTTTGGGGTCTAATTGTCTTCTTCATAATTGCAGTATTACTATTATATGTTTGTTTTTAATTTGTATCCCATTATTTTTATTCTTATCGTTTTTATATCTATTTTATAAGCAACATTTCCTTTTCCCTTCATTGCCATATGATATTGTATAGTTTATCCTACTAACCTCATTATCATCTTCCTTGATGCATTTAATCTTTGCTTGATATCCTGATATAGTCGATGCATTCGTTATTATAATCTTTATTTTTTTCGAATATATTTTCATTTTGTGATATTCAATATATTAATTTTAATATGCTGGCGAGTTATATATAAAGTATCCCATTAAAATGTATACACTCTTTAAATTATCTCAACTTCCTACAGGAATATGCCATTCAAGGTTACCAAGATGTGTTTAAGAATAAAGAATAGTACTTTCAGGAGGATGGGTCACATCGCCACTATCATCATCACGTAACAAAGAGATGAGTAGAACGAAAGTAAGTATTAGGTACTATAAAAAGTTAGCACATTTACCCCCTATGGTGTTTTGGAGAGGTGATGAGGCAATTTAAACACAAAGTTTACAATAAACAGACACCATAACTGAGTTGAAAGCATCTATCATATAAGGAACGTTTTAGATTAAATTATTGAGCGTTATCAGCTGTTCTCGGGCTACAATACTCAATAACTTGAACACTTTCCATAATTAACTGGTTTCTACATTTGTTTACACTATATTGATGTATGAAACTTTTTATGTTGATTTTATAGACATTTAAAGAGTGTATATTTCATTGGCGCACCCTATATATATATATATATATATATATATATGTGTGTGTGTGTGGGGGTGTGTGTGCGCGTGTGTGTGTATTTAATACATCCTACAGCCAAGCAATGTCGCTGTGGAATTTATTATATATAATCTCTCACATTCTGAAAAATCATATATATATATATATATATATATATATATATATATATATATATATATTTAAAAGAGTGTAGCCATCAACAATTGTGTTGTTTTTAGTCTTTTATCATATTTTTATTTTAAAATATTTTTATAACGCATTTCAAGCTTTGGTTCGCTTTCTTCAGATATTTTCGTGAAAATGTTTTTGTTAAAAAGGGAGTTGTAAATGTTATTTTTACATCTGCTGATACTAAATGTGTTTTTCAGAGTGATGTTGTCTCAGACATTCTGTCTCCAATAGTAAGTGCTGGTAGTGTCTGGTCAGAGTTAATTTCAAAGAGGGGGTTTTTGGTCCATTTGGTGAAGATTTTTATGTTTTCTATGACTTTCTTTCCTCATGTATAGCACACATCCTAACACAATCACACACACATACATATACATCCATGTACATAAACACATGCACACGCATACGTACGCAGGCATATACACATATGCACACGCACATACATAGAAATATGTGTAGGAGCATACATATATACATACTCACCTACACACTCACACAAGTACTCACATACATCCACCCACTAATATATCACCCACAAATTGGTTATTTTATTTATTTATTTTCCCCAAAATCAAAACACGCATGCATACATGTACTTAATCATTCAAACATAAGTACACGCACACACATCTAAGATGGAGAAAAGGTAGGAGAACATGTATACACACGCAGACACGCACACACGCACACACATATACATGCAGACACTCATATATATACACATACACCCACATACTATGCAGACACACACATACATACACGCACATGCATATATAGAGAGATATATGCAGAAGCTCACACATACGCATACATCCATATACACGCATACATACACGAATACATTTACCCACCCATATATATATATGCATACATATATATATATACATATATATATATATATATATATACACAGATATACACATGCGTATACATTCACCCACCCATATATATATGGACACACGCACCCACAATCACACACATACACTCACACACGCGCACATATTCATACACCTTTACCTTACATATATATTGGTTGAAGTTTTCTTTCTTTCCTAGTCCAAGCACATATTTATACATGTATTCAGTCACCCAAACATAAGTGCACGTACACACACAAACAAGATGGAGGATAGATAACAGATTATATATATATATATATATATATACACACACATAGGTATGCACAATCACACACATACACGCATGCATACACATACACACATACATATACACACATACATATACACACGTATGCGTGTACATACACATACACATACATACGTATAAGTTCTAATTGTTTGTTTAGTTTAGGGAAATGGTACTATAGGGATATGGGTGTGCGCACCCGTGAAATTGTGCGCGTGCTTTATTGTGCTTCTTTTGTTTCGTGTGTAAGGGTGCACATTTACTCAAGTATCCATGCGTGCAAGTGCATTTTGTGTTTTGCCTATTTATGTGTATAATTATTGAGATACGTTTAAGGCGGGGTTGAACATTGCTATGAAGTTTTTTCTTGTGTTACTAAGTAGAAGTAGTTGTCAGTTTGGAAGATGGGCATTATCTCGAATCTGCCTCCACTGCATGCGTGTGTATCTTGTGATACATGCAGGTGTCTATTTTCCACGATTTTGACGTTGGATCTGTGTAGGGCTACTCTATTACTAAGGTTTTTTAGTGGGGCCTATGCTGGACATTTTATTACATAGATCACGTTTTTTGAGGTGCAATCTAGTTTTTTTTAAATTTTTAATGTTTGTATGGGGTTCGTGAATGTGTATGTGTTTCGCTCTAATATTATGTTGCAGACTCCACATCGTTGTTTGCTGCATTTTGTGGCTCCTTTTGTTGTGTCTTGATTGAGTTTGGATGAGGTAAGAATGTGTTTTAGGTTTTTGGGTTGGCGTTTGCTTTTTATTATTTTTGTTGTTTTAAGGAAGTCGTTTAGTTTGCTGTTTTGGTTAAGTAGGACGAGGTGTTTCGTTATCTCTGTAAAAAGTTCTGGGTTGTTAGTGGTGTGTGTGGAGACTATGTTAGGATTTGTTCTTTGTTTCGTTCTTTAGGGGTTCTAAAATCTTCTACTGGTATATTTATCGCAAGTTCGATCCCTTTGTCTATAAGTTGTGGTGGGTAGTTTTTTTGTTTGTTTTTTACTTTTCACCCTATACAAGGCACATTGCAACTTTGGTGTAGGGGGCTACTAACAGGGGCAACAACTACTGGGGTACTATGTAGGGATTTGTGTAGCAAGATGTTGGTTCACATTGCACTTGAACTTCTGCACGTCAGTACAGTTGGGGAAGCAGGGACCTGGAATGGAATTCCAAAGTCTAGCGGTTCTGGGAAAAAAAAACTACTGGAGTAGAAAGAGCTTTTACATCTACGGATTTCTATTGTGTGGGGGTGGGATTTTGCAGCCTGTAAGGTGTGTCGAGGGTGTTCACGTCGTGGGGCACAAGTGCTTGCAGTTCATCAGAGCATTCACCATTATAATACTTGTAGAACAGGCAGAGGGATGCAAGGTTTCGCCGATGGAACAGACGCTGAAGCTTAGATGACAGTTCAGGGCCTATCAGATTAGCGAAACTCTTTTGTAACCTTGTCAAGGAGTGGGAAACTAGTAGCCGATGTACCAGCCCAAAGATGACAGCAATACTCCATACATGGGCGAATGGTTGCCTTATAGAGGTACAGGATACTTTCGGATATTAGTAGTTTTCTAGCACGGTAGAGAGAGCCCAACTTCTTTGCAGCGGCCCTGGCAATGCCCTCGATGTTATTGTTCCAACTCATGTTTCCTGTGAACGTTAGGCCAAGGAGCTTGAAAGACGTACTCTCAGATAAAGAGTTGTTGGTTATTGCTATAGGTGATAGAAAGGTTTCTTGTAATTATTGAATGAAACTAGTTTAGTCTTGGCGACATGGAACGTGACCATCTATTTTTGTCCCCATCACACTACAGATTGGAGGTCATTTTCTAGTGTTTCTGCCATTTCTTTAGATATGTGTTCATTTGTTTTCATGTCGTGTCTGTTATAGAGTCTGGTGTCGTGTCTGTTATAGAGTCTGGTGTCATCAGCATATATTTATAAATATCAGGAACAGTAGAGGTCCAAGGATAGACCCCTGGGGCACTCCCGCATTTATATCATATTGTTTAGATGTACGACCGTCGAGGACAACCTGGATTTTTCTCTTATCTAAGAAGGATTTAATTATGTTAAGTATTCTACCAGTGATACCGTATGATCTAATTCTCCTGAGGAGCCCCTCATGCCATACCCTGTCAAAAGCCTTAGATATATCTAGAGCTACCGCTCTGCCCTCCCCCGCTTTATCCAGTGAATAGGATATACGTTTAGAGATTACAGTTAGGATGTCTGCTGTGGAACGGACTTGTCTAAATCCATGCTGTTTGTCAGTCAGAAGCTTAGCGTCTGTAAGGTGACGGACTTGAGCATGGTTTATTAAGGTCTCAAATATTTTGGCAAAAAGTGGGAGGAGGCTAATGGGGCGATAATTTACTTGGTCAGTTCTTTCGCCAGAATTCTTGAATACTGATACCACAGCAGCAGTTTTACAACAGCCCGGAAAGCAAGATTCATTAAGGCATTTGTTGTAGAGTTTGGAGAGAACTGGAGCTACTTCAGCTGAGCACTTTTTTAATAGCACAGCTGGGATGAGATCGGGTCCACATGCTTTTGAAGTGTAAAGCTTTTTTTATGATAGCATGCACCTGAGCAGGGGTGATTTGTAGTTCGTCTAGCCTGGCGTCTGTCCGCATAGAAAAGTCAGGTAGGGGTTGTTGGAAGGGTTCAGTGTAGAGTTTGAGGCAAATCGACTGGCAAGCATGTTAGCCTTTTCGATTGCTGAGCAAACAACCTCGTGATTGTTGGTTAGTGGGGGAATTGTTGATTGCCCATTATTTACTACACTGTTGCAGATTTTCCAGAAGTCCCGAGTTCCTAGTTTTTGTGTTTCGATGCGTTTTTTAGTGGTTTCCGTAAATTCTCTCTTAGCTGTCGCTATTTCTTTCTTAACGTTACTTCTAGCTTCTATGTACTTCTGTCTGTTTGAACTGGATTATGTCAGTTAAATCTGCTGTATGCATGCTGCCTTTGAGCAATGGCAGTTGCGCAAGTCGAAGTAAACAATTGGGGAGAGTGGGGCTTGCTATAAAATTCCCGCATGGGAACATACGCTTCGATTGCAATTTTGAACCATTCACTGGTCTCGTTTGCACACTGTTCAGCAGGAAGAGAAAAAATATTTCCCCATGGGGCATCTCTGATAAGATCTCTGATGGCTTCCCAGTCAGCCTTTTTATAATATCTCGTTGTTTTTGAGCACTGGCTCTTCAGTTTAGGCTCTAGAGTTTAGGGCGATTTCAACCATTATCACTGCCTGATCAGCGTTCCCAAGTGGGCTGTCGGCATTCGTTATACAATCATCAGGAACTGTGGTCAAAAACAGATCTAAAAGTGATGCGTGTTGTTCTTCCTGGTCAGGGAAACTGTTTGGAAAAGTAACAATTTGTGATAGGGAGTGAGATATAGAGAAACTATGAGTTGTGCTGCCTGCTGCATCTGTGTAAGTAGAGAATCCAAGCCAGTTTTTGTGATGAACATTAAATTCACCAAATACATGTACTTGGGCGCTAGTGTCGATGGATAGTGCTGTGTCTATGCTGTCAGAGACTTTGTTTTTTATGGTGCAGTCTTGGGTCGAGGGAAAGCGGTAGAGAAAGTAAAACTACCTAATGTTGTGTTGCATTTTCTTTTTCTTAGATTTATTCGTATTTCCTTGAGTCGGATTGTCCGAAGTTTATTGTCCATGGTTATGATGCAGATTCTACGTGCTAGGGTGTAGGGAATGGCTTTTATGCAGCTTTTAGGGTGATGACTTTTAAAGTGTAGGTATTGTTGGGTGGCTGTAGGTTTGTGGTAAATGTCTGTGATAATGTCATTGTCTTTAATCTTTATCAGTATATCTAGGAAGGGTAATTCTGTAGAGCTTTGTTCTAAATATATTCAAAATCAATTGTTCA
This sequence comes from Euprymna scolopes, assembly GCF_053919585.1. NCBI lineage: Eukaryota > Metazoa > Mollusca > Cephalopoda > Sepiida > Sepiolidae > Euprymna > Euprymna scolopes. Next base: position 10,812,682 of record NC_136489.1, read on the forward strand.
TTGCTACACTCTTTTAATATACGTTTTTCTCTCGTTGGAACTACACAACCATCACTTTAAATATATATATATATATATATATATATATATATATATATATATATATATATATATATCCGGAATACATATATATATACAGTGTTTCATGGTAGTACTATAGTGAATTCGAGAGAGCACGTTGATTGCAGGGGATTAAATGCCTTACTGACTAAATAGTTTTAACGAATTATATATTAACGAATTATATATATGTGTGTGTGTGTGTCTTTTTATATAGTTTTAAAGGTTAAAACCTTCCAAGACTATATATAAAAGTTTCTCTGTCATCCCTATCATAGAAGATAAGAAGCAAGCAAGCATGAAAGCAAGCAAGTTCCAAAGAGTTTTATAATTATAAGTAAATATTGGTAAACTGGCGTCTAATCTGGAGCATAACCCCTTTTCTGCTTACATTACTGAAACGAAAACAGCCTTGTGAAATCTCTTGTCTTTTGATAAGCAATTTGCAATATAAAATCTGCATAAAATATATTTAATGAAAATGTTATTAAGAATAGAAAATGCCGGGCTTCCCCCACCGCTAGTATACTACAAATATGGACAAAAACACGCAGTAAATGTGTTTTAGGTATTACAACAGTCGAAGGCTCGATTGTTATGAGAATGTTTACGATTAAACTATTATGTCGCTATACTGCATTACGTAAACATAAGTGTAATGTTTAATAGACTAATAAAATCCAACGCTTTGATTGTGATATAATTGACGTTTGTCTATGAACTCTTCATGTCACTTAACTTATGTTATAAATAGACAAAAATCACAAAACAACTTGTGTTAAACAGAATAGACGAGCTGCGTAGTGTTTGGTGATTTAGGTTAATAATGAAAACATAGAAATATATGGTAAATGGACATCAAGGCAAAAATGTGGTAGAGAAAATTAAGAAAACAGTCGAGAACATAAAGGCAATAGATATTATAAATATGAGATACAAGAGTACGCAATGGATCGAAGTAGAAGAGAAGGAAGAGAAAAGAGTAGTATTATAATATCAAAATATATACATCGGTCACATAAAAATCCTTGGTCATCATCAACATCCTTATTCATCGGTCATCATCAAAAGCCGAAAAATCCTTGCTAGTCTACGGATTCTCTAATCAACCCTTCACTTATTTACGACCATGGTACGTTTTTTATCCCAGAAAAATTATGATAAGATTTCAGTAAATAATTATCAGAGTAATCTATAGTTAGGTATAAAGAGTCGAGCGTATTTAAAATGTTACAGCTATCGCTTCAGGTATATTAGTAACATAGATGCCTCAATTTGCATAGTATTCTAATGGTCGAGTGATGAAGAATAAGAATCAAACTTGTTAATAGTCAGTATATTGTAGTAATGATGTAACTATTAGTGTATTGCCTCCTCTATATTACACTACCTTCATTTGTCATTTGAATAAAAAATCCTTTCTGTTGAGGTAAGCTTTATTTTTGTTCGAATATTGGATATCTTTCTCTGGGAAACATGATTTCAGCTACTTTAAACGACATCGAAAGGTAAATTAATAGGCCCTATCATATATAATCTTATTAATCTCTGAAAGAAATCTTCCCTAAATAGTATATCTCTATAAGTGGAAAGTCTATAAAAGTTGTCTTAAAATGATATCCGGACTAAAAATCGACTTCTTTTAGAATATTTTAATAGATATACACAGATTTAGATGTACCGTATATATCTAGAGTATAAGAATACAATCAATTCAATCTATTATTCAATAATTCATTTTTGTTAAGTAATACATAAAACAATACCTTTTTATAGTGTATAAATGAATGTCGCACAAGCCTATGAGCTCAAGTATATATTCGAAAATAATTCGATTCTCTACTTATATTGTATTTCTGTTACATCTAATGTTAATGATATGGATTTACAAGCAATTCTGAAATCAACACAGGCCGAAATATAATCTTTAACATATTTATTATACAACCTTTATTCCTGATCTGAAATGGAACACGTACATCAAATCTGTTGCCAGGGACGCTGGGAAAATGGTGGGATCCTTCTACCGCTCCAGAAGATATCTCACTACTGATGCAATTCTCTATCTGTATAAATGACAAGTACGTCCAAGGATGGAGTACTGCTGCCACATCTGGGCAGGAGCTGCTAAAAACAGCCTATCCTGCCTTGGCAGAGTACAAAATAGACTTTTTGGTTTTGTGGGGTATGCCCTTTTCTCTTTCCTGAAAATGCTCTCCCACAGAAGAGACTTGAGAATTAACCAACAAATGTTTCACATTCACATATTTCTTATTGTTATCGACATCTTTGCAATCGCTCATTTCTTTTCAATTAAAACGAGTGATTGCCTGCTCTAATTGGAGATCCATCACAATACAGTTAGAAAAAGTTTCATCTGACTCACTGCAGTGACTTAGCCCATAGTACACTATAGTCTGCTTTGCACTGTAGAGAACCTACTGTTGATTTTATAAAATTAATTTATATATAATGGTTTGAAGTAAACGTTAAATGCAAAAGTCAATTGTGCTCTACACAGAAACATTCTTTTCAGACTGCACACTTGTTATATCAAAAAGTGTATTTCTGCTTGTGCGGTGATGATGGTTTGGATTTAAGTCAAGTATGATGCTGCAAAGTTGTTTTGAGCAGAAACATCCATTTCGAACGCGCCGCTATCATATCAAAGAGCCTACTGTTGATTTTGTATGCCTGGCCTTTTAGCCTTTAATATTAAATTAATAAAAAGAATTGCAGAGTATTTTTAAAATGGTTATTATAAGCAAAGCATATTGTCACTCAAACAGAAGGGATTATTGTAATAGGGACCGAATTAGACCGACCTAAGGTAGACGTTGGCTGACAATATATTTATTCATACTATTTTTATGTGTCCTTGCTGGTAACGCCGATTAAATAGGAGCATTAAAAAACAAGCGGTAGAAAGAAAATACACCACTACTGTACAACGTTTTGTCGGCATTCAAGGACCTCTAAAATAAAGATGTGGCAACCATGCATTTACAATTAATGATTACAATAAGATGTAAAATAATAGCAGGGATGAAGGTTTTTTTCTAGCACTGTTTAAAGAGTCTACTTTGAGGTACAAGCTTAGTATATTCTATGTATTTATCGCAAGTCCTGTCAGCTGACAATGTTAAACAGACGAACTGTAACGGAAACCTCTCGAGGAAGAGCAAAGAAATGTAGCATTGTCACGGTTTCATTAAATGTGACTATCAACTTTTAGCCATTTTACTATAGATTATGACGTTATTTTATGGAGGAAGAATTACGTATTATAAAAATAGCACGGATGAGGTTTAAAATAGTATCTGTCAAATGTATTGAGGTTACAACGGAGATGTGGCTTTATAAGGTTGATAACGTTATACAATACGAATTCAAATTTGTAATATTCTAATATAAAGTTTTTCTGGAATCATTTCCATAAAAGCGTGATTGCTGTTTGTTTCTATACGTTCTATTTATGCTGGATTTAATTCATGATTACAGCAAAAGCCGGGGTACGTTATTAAAAATTAATAACAAAATACAGTACAGTATATAATATATATGTACATAATTAAATAAAATAATAAATAACACCGTAAGGCGATGAAAACACTGTAACTAGGAGCCGGAAAAAACATCATATTCCATATTATAACCTGAAAAAAAGTATCCTAGGGCCACTGTATCCTGAGGGTTTATTGTATAATTTTTTTGACGTTCACTGTAAAATGTATTGCTCAGAAACACTATTTCATACTAAGAATGTAATCTTGAGTCTGGATGAAATTGTTACACTGAGCCTTGATGTATATGTATATCAATCTAGTCTTCCTTGAATTAGTTTTACATTATATATAATTTTGAACTGCTAATATTTATTTCTAAATAAGTGATATATATATATATATATATATATATATATATATATATATATATATATACTAGCATGGGTACCCGGCGTTGCCTGCGTTGACATGAAGTTCCTTTGGAACACACCTGCTATACTATTCATTTTCATCACGGGTAACGTGAATACCGCCACAACAATTCCAAAAATAAAAAACAGATAAATCCAAGTACATGTAATCGCCCCCCCTCAAAAAAGAAGTATGTGATACCCTTTCCACCAGATATTTCGGCAGAATAGATACAAAGAGAAGAAACTATTCTCCGGATATTAAGCATTGGAAAGAAAACTCCCTCTCCAAAAATAAATAATTAAAAATAAACCATTACAAGTTTTGTTTCAATAAAAATAGCAGCGAATGTTCGTGCGATCGCAAAACAAAAATTAGCCAAGTAGGTAGAACCCTTCAAAATTGAAGATCTACCAAACATTAATTCCAAAAACAATTAAATGAAATGTTCGTCATTTTATATTTTAATGTTATCCTCCCCCGACCTCCCAATTGAATTTGTCATCTTTTGAGGTTCGTTTTTTTTTATGAAGTTGTTAGGTGAAAGTACAGAATGGTTTTTAAAACAAATAATTAAATTTATCGTTATTTTATGTTTCAAATGTTATTCCCTCCCCTCACCACCCCACCAAAAAAGTTGTATCGTCAAACTTGAACAAATGCTTGAGGTAACATGTCTCGTTGAACGCTTGGTGCCTAAAACGTCGTTGCTCATTTTACGTTAAATTTATATAGAAAAATGATCCCCAACTCTAACATGTTAATTCTTTTTTCAAAATGTCTTCTTTCATCTTATTTATAAAGGCTGTTTAAACGTATTAGGCCGCCAAAAGGTAGACCTTCATTTTATTTAAGGGGTTAAGCTACGCTGGATCACGTCGTAAAAATGTACCTTTTTTTAATTGGTTAATTTTGTAATCGATTAGATAAACGTTGAAAAAGACAATAAAAGTATAAATTGTGGAATTTAGAGGGGGGCAGTAGATCTTTATTTTTCTAGGTGTTAAACGACGCTGGGTCACATCGTAAAAAGTTACCGATTTCTGTATAGTAGTACGAAGAATGATAAAACAAACAAATGAAATCTTTTCATTTTTTCGTGTTTTTTTATTTGTTTGGATACAATAAAAGTCCAACAAATTTTTTATCTACACGGAATTATTTTCTCAAGTTAGAAAATTGAGTTTACCAAATTATTTTATTTGTTGAATAGGTTGGTTAAACAAACAAACTATTCATGTTCCCAAGTTCCTAGGGGCAAATAACTCTAACATTTTTTAAATCGATGTTAAAATTATAATTCAAAACAAAATTAAATGATATTATCAATATAATTTTTGGTTTAAATTTATTAAATAACGGTTTTAAATAAATACTTAAAAACATTTTCTCGCTATAAATATGAACTAAGATTACGATATTAAATGACATCGATTTTTCTTAATACAAATGAGATGATCTCTTAATTGTATAGTTTGCAAGAATCATACTATATACAGAAATGTATGAAAGTGTAAAGTTAGGAAGATTTTGTATATATTAATCAAATTGTGAACAAACAAGCATACAGGCAGGAATACTAATTTTTTATATATAGATACATCTTGAGTAAGATTGTTTCCAGTCAATCTTAGTGCAGTAAAAAGAAAAATGAGTTCAGGACAGCAATCCTTATTTACTTATGTGAGTTATAGTTTGTGAATAACAATGCTATTGAGCAGTAAATAGGTATACGAAGATGAAGCCCAGGTAGGAGTGATAGTAGATGTCATTGTGGGAGTAGAAATGTATCAGTCCTTTTGTATGTATCACTTTTGAAGAGAGTTAGGTATGTCGGAATTAATATAGGAAATAATGCAAGCAAATGAAACTGAATAATACTTTCTTATAAACACAACCGTGATTGGCTTAAAGCATTTAATGACTAAAATTCAAAAAATCAAATCAAGATTATTTTATTGATATACGCATATACATTAGATATATGGATATACTTTGAAAGTAAACATTGTAATTTTTACTTTAACTGATCTTCATTTTTATATATAAATCGCGCATTATTCTCATATCTTAGAATATTGCTCCATTATCTTGCTCAATCGCTATTGCACCCCTTTTACTTCATACAAATCTTAGCCAACCTAGTTTTCATTCATATTCTTTTCCTCTTCGTAACATTCTCAACCACAGCATTTCTCGCATTACACATTCTTCCAATTCAATTTTTAATTAGTTTATGTGACCGGTTGCCAACAAAATTTCTATTATATTTGAAAGTTAGGATATTATATAATGAAAGAAAAAGTATGTAACTTAGTTATCTAGTTGCGTATTTAACGTCTTTCCTTTAACTGTTGGTTTATCTCTTTTTTCATCAGGCCGTGACTGTCTAGTGTCCTAAATGACTGTCTTAACAGCCGTGCTCATCTACTCTTGGAGTGTGAGTGCGCGTCTGTCAGAACATATAACAACATTTACATGACGACATACTTGTTTTCTATTGTGTTTCTCGAAATAAGATTCGCCAACGTCCTAATAGAAATGGTTCTGTAACAATAAAAGCGCATGCAAGACATGAACCTATGACAAATGGTTCTTTTATGTTTTTTCTTTATTTACTCCCAAGCGTTTACCCCATCTTGTCTCTTCGGCGTCTAAGAATGAACTCGCTTGAATTAACTCATTTTTTTTTCAACCCGAAACCTTTCACATGTCAGATCCGGTTTCCATTTGCATACCTACCTGTGCAACTTGATCGGTCACAGAGTTTGATTCGTGTCACATCATGACACTTTGACCCTTTCTGCACCCGTATCTCGCTAAACTAATCGTTTTCCGCGATTCAATCTATTTTTCTTTGCTAGATAGATAGACAAAAATATATAGATAGATAAGTATTAACCGATAGCCGAATGATTGCTTTCTACCTGGCGTTGCCCGGCGATTACATATCAGAAATACGGTTACAATATTTAATGTATATTATAACTGGTGAAAGCAATGCTAACAGGGAATAATAAGTTTCTATAATGTGCTAAATAATAATTAAAAAAATCAAATACTTATTCTTAATAGTAAAATGTTGGAACATGAAACATATAGCTTTATTTTTCTGTCTCTCTAACACAAAACGAGTACGCTCTATTTGCAGTCGAAACCTTTGATTACTGTTAAGAATACAACGACTGAAATAGTCTGTTTTATGCAAACACGTCTTTCACTACAGCAAATAATACTATTTGTATCGAGGATGCCGAAAAATTGGAGACAGAGGGAAAGAGAGGACTAGCAAGCAGAAAAGGTAGTTTTAAATTGCTTATGTATTCTTTTATATTAAACTCATTTTTAGCGAAAAAAATTTTTGTGGAGTCTACGAATCATCAAAGGGGGCAGATAAATACATATAAATAGTGAAAAGTATTTTAATAAACAAGAAAATCAACCTAGAATAAAATTGATATCGTGTTTGAATTCAATCTAGGAACAGAGACTTTATTTTCTTTAATGTCAAGTTTATGTACTCAAGATCAACTCTAATTACATGCCAAGGCATAAAGCTGCGTCCGTTTTCCATGATGAAATTTTTAAAAGTAACTGAAGAAAGCGAAAAAGCTGTTAATAATTAATACTAAGGAAAAACAGACTGTTTCTCATTTGGGTGTGCCTTGCCTTTAAACTACAGGTATCCTATTTATCCGAAATGCTTCAACTATTACGACTTTATAACATAACGGAGCATTAGCTCAGTTTCTTTCTATCCAACTAAACCAGTAATTATCTATATATATATTAAATGGCTCCTTTCAGTCTTACAAGGCAATGGATACCCGCTGTAATAGTACCTTTCCGTGTAATTGCGAGGCAATGGTTGCGCAATCACCAACCACACTTCTCCTGGATCCGCACTGTTTGAATCCAATGCCAATGAGAAAATCAGGGCGTCTGGAAGAAGTACCGACACATGCGGAGAACATTTTAGTAACCAAAATTGTTTAGTTTAATTGAATTTGAAATATATCTGAACTGATTATTTTAAAGATCACCTTGTCGCTGTCCGAAAGGAAGAAGCATTTTTATTGCAAAAATCTATCATTTGAATGACATACATTGGACTAGTCTTATGATTAACGGCGCTATTAAATCTTACGTGGGAGAAAGAAGCAATTTTAATAGAAGTTACTGTCTTCAATGATACCGAGTAAAACAGAGCTGAGAGAAAACATAATATTAGCCAGGTATAGAGGGCGAAGCACAGGGATTTGACAGAAGCACTCAGTGGTCGATCTTGTTTCCTGACTAGGGTAATGAACACCGATTTCCTCCTCTCCCGACACATCCCATCCCCCCTCTAAACTAGGAAGTTGGGAGTGCTTGAACATCATAATGCCAGTACAAGTAGATTGGGTTGACCATCGTCTGATGAGTTGAAGGTACCGGATTGACAGTTCCTGGCTGCTGTTCCCGACTGGTAGTACAGATGCCCTAACTCTTTGGTAGCGCTTAGAGCGGCTGCTCCATCCACAGTTGAATAATATCGGGATGTTTGTAGTGCCATGTCGCGCATGGAAAGGGACCCTGCACTCATCCCCGCTGGGCTTTCCTGAGGCCACAGTCCTAGTAGATGGAAGGTCAGCAGATGGTCTTCTTGTGTTGCATGTCTGGTGTTCTGTATAATCAATTTTTCAGTACCGCTTATCTAACTGAAACTTAAAAAAATGGCAGTACAATCTAAAATTACGCTTAAACCAGGACAAAACTCAAAGAAAATCAAATTGCCTCCTCCCTTGATGCTTGCATTTACGAACATCCGTGGGCTTAGAACTAATTTAAATGATGTTGAAGATTTTCTCCTAACGAGCACCCAGGATATCTTAGCACTAATTGAGACTAACCTACACTCCTCCTTCCCCACTAACTACTTTAACATGCCCGGATATCTCCAACTCTGCCGTAAGGACTCTGACACACATATGCACGGGCTTGGAGTCTATATTCGAAACACCCTCCCCCTGATTAGAGAAGGAAAACTAGAATCGGATTATCAATCCTTTATGTGCTTTAGACTTAACATGCAACATAATATGAGTTACTTTTATTTTCTTTATCGCTCTCCCTCGATCCAGGACTGTACCCTTATAAACAAAGTCTCTGACAGCATAGATACAGCACTTTCTCTCGACACTAGCCCACAAGTTCATGTATTTGGTGACTTCAATGTCCACCACAGTAACTGGCATGGATTCTTTAACAACACAGACACAGCTGGTAGCACAACACATAGCTTCTCTATATCTATCATCAACGGTTACGTTTCCAACCCGCTTCCCTGACCAGTAAGAGCAACACGCATCACTTTTAGATCTGTTTCTGATCACACTTCCAGATTATTGTGTTACGAACGCCTACAGCCCACTTGAGAATGCTGATCATGTAGTGATAATAGTTAAAATCACCCTAATCCTTAGAGCCAAAATGGAAGAGTCATTGCTCAAAACAACGAGATATTATAAAAACGCCAACTGGGAAGCCATCAGGGATCTCATTAGAGACGTCCCGTGGCGAAATATCTTTCCACTTCCTGCTGAACCGTGCGCAAATGAGACCACTGAATGGTTCAAAACAGCAATTGAAGCATAAGTCCCCCTGCGGAAATTTTATAGCAAGGCCCACTCTCCCCAAAGGTTTACTTCCACATGCGAAGCTGCCATCGCGCAAAGGCAGCACGCTTACCACAGATTTAACCGACATAAGGCCAGTTCAAACCGACAGAAGTATATAGAAGCCAGAAGTAACTGTAAGAAAGAAATAGCGATAGCTAAGAGAGAATTTACTGAAACCACACAAAAACGCATCGAAGCTCAGAAATTAGGAACCCAAGACTTCTGGAAAATCTACAACAGTGTAGTAAATAATGGGCAATCAACAATTCTCCCACTATTCAACAATCAAGAAGTTGTTTGCTCAGCAACCGAGAAGGCTAGCATGCTTTCCAATCGGTTTGCATCCAACTCAACACTAGATCCTACAACCACTCTTTCCCAGATTTTCCTTTGTAGACAGACGCCACATTTGACGATCTGAAAATCACCCCTTCTTATTATAAAAAATCTTAGCACTGTAAAGGCATGTGGACCTGATCTCATCCGGGCTGTGCTATTAAAAAAGTCCTCCGCCGAAGTAGCTCCAGTCCTCTCCAAACTTTACAACAATTGCGTTACTGAATCTTGCTTTCTTGCCTGCTGGAAAACTGCTTCGGTGGTACCAGTTTTCAAGAATTCTGGCGAAAGAACTGATCCAGCAAATTACCGCCCGATTAGCCTCCTCCCACTCGTTGCCAAAATATTTGAGTCAATAATTAACCAAGCTCTAGTCCATCACCTTATATATGCTAAACTTCTTACCGACCAACAATATGGATTTAGTCTAGCCCATTCCACCGCAGACATTCTAACTGTAATCTCTGAGCGTATATACCATTCACTTTACAAAGCAGGGGAGGGTAGAACGGTAGCTTTAGATATATCTAAGGGTTTTGACAGGGTATGGCACGAAGGTCCTCTCAGGAAAATAAGATCATACGGTATTGCTGGAAGAATACTTAACATAATCATACTTAGATAAAAGAAAAATCCAGGGTGTGCTCGATGGCTGTCCATCTAAATGATATCTATGATGACATCTATGATATAGATGCGGGAGTGCCTCAAGGGTATATCCTTGGACCTCTATTATTCCTAATATTCATAAATGACCTCCCTGACCAAATTGTCTGTGAGATGGGTATATATGCTGATGACACCGCACTCTATAACAGACACGATAGGAAAACAAATGAACACATATCTAAAGAAATGGCAGAAACACTAGAGAATAACCTCCAGCCTGTAGTGGAATGGGGGCAAAAATGGATGGTCACATTCAATTCTGCCAAGACTAAAGATTTTCCTTCAATAACTACAAGAAACCTTCTCTACCACCAATAGCAATGGCCAAAGACTCTTTATCTGAAAGCACATCTTTTAAACACCTCGGCCTAACGTTCACAGGAAACATGAGTTGGAACAATTACATTGAAAGCATTACCAGGACCTCTGCAAAGAAGGTAGGATCTCTCTATCTTGCTAGAAAGCTACTGCCCCCTGAAGTATCCTGTACCTCTATAAGGCCACCATTCGCTCATGTATGGAGTATTGTTGCCATATTTGGACCGGTGCATCTGCTACTAGTCTCTCGCTCTTAAACAAGGTTCAAAAGAGAGTCGCCAACCTAATAGGTCCTGAACGATGATCCAAGCTTCAGCCTCTGTCCCATCGACGCAATGTAGCATCCCTCTGCCTGTTCTACAAGTACTTTAACGGTGTATGTTCCGACGAGCTGCAAGTACTTGTACCACCTCTACATAAACACCACCGACAAACCCAACAAGCAATACAATCCCACACCTTCACAGTAGAGATCCCTAGATGTAAGAGAGCCTTCTACTCCAGTAGGTTTTTCACCAGAACCGCTAGACTTTGGAACTCCCTGCCAGGTCCTGCTTCCCCAACTGTACTGACATGCAGAATTCAAATGTAACGTGAACTGACATCTTGCTGCCCAACTTCCCACCTAGTACCCCTGTAGCCTGTGTCCCTAATAGTAGCCCCCTACGTCAAAGTGGCAATGTGCCTTGTTTGGGGTGAAAATGTAAAAAAAAAAAATTGTATGTTATTTAGTATGACATGAAAAAAAAAACGGGAACGGATCTCTATCATTCACGTAATTACAGGAGCGTCTGGACCAGGGAAAAAGAATTTGAAAAAATACCTGGCCGACGTACTCGACGAACCAAGTGCAATAGAAATATAAAGAATTGCAATGAAAGCGACGGTTAAAATCTTGAAAAAATCTCACCGTTTAAATGTATGAGATAGCGGGTGGTTGTCTGGCAACCGGCTGGATACCCCTATTCCCAATGAAATTAAATTAATAAAATTGAAAATAAAAAGGATTTTTCTTGCGAGGAACAAAACATATTTATATACACACATATAGATACATGTGTCTGTGATTAAATTTACTCTTTTTTCATATACGTTTACGTGTGTTGTGTGTGTGATTCTGCTTGAGTAGGTGCCTGTGTGTGGGAATGTATTAATCTCCCGGCGGATTTGTCCGCTGTGATTAATCATGACAAGCTCTAAGTGATGGACACCTGGTGAAGCTAATGGTCTAACCGACGCTAATACAAAACTATACTTCCTTGCAAAATAAAAGCGAAAAGGAAAAGAAAGAATCCAGAAAAACAAACGTGTCAACTCGATCCAAGTCGAACAGTCACGTAGGCTACCCATCATTACCAACGACACGAAACCCTTGCGTAATTGAATATGCGACCCAGTCGATCATGTGTCCGCCTTCTTTTTTTTTTCAAGGCAACCATGAGGGCATCATTATTGTCACCGCTCCGGTGTCAAAATCTCTGCCTTGACGCCGCCAGGAGATCGATATAAAAAAGAACGGCCGGATGATTGGCGTTTTCATGATCGTTTCTACACACGGTAAAATGTAATTAGAACGTGTCGCTTATTATCTGCACTTTGATTCTGTCAATTCCATTAGCTTTTTCTACTGTTTGACGATAAAATAATCTTGACATTATAAATCGGACATTTGTCCTTTCTTGTTATTAATAATATTAACAGTAGTAGTAGTAGTTGTAGAATGAAATCTCTAAGAATTCCAACACAGGCAATCACGAGCTTTTACGCATAAGACGTAACTTTGGTTGGAGTCTGCGTAACAAGTTTTCTCTGATTACCAGTGATTTAAATTTCTCTCGATAACAACCTAGGTTAGTGCCTTCGTCGCACCAGCCGTTCACCCTTGATTGTCCATCAGCTACGCCCCTGGTATATCCCAGAGTTTGCGTGATAAAAATTCTCGTTAAGGTTTGAATGTTATCCTTTCTTTTCCAGGAGAGGCTTGATTAGTGTTTTCCGTCCTCCGTTATGCTGGACCCTTAACAATTGTTGGCTTGACGACAGCCGATGTAAATTCCGCCAGTTTTTAGATCAGGGGCGTGGTTAACGTACAACTTAGAGGTTGCTGACTGGTTAATGTTTGGAGTTGATGAAAAGTTCCCGGATTCTAGGATGTTTCTAAAGATTCCAGCTGTTTTTATTTTACTATTCCTCATATTTTATCAGTTTTTCATCATATTCCATTTTGTCCAAAATGTCCTCCGTGCTTCTAGAATTATTCTTGTTATCTTGATATTCGTCATCCTCCAAATTCAAGGCAACGCTTTCTTAATGTTTTATAAAACATGGCAAGTGCTCGACTAAACTCCAATCCCTCAAGCTATTGTTCGCTTTTGATAAACTTTCAGAAAAACACTCGACTAGCTACAAGAAAAAGTTTCTTTCCCAGATTTGCTCGCCTGTGGAACATTTTTCTGTTGAAATAATTCCCAGTTGAATACAACATATTAGCCTCCACATCCAACGTAAACAAGTTCTTGTTGAGCCGTTCCCATAAACAATCTAATTTTACCTAATTTACACCATTAACAATTACTATAGGAACACATTTCATTGATTAGTCTTAATTTGGAATCTTATTTGTAATGCACTGTAAACGGAACCCAGTTTATAATGTTGTTTCTGATCTCGGATTTTACTAACGAAATAAAATATATGCTATCGTATTTATCCGCTTTTATCACGACCACGTTTTTGCTTCTAAAACAGGTGGTCGCATTGTGTTGCGCTGTGTGCACATTAGATCGAATAACACAATAATTTATAAAAGTGTGTGAATAAATTACTCACGATAAAATGTAACCAGGACCCGTCCCTTATCTATCTATTTATATATCTATCTATATATCTATCTATCTATCTATCTATATATATATATATATATATATATATATATATATATATATATATATATCTGTACTTTGATGTTTATAGGTATACTAGCAGACAGCCGGGCATTGCCCGGTCTTAAAATACAATTAAAATGATATTTCAATTTATACAGATTAGTAGTAATTATTAAAGAGACAATTCGTTATCTATTCTTATATTGAAACTTGTATATATATATATATATATATATATATATATACATATATATATATATATATATATATGTATATTTATATATATATATGAGTGATAAAAACTTAGCTGCCATCAGTTAGAATCGAAACCAAAACAGACAACGGTCCACCCTCATTCCTTAGCCACGTATACACACACCCACATATATATATATATATATATATACATACATACACACACGTATAGCTTCGTTATTCTTTTGTGCGTATTGATATTCATATTAAAACCCCTTTTTTTTCTATTTATTTAAAAAGAAAATAGAATTTTCTTATATAGGGTTTGTTTAATTGCATTCACTAGCAAAAGATCTAGCTAATTTGCATATTATTTTAAACATTCATTTTAATTAATTCCCTGTTAGATTCGGTTTTCTAATGAGATAATCATCTTTAGTTAACTATTACGTGTAATTATGTTCATGCAGGTATTCTACATGATTTATACTTGCATAATATCTACGTAAAAAGTTGATAGTAAACACAAAATTGTTTCCATATATATTTATGTATCTGTATATCTATAAAAGTGAACGTGCCTGTGTGTCTGTATGTGTGTCTGTGTGCATTTTCCTTCGCAATAACTCTGCCAATTTTCAGTCTACAAACTCGAAATTTGAGATACACGATACTGAGATTTGGGAAAATCTATGTGATCGATTTTCGGCCAGAAATGTGGCTGTTAAGGGGTCAAAATTCAACGATTTGACCTTTGAGAACTCTACCAAACACCTCCCACAATTTGGGGGCAAAACACTGGAAATTTTAGATATAGGTTCCTTGGACATGAATCTAACTTAATAACTCGATTTGAACCCAAAACAATAAATGTTAAGGGGTCATAATAGGAGTCGAATTTTAAAAAAAATTGACCGTTTTTTTGGGGGGGTGCTCAGCATACACCTCCAAACATCCGGGGAACGCAGGGCTGAAATGCTAGTACGTATATATTTTTGTTTAACAAAATTTGTCTACCAAACTCCTCCTCGAGTTTTGGTCTACATACATAAAACTTCATATATAAGGTATTTGAATCCATGCGAAACTTTACATTTGGGTTATAGCCCGGAAAAATTGTTGCAAATGTGTGAAAATTAAAAAAAATGAAATTTGCCAGGAGTATGGTCGAACACTGGCATTACGAATGCATAACGCAGTAGCTATTCGTTCCTCTTTTAATTTTTAGCCTTGCAGTAAACATGTTTTCATAGTCCAGTCATTTACGGCAGAGCCATAATAAATCGTGATCTGAACGTTTTGGTTTCGATTCTCGGTGGTGGCGCATGAGTCTTTTTTTATATTTTTTAAATCATTACTATATATTGCATTTAATCTATCTATCTATCTATCTATCTATCTATATATATATATATATATATATATATATATATATATAAAAGTTAAAATGCCTGTCCGTCTTTTCTCTATGGTTGTTAAGGAAGACTATTATTGTGAAAGGCATTACTTTACATATTCACATTTTTTAATATATACATATGCACATAACCTTATGAACAGTACATAGGGCCCGAGCAAAGCCGGGCGGACCTGCTAGTATATATATATATATATACACACACACACACACACACACACACATATATATATATATATATATATTCGTGGGAATTCTTGGCCTGAAGATATAATCTTCCCAATAACGGGTTATTACAGAAACATGTATACACATATGTAGCCATCAATGTTTGTATAAATAAATTTCACATATATATATATATATATATATATATATATATATATATATATATATATATTTCTAGGGAATTATACTTTATTTCTCCATAATATGCACCAATCCTTATTTAAGAAGCTTAATGTAATTACAGAGCAATATAATGAATGAATGACAAAAAGCTATATTGTAAAGTTCATAATGTTGACTATCTTACAATTAATTCCTTTAATCCAGTTGGCATTTACAGTCCTTGAAAGTATCTGTTTCATAGCACAAAATTATTCACTTAATTATTATATCAATTAGTGAATCTATTGTGTCCTTAACTCATCAGAAGAAATAGCAACAATCAATCAAAAAGAAATAGAGTGCGTTGTTACATGATTAAAATCCGAAATCGGAAAGAAAAGCTGTGAATACCTTATTTTTCCATTACACCATTTTGAATTAAGCGGGATCAACGTGTAGTATCTGTTTTGATGCTACACTCAAGTTAATTTGTACTTGACTAATCGAAGAGGAACCCTTTATACTGAGACAATTATTAATTTTGACTACGGCCAGAGTCCCCCTTTTTGCCTTTCTTTCGGAGAGTCCTCCAACATAAGGAACTACCTTGTGTCATATTTTTCTTTCGTGGGGAAATAAATAAATACCCATAGAAAAACGAAGTTCATATGAATACCCATACACACACAATTTTTTTCGGAGTACATATATATATATATATATATATATATATATATATATATATATGTTTAAAAACAGGCGGTTTGAGCACTGTAAAAGTGGTGGGCGGATGTTTGTTTAAATAGATATTCGGAGAAGTTATTTGCGGGCATTAGCTTCTGTGGTCGAGTGGGAGAACTGTCAAAACGACGGTTCTAGGTTCAATCCTTGGCTTGGTAGAGGTGCTAGTCTAGCGGCACTGATGTGTTGTGATACAACGAAACAGGATGTCGATGACTATATATATATATATATTAAATATATTAAATGCTAGCTTTTTTCTAGTCAAATACCGGCTTCCATCTTATCTCGAAATTACTTATAACGGCACCAACTTACTTTCGGAAGAACCCCCCCCCATCAGCCTTTTCTTTTATATCGTAAGCTTCTTAAAACGTTACTAGCTTAAGTTCAGAATAAAATCACGATTTTCTTTTAACGGCTAATTTCAAAAAAAAATGTTTTGAACGCTACTAACTGAATTTCTTTCAATACAGTTTGCAATTTGGAGACGGAATTGTTTTTGTTGAGATAAGTGATTTCAATCATGCTTTTTATTTTAGATTTAAAATATTAACAACTCCATTTTATTTCAGTATTTAATTTGTGTATTTTTGTTTTATTAAATGCTAGTTTTTTTCTAGTCGAATACCGGCTTCCATCTTATCTCGAAATTACTTATAACGGCACCAACATACTTTCGGAAGAACCCCCCCATCAGCTTTTTCTTTTATATCGTAAGCTTCTTAAAACGTTACTAGCTTAAGTTCAGAATAAAATCACGATTTTCTTTTAACGGCTAATTTAAAAAAAAAATGTTTTGAACGCTACTAACTGAATTTCTTTCAATACAGTTTGCAATTTGGAGACGGAATTGTTTTTGTTGAGATAAGTGATTTCAATCATGCTTTTTATTTTAGATTTAAAATATTAACAACTCCATTTTATTTCAGTATTTAATTTGTGTATTTCTGTTTTATTAAATGCTAGCTTTTTCCCCCCTCGTACATATGTTTATTTATCTACCGAGTTGATAGCAAAAATTACGAATTATACTCATTTTTAGTTCGTGTGAGGGGAATCTATCACCATACTTTCCCTTAAACACGTCTGTTGGACTTTTATTAAGTACAATACTTCATAGTTTTTTTTGTTTTTTTTAGTTTTTTTTTTAATGGAGAGTAGAAAACGCATTGTGGATGCATTATCGGCAGCTCCTGTTACTCTCGCTTCTTCTTATTTGTCCCTCAGTCCTCATTTTTTAAATGAGTGATTTTTCGGACAAAGGGAGAAGAAACAGGTGTTTTCTAGGTTGGCAGTATTTTAACGAACAGTTGGCTGAGATGGCGGAAATTTTCTGTTTCTATGTCTATCATTGTAGCCATGTCACTAGTAAGGGTGCTGGAGGTAAACGTTTTGTCTGGGCTGACGTTATCCGCCTGATAGTCAGGGACCCGAACCTTGGATTAACCACTAAGGAGGCTGTCCTATCAACAGGTGCAAAGTACTGGGGCTACTGTATTGCCATTTGGTGAATGGATTCTGGACCATGCAGTAGCTTCTGGTGGGGCCTCTCGATGCCATACTAGTGGGTAATTGTTACGGCTTTACCTTATCATTAGCTACAAATAAAAAAAAAATTCTTCGTTTCTTTTTCTCTCTTAATTTCCCCTCTCTGTCCTGCTCTAAGTAAATCTGTCGACCTAGTCCACAAATTCCAAAATTTCATCATGACAAGTTTCAAGAAAAAATACACGATTAAACCCGGTTCTCCAACTTCCAACGTAGACCCCTACTACCATGTCTCCTTCTCCAACATCAGGGGTCTTCGTTCTAACCTTCCAGAGGTTGAAACCCAATTACAGGAGACTAAACCAGACCTTTTATTTTTAAGTGAAACTGGCATTGGACATACTATTTCCCTAGATGAGTTTGCAATTACAGGATACTCTAACTTAACTTCTAAATCTGACCCCCAAGATCGCCATGGGCATGGAATATGTGCCTATATTAAAGATAGCTTTCCATGTGGGAGGGACATCTCCAGGGAAGATCCTAACTTACCCTATATGTGCTTCCGGGTTGCTTTAGCTCACACTACTGCATTTATATTTACTCTCTATCGCCCCCACAACAGCGGAGTTAATATCTTTCAAAGCATATCTGAGAAAATTGACCAAGTCCTTTCTACTTATCCTTCAGCTCACATTCACGTATGTGGAGACTTCAATGTTCACAACGCTGAATGGTTGACCCACTCAAACAAGACCGATGATGAGGGGAGGTTCTGTCATGATTTCTCCATTGCCTATGACCTCACTCAGATTGTTCAGGAACCTACCCGTGTGCCCGATAATGACGGCCAGTATGCGAGCCTACTAGAACTTTTTCTCACAACTTGCCCTGAACTATGTTCAGTTTCTGTTCTGTCGCCTCTTGGATCTTCCGACCACTCTGTTGTATCAATTAAGATAAAAATGAAATGTAATAAGTCCCCAGACGTACCTCTTCATCGTACAGCATATCGATACACTAAGGCTGACTGGGATAGCTTCCGTACATTTATATCTGATCTACCTCTGCATTCCATGTTTAAAAAGGATGTGTCCTCTATAGTATTAGACCTAACTGAATGGTTAATTGTAGGTATTGACCATTTCATACCCTCTAAAAAGTTTCAGCAAAAACCTAACAGCCAGCCATGGTTCTCTCCAGAATGTGCTGCTGCCATTGCGCACAGAAATCACTTTTTCCACTGCTTCAAACGTAATAGATGTATGGAAACTAAAGCCGTTTTTAGGACTGCCAGCAACCATTGTAAGAAAGTAATAAGGAACGCAAGAGTGTTGTATGCTCAATCTGTTAAGTCCAAAGTAGCTGAGCAGCGGCTTGGTTCCCAACGGTTTTGGCAAATAGCAAACAGAATCCTGAACAGAATCGTGTGCTCCATCCCAACTATTATCAATGGACCTGAGGTAATCTCGTCAGCATCAGACTAAGCCAAACTCTTTGTCAAGAACTTTGCATCTAATTCTACCCTTTGCGACCAAGACCGCCAACCCCCAATATTTCCTCCTGTATCAGAAAACACGCTATGTGATATACGTATATCTGTACGTGATGTTGCGAAGCTAATCAAAAACCTTGATTCGAGTAAAGCAACTGGCCCTGATGGTATTCCAATTATAGTACTCAAAAAACTTCAACCTGAATTAGCGCCTATACTTACAAAACTGTTTAAACGTTGTCTTAAGGAGAATAGTTTCCCATCTCCCTGGAAAATCTCATCAGTATGCGCTGTATTTAAGAATTCAGGTGATCGCTCATCCCCCTCTCAGTACAGGCCAATAAGTCTCCTGTGCGTCATGAGTAAGTTGCTAGAATCTGTGTTAAATACAGAAGTAATCAAAAATCTCAACAAAAATAACCTTCTTAGTGACACTCAATTTGGTTTCCGTTCTGCTAGATCTACAGCAGATGTCCTTACAGTTATATCGCATAGGATTAGCAAATCTCTCGACGGAGGCAACCTTTCTAGGGCAATTGCTCTTGACATATCTAAGGCCTTTGATAGGGTATGGCATAAAGGTTTACATCATAAGATCGTTAGCTATGGTATAGCTGGAAAAGTCTTCTCAATTATTAAATCATTTCTTTCTGATAGGTTCATAAGAGTAGTAGTTGAGGGGCAAAAATCAGAAGCTCACAGTATTAATGCCGGTGTCCCTCACGGGTCCATCCTGGGCCCAACTCTTTTCCTGATCTACATTAATGATCTTCCAAATCATATCCTTACATCATTTGTAGACATTTATGCTGACGACACTACCATTTATGGTACCACATCTAAGACAGTAAACGACCAAGTTCTCTCCAATTCTCTCTCCTCTGATCTTGAGCATGTAGTACAATGGGGAAAGGAGTGGCTGGTTACTTTTAATGCATCTAAAACCAAGCTTCTCTCTTTACATCATCAACATTCTAATTCACATTTGTCATCAATTGAAATGAATGGCTCTCGTCTTCAGGAGGCCTCAAGTTTTGACAAGCTTCTGGGCTTGACCATTACTCCTGATCTTAAATGGAACACGTATATCAAATCTGTTGCCAAGGCCGCTGGAAAAATGGTGGGATCTTTCTATCGATCCAGTAGATATCTCACTGCTGATGCTATTCTCTACCTATATAAGAGCCAGGTACGTCCAAGGATGGAATACTGTTGCCACATCTGGGCAGGAGCTGCTAGAAAGGACCTGTCCTGCCTTGATAGAGTTCAAAATAGACTTCGTAGCCTCGTAGGAGATGTCCTTTTCTCCTCCTTGCAACCTCTATCTCACAGAAGAGATGTTGCGAGTTTGTCTCTGATGTATCGTTACTTTCATGGAAAGTGTTCAACTGAGCTTCAATCTATGGTCCCCCCTCGCCAAACTTTCACAAGAAACACTCGTCTAGTTGTAAACACTATCAATAATTTCCCCCACTCTTTATCTGTGCCTAAACCTAAACGTAGATTCCATGAACAAAGCTTCTTTCTTAGAACTGCACGCCTGTGGAATTGTCTTCCGTTTTCCTGCTTTCCGGCTGACTACAATATGGTTGTGTTCAAGTCTAAAGTAAATAAGTTCTTAATGAGCCGTTCCATATAAGTTATTAAATTTACAAAATTTTCATTACTAATGATTACTATATTGACCAATTTCTACTGTACACTCTTTAACCCTTATCCTTGAGTGGCCTCTGGGCCTTGATAATGTGGTGATGCCTTTGTAAATATATATATATATAACTGCATTAACAAGCAGCATAACCTCATGGCCAATCTCAACCGGATAAATATCGTTTTAATTTTGACATTTATTTTTATATGTCGTAATATCCGTCCAAAGTTATCTAATGATTACAATCTAATGATCTGCACGTGTGAGCACAGACTTACATTTAAACTATAAAGTGCTCAACAATAAGAACCAAGTTCTTAAAGGGGCTGACATTATTATTACCATAATATTTTTTTAATGCCTATAGGCACTTGTGTTTAACCCTTTCGGGAATCATTTGTGCAGTGTGAGACGATAACGGCTGGTACAATATATATATAAGTATATATATATATAATATATATGTGTGTGTGTGTGTGTGTGTTATCTAAATCAGTCAATTCTCGAAAAATGGGTACGTGGAAATTGTACAGTTGTTCAATCACTGTCTTCTTTTTTACTGATAAAAAAAAACGTCAAGTATATATGATTAAATAAACTAAAGAAATGCGCTCTCGTATTAACTCATTGTTCGATGTAATTACTATTAAAAATATTAGTCTTTTAGATTCGGTACAAAAATTGTCCATTATAAATCGATTGTTACGTTTGATCGATCATTAAAATGTTTTTTTTATATCATTTAATTTAATAAACATGACTTTCTGTAATTTATTTAATTAGATTTGAGTTGTGTTTAAATAGAAAATATAATCAAAGATCCCAAAAGGTTTTAAAATCTATCATTAATTGGTATTTCTCATTTTTTTATTTTTGTTTTAAAAACGTTTTCGATGGCATTTATGCTTGCCTAATATGGTTCAGGCGATCGGAGAAGATATACAAAACAAAAAAGCCAGAGATTTCCCTCGCAGGAAAGTTGTATTATAAAAAAAACTAAGATGATTACAGTCGTTGGTCAACATTGAGAAAGCCGACGTTAAACAAAATTATTTCATCTGTTTATCGAATGGTTTGCTATGATTGAGATTGATTTTTACAGGTCCATTTATTCTACAAAAAAAAAACTCCCATTACGTTAAACACTGACCATAAATCTGGGTTGATAATTAAACTTTTCTACAAGTGAGTGTAGCAAAACCTTCAACTGGTTTCCATTAATATCGCTGGGCTAAGGTTCGCGCTTGAGAATCATAACTTTATTTAAATTTGTCAGACGAAAACTTATTTATTAATTTTATCTATTGCGGGCTATTATCCCCATTTTTTATTAGTTGTTTCACGAAGTTTCGGCTAACTATTGCTCTGGCCTTCGTCAGGTAGTAACCGCAACGGGATAGGACCTCAGGATCTGTTAACTTCATCTACTGCAATTACTGCCTTCCGTAGTTTTTGTCGTCTCACACCTTTTTTTTTTCTAAGTAAGCCTCTAGCCGGCTTTAGGTAGGATTGAAACCGATATCTAAATCATCTAAAACCGTGGAGATTCAACGTCTCTATACGCTGCGCCATAGCGAATGGCGACCAAAGTTGAATATTTTTGATCTTATGTTTATTTATCATCTGATATTACTCGTTGTGTCTGTATCGCATGGTTTATATATTATTTAATTGAAATTCATTATTGAGATGAGTATGATGTATTTATTTATTGCGGACTATTATCCACCTGATGAAAAGTCTAAGAAATGACGAGGATAATTGTCCGCCATTAATAAAATTAATAAAAAATACTCATCTAAATAATGAATTCCAATTAAATAATATAGAAAAAATATTTAATTAATATATATTGCAGTGAGACAATATTGCACATGTTAGGTCCTATATGATAAAAGTATTATTTTCTACCGTGCTAGAATGTTACGCCTGTAAGTTTCTTGTATCTCTGCAAGGCCACCATTCGCTCATGTATATAATTGAGTGTGGTTGTCGCGTTTGGTACATCTGCTACTAGTCTTTCACTCCTGAACACGGTTTTAAAAAAAAGTCGCAAGCCTAATAGGTCCCGAACTGCCGGCTAAACTTCTACCTCTGTTGTATCGACGAAATGTTCCCTCTGTTTTACAAAGATGTTAATAGGGACGTTCCGCCGAACAACGATCCTTTTACCCCTCAACGTAAATTGCCACGGTAAGCCCGACAAAAGCAAAATCTCACCCCTACACACTAGAAATCCCCAGATGCCAGAAAGCCTTCTACTCTAATTGTTTCTTTCCCTGAACTGTAAGACTTTGGAATTCCCTTCAGGATTCCTGCTTCCCTGACTGTACTGACATGCAGAAGTTCGTGTAATTTAAGTAGAATACCCTCCCTACACAGTAGCCCTTCAATTATGTACCAGATAATTGATCCTTTTATTAAATTGGCACTGTACGTTGTTTAGCGTGAAAATGCAAACATAAATAAATAAATAAAATTATTATTTTCATACATAAGGCAGAAAAACTGAAATTCGAGGAATATATGTTACTTAATGTTTAATACATTGCTGAATCTTCATGAAAGACATCTCCTTCCTCTTCCTATGTTTGGCATAAAACTATATCAAAATTTATATACTCCATAATACCAACCCTTTCGCATAGCACATTTCCTCAGAAAGTAATAAGGAAAGTAAAGGCGTAAATATTTTACAATAGAGACATATCAACATTTATACTTCTCAAACCTTCCAAAAGATATATAAATATTTAAAAAATCTCTGACATAATATAAATAGATATTAACCCCATTTGTTTTTCAAGAAACAGAGACATGGCAACAAATAACAGAAGGGCAATGACAGCCGTCTATATAAACAGATCTGAACTCTTTACAGAAAATAAGTTTACTATTTTTTTTGCTTTTAAAGTATTTCATTTCCGTGATCTGCCAAGCAGTTCTTTGTTTTCCAAAGCCACAGAAGAGAATACATCAGTCTGGCCAATGTTCTGGAATGTTCCCAGACAACCCATCAGAGAGGGTTCTGCGCATGACACAAATTGGAGTAGATGCCTGATGTCATAACATCGCTATTATTCATTGGTTCACAAAAACAGACGCTGTCACTTAATTCGCCTGTGTCCGGAATTTCGCTAAGAAAATAAGTCATTAAAAAGAAACAAGATACAAAATTGGAAAACCGTATAAATATATAAAACACGATGGGTGGAAAAAGAGAAGTGAAACATTGGGAGTTTGTTTTTATATCCTCTCGCTAAGATTCTGAGCAGAAGCGAAAAAGTGAAAATGACAATTTAATTAGTTGGCGTTTGTTTCATATTCAGACTCCGTTTTAAAATAAACAGAAAAAAAGAAAGAAAAAGGATAGAGAATGAAAAAGAGAGGAGTGGGAAGAAGACATATGAATGAAGGAAAAAGTAAGTTAAAGAAAGAAGGAATGAATGGCAGATGAGATTGAAGGAGAAATAATGAATCAATGATAGATTTGTTTAAAAAGTGACGGGGAAAAAAAAACTTTAAAGAAAGAAGGTTTAGTTGTTCTGTCCTACGGCATATCAAACCTTTTCGCGTCATTTGATAGAGAACTCAGTAGTTTCAAAAGCAACGCTTATCTTTTAAATATTATATATATATATATATATATATATATATATATTAAAGTTATTTACTTTGATTGTTTTCTGTCACAGCGTATCAATCCTTTTCGGTTTATTTAATGATGTATCCATAATTTAAAAAAATGTATATGGACTATATATTCATAAATAAAGTTTGGTTTAGTTGTTTTGTAGATGGACCTTATTTTTTTTAGGGGGGAGGGGTCATAAAGAAGCTTATTACATTTTTCAATTATCAATGTTTTGTGCAGTTAAGCCGAAAGACAATATCTTCAGTCAGTCCGAATTGTAGCACAAAAAAGAATGAAGCAAACAAACAAGAATATACAAACCACAGAGAAATAAAAAAAAATAAAATAAAATAAAAGAGACATATAGAAATCTGGACACCTAAAACACAGCAATAATTGAAAGGGAGAAATTGTCCGAAATAAAAATAAAGGAAGGAAAACTAAAATTGTGGAAAATAAAATAAAAAATGAATGAATGAAATTAAAACGTATATCATTAAACAATGAGGGAAACAAGTGGGATGAATAAAATAAGAAATGCAAATCATTGGAAAAGTAAGAAATAACATAGAAATGGAAAAAATGAACAAAAAAATCACGACTGAAAAAACAATAATAAAAAAAGAGAGAAAGAAACACCTGATGATCTAAGATTGGAACGAATGAAAAGGTGAACAAAAAATAAATAAATTTACCAAAAAAAATGTTAACGAACGATGCGACAAACCGAAAAGAAAGATGGAAAAACAAGATAATAGACACACACATGCAGTAAAAATAAAAGAAAGATTGAATAATTAGTAAATGAAGGAAGAATAAAAACTAAACAAACAGGTGAATACGAGGATCGTGCAATAAGTAATCCCCTGGGCCACTTCCCATAGGAATAGAGCAACGGAACTTGGCACAGTTATTAGTCTTTCTCTACATAGGAACCAGCCAGATTTTGTGTATTTCTCCCATCGTTTGATGCAGCTCTGGGGATTGTTTTGTAGGACACCCCAGGTTGGTCCTCCAACCACGACGTGACTTCAGAAATCAAGGTTGCATCATCTGGGAAACGCTTTCCTTTCAAAAACAAAATCATGGCTGGAAAGAGGCGAAAGTCAGGGGGTGCAAGGTCAGGAGAGTAGGGAGGATGGGGAGAATTTCATAACCACACGGCCGTGCTTCTGATCTGGCGACATGTGGACCGGAGCGTTGTCCTGCAGGAGGAGGGTACCTTTTCTGATCTTGCCCGCCTGTTGATTTTGATAACTTCCCTTAATTTCCTCAAAAGTGAAGCATAATAAGCTCCTGTAAGTGTGGTACACTTTGCCAGAGAAATCTGTCATCACTACTCTGTCCTGGTCCCAGAAGACTGTGAGACTTGCCTTCTTTGGAGGTGGTGAGTCCAAGTGTTTCCACTGCATTGACTGGGATTTGGTCTCTGGATCATATTGATATACCCAGGTTTCATCCTGTGTAATCAGTCCTTTGAAAAACTTTGACTCATCTTCTTTGCACATCTCCAAATTCATCCTCGAGCAGTCGACGCGGTCTCGCTTCTTGAATGGTGTGAGCAACCTGGGAATCCATCTGGTAGACACCATATGCATATGCAAATAATCATGAATGATAGTTTCCACAGACTCTGTACTCATCTTGACATCTTGGGCTATTTGGCGAATAGTAATGCGCCGATCTTCCAAAATGGCAGCCTCAACTTGACGGACAGATGCCTCATCAATGGCAGTAGGGGGGCGACCAGGTCTGGGACCTGTTTCCACGGACTTCCGGCCATGTTTGAATTCACGATGCCAGAGGTCATATGATGGGGCATTATCATCATGAGTTTCTTTCATTTCATCAAAAGTCTCCTGTGGTGTGCGTCCTTTCAAATACAAAAACCGGATTAGTGCTCGACTCAGTTCAAACACCTATAAAACAGAAACTACAATTAGTTCAGAGCTGTAATTTTGCACATAACCCGTAGAGATATAAATCATTGCACATGATTAGACAACGGAAGTGGGTTAGGGGCATTACTTATTGCACGCCCCTCGTAAATGTAAGAAAAAACAAGAAATGTAGAAAAAGAACGAATGAAAAAATGGAAAAAAACCGTGGTTTAAAATGCTACCAATGAAACAAATGTGTTCTTTTGTGATCAAAAATCTTGTAAAATAGTGAAAATAGAGTTCCTTGTAGACAAAATAATAAGGAAAAACGAAAAAAAAAAAGCTGCCGTTGCTATTTATTTGTTTGCGATATTTTCACCTGTAATGCAAATGAGATGGTCCGGTTGAATATTAAAAATTCTGATATTTCAGAGACAGCGTTGATTTTGATTTGGATGTCAGATGACCAAGTGTTGTCAGAAGTGCGTCGTATTTTAAAGTTGAGTTTTGACAGTAGAGTGGGGAAATTTGAAGTTGAGTTGTTGATCGCAGGGAGTCGAGATTTGGAGTTGAGTTTTGACAGCAGAACGTTGAGATTTGGAGTAGCAAGATATTTGAAGCAATGTGTTGAATGTAATATTTTAACCACTTAACCATAAATCAGAAGAAGCGACCGCAATTTTTAAAAAACAGTGAAAATAAAGAGAAACAAAAAGACTGAGAGAAAAGAATGATGGGTAAAACAAAGAAGAAACATTAAATATAAAGACACAAATGAAAGTGTTGTGATTGGGTTTGATATGTAAGTTTTTAGAATAGAACATAAGGATGAGCGTAAAATCTGTAATTGGGTTAGTTGTGGTTAAGAAAATTATACTTTTCTTATCATTGAATTCCTGTCCTATTACTATGACGTTAATCAAAGTAATTGTGTTTGCATATCGAACAGGAACTACGACTGATATTTTTCGTCTGTTTCAATCCGTCTCAATTGATTTCCTATTTTTGTGTATTTTGACAATATGATTTTATTAGGAACTTTTGGTATAAACACGATACACCTAATACCGTTACATGGTTTGATTTTGGTATACTGTTTAATGCTTATATAATATATATTTTATAAAGCTCTAATTTGAATTGAGCAGTTTTCATTAAAAAAATATTGGTTTTAAGTCTATTTTCTCAGTACATTTGTAATTGATCAAGTAAAATACATGCATCTTGTTGCGGAGATGCCCACTAATTAACATAGGCAGGTGAGTGAGATATATCAATCACCAATACCGAGAGAGTTCGGCAACGACCGCCAAATAGGCAAGGTGCTCATGTTACCTCCAGTAAGACATGCAACACGCCACCTGCCGGAACATCTCCAACTGAAGTATATCTGAAGACATGCAAATATGTATATAAAATTTCTTCCTAATATATTATTGTATACCTTTACTTTCTGTGTTCGTGTTAATTATTTGTGCAGACACAACAGTGGCGACGGGAATTCGAAAAGAGACTTAGGCGGGATAAAATCCACTATTAAAACACAACAGCGGCGTCGAGAATTGTATAAAATGACTTACGCAGGATAAAACCCACTATTAAACACAACAGTGGCCTCGAGAATTCGAAAAAAGACGAAAAAAAAAGACGGGAACATCTACTACTATACTCAATAGTGGTGTACGAAAAATACTTACTCGAGAAAGATTGAAAAAAAAAAGAAAAAAGTACTCGAAGAAAAAAATCTATTGTTGAACAGAGGATTTTGAAAAAGATTTACTCGAAAATTCACTGTTAGACACAGCAGCAGTATTCGAAAAATAATTTACACGGAAAGTTATCACGGTCGAAAAAACAAAAAAAGAAAACAAAAGAAAAACAAACGAAAGTAACTACAAAATTGTCGAGCGAGATATTCGATCACTGGATACTTGAAAGCAAAATACCAATAACCATTTCAAAATGACTACGAAAGTCAAAGAAAAAAAAGGTGTTTTCGCTAGTACACCGTGAACTAATTTATGCAAATTGTCTTGAAGGAGAAAAGTGATATTTTTTCAGCTGTACCCAGAAAGGATTTTTTCTTTTACATAATCAAAACTTAACGGATTAAGAGAAAAAAATAAAATATATTTTTTTATCCCTCAATAGAAAAAGGGAAAAAGAAACGGTCAACGCAAAAAATAATATATCGATAGAATTCGGTTGACACAAAAAAGAAGATGGAGGAATTTGCTAAAATAATGAGACATTTCATGCAGAATCAGCAGATCCTACAAAAAGAACAGCAAGTACTATACGCAGAAAGAGACGAAAGACAAAATGAATGGCTCATAAAATGCCTAGAAAGGCATGAAGAAAGGTTCGCGCAGATGCAACTTAAACAGAAAGAACTATTAGAAAGATTAACAGCTAATTCCATACAAGAAAGTAAGACAACCTTCTCCAACACAACAATTGTTAACAGCATGGATGTGTTCACATACGTACCGGAAGAGGATAACACTTTTATGCATACTTCAAGAGGGAGGAAGATATTTTCGAAACAGATTGCGAAAACTGGCCAAATGGAAAGAAAGTAACTTTATTACTTCGAAAGCTTGGTACCAGTGAACATTGCAAATTTGTTGATTTCGTATTGCCAAGGAGACCGAATCAGTTAGATTTCGCTGAGACCGTAAAGCTTCTTAAGGAGTTTTTCGGACCGAACATGTCTCTTTTCCACAGGAGATGGTCATATATGAATCTTAAGAAAACTGAGGAGCAAGACTTCCTGACATACGTGTCAGTAGTAAACATATGCTGCGACAACTTCAAATGATCTGAACTCACGGTGGACGATTTCAAATACTTCATCTTTGCACAGGGTCTAGTATCCATAAAAGATTCTGAGATCCGAAGACGCGTTCTCTCAAAATTAGAGACAGAACAGGGCCTGACATTGCAGATATTAACAGAAGATTGCCAAAGGGCAGTATAACTAAAAAAACATTCCAGGGATATAGAAGAAGCAGGAGTGATGTACATTAGAAAGATTTAAAAAAAAACGTCTGAAACTCAGGACAAAGACATTTTGAGACTAGTCAAAATTCAAAAAAATACTCAAATTATAATTACTCAAATTATAATAACTACAGAAAACTAAATTAAGATAATAATCAAAGGAATTATAAAAAATACAGCATCAAGTAATAATTTCAGAAGATGTGAGGAAAAACATTTGGAAAAGTATTGTCCTTACAAAAATATCAGGTGTTACAATTGCGATAAAGTTGGACATAAGAGTGTTTGCTGCAGGACAAAAAATAGAGTACAACAAATAAGAACACACGACAAAGGGAAAAATAATTAACGAAAATATGTATCAGTAAATATTTTCGACAAACAAGTGAAATTTCAGCTTGACTCTGGATCGGATTTGTCGTTAATAAACGCCAACACTTGGAAAAAGCTGGGTAAACCAACCCTTCAAAAGTCAAGTAAAGGAGCACGAACAGTGACCGGAGACGAAATAAAATTCGAAGGAGTGGTCATTCTGCCCATTAATATAAATGGCACGACGAAGAAATTAAAAATTTTCGTAATTAAAGAAAGCGAGGACTTACTGGGAATTGACTGGATTGAAAGGTTATATGTTTGGGATAAACCAATGAAGGCTTTTTGTAGAGAAATAACCAGTTGCATCACAACATCAGAACATGGTAACAGAAAAAGCACAACCAATGTAAATGTTTCTCGCATGCTTTTCCCGTATGGGACCCCCCACATTTTTATTTCTATTTAAGAAAGGCTGCATTGCCTAAAGTGCGTTTATTCATAAAGTCTGAAGAAATGCTGTTTTTTGAAAATTTTCAAACGCTATAATCCTTGAAATTGTCAAACTAGATATTGAAACGATTGTAACGTAAAATGAAATACACTTTTTGTTGTCATTAACACCTTGTCTTGAAGTCTTGATTTTCCACACACAGTATATATATATACATATATATATATATATATATATATATATATATATATATATATATATATATATATACTATAAAGACTATATATATATACCTTAAAGACAATATATATATATATACCATAAAGCCTATATATATACTATAAATACTATATATATACTATGAATACTATATATATACTATAAACATTATATATATATACTATACATACAATATATATACATACACTAAAAATATTATATATAAGTGCTATATATAAACACTATAAATACTACATATATATACTATAAATATTATATATACATACTATATATATATATTATAAATATTATATATATATATTATGAATAGTGTATATATATATATGAAAATATGTATATATATATATTATAAATAGTGTATATATATTAAAATATGTATATATATATATATATATATATATATATATATTATAAATAGTGTACATATACATATACATATATATATATATATGTATACGTTATAAATAGTATACGAAAAATAGTTTGCAGATGGAAGGACCGGGACGCTCAAAGTTTCGCATGATTTATGCGGGCTTTTTCAAGAGGGATGATCATTGACGATATATATATATATATATATATATATATATATATATATATATATATATATATTGCAAATATTATATACATAAACATATTATATATATTATATATGTATATATATACATATATATGCATATATAGACATATATATACATATATATACATATATACACACATATATATACATATATATGCACATATATATGCATATATATATACATACATATATATATACATAAAAATATATACATATATATGCATATATATACACACATATACATACATATATGCATATACATACATATATATATACATACATGTATACATATATATACACATATATATACACATATATATATACATATATATGCATACATATATGTACATATATATACATATATGTATATACATATACACATATATACACATATATATATACATATATATACATATATATGTATGCATATATACATATATATGTAACACCAAAGAGGGGCCACATCAAATCAGTAGGGTCGATGTGACGTTTTTTTGTGTTGAATGTAATATTCAATCCCGGGCGAACATCGATTACAGAAAAAAACTAATTTTCTTTTAGTTAATATTTTTATGTGTCAAAATCTTGTTGTTGAGATACCATACGGTCGGGGGATAAAAATAGAAATCGCATGCTAAACTTCAAAGAGAAAGATTACTTAAAACATTTTTTAACCAAAATACGCTCGCATTTGAACTAAACGAGCCAACACAAAATATTCCGAAACAGAGATTGGAAATGTCGGTCGGCTTGAAATGTGTTGTTTGACAGGTGAAATGTCGGATCGTTTTTGATCTGAGAAACACACACACACACACACGAAACAGATCAGGCCTGATAAAAGAATTAATGACGTCAGCCCAAGGTTCGACATAAATTGTTTTTCAATATTAATTATCTAAAAATGTCTTTTGGCAAATTGTTTTGGGCGCTAAGGGGAATTATGACATGTAAAGAATATTTCTTTTAACAAAACAAATAATTCAAAGGGGAAAGAAGATCAAACGGATAATTTTAAATAGATGAAAGCTGGTGATCTATTACAAGCTAAAAAATAATATTTCCTCTGATTATCAGTTGATAATATGGAAAAAAAAAACATTATCGAGAAGGCAGGGTCAGGCAAGTTGGGGAGGGGTCAAATTGATTTTGGAAATTGGGGACGGAAAAATAATACCTGCCATAGGCCAAATTGACCAATGAGAAGGAATCAAGTGGATTGTTATCAATCAATTTGATTGGTCGAAGACGAACGTAGGCGTCGTCATTATTCAAGGGTTTTACTATATAAGCTCTGTAAAACTCGATTTAATCAGATAGAAGGAGATAGAAGAAGAGAGAGACAGAGAAAAAGGTCTCGGTAGAGGAATCCAGCCACTCAACTTCTCTCTCCCCCTCGCTGGTCGCCAGAGAGCTCAATTTGCAACTTAATAGAATTCAGAGGGCCTAGGAAGAGACCAGCCAGAACACCTTAACGATAACAACGGTCCACGACTCCGACCGAGTATTTCAACAAAAAGAAGCTCATTCACAAATCTAATTACTTGCTTCCATTTAATCTTCAATTGTACATACGTCTGTAGAATATCATTTATGAATTTCCTAAATACATTATATATCAACCAACCTCCGGAGTTTGTTTGATGATGTGCTGTTGTTCCATGTAACTATTTCTTTTTCATTGCCACTTGTGACCCCGTTCCCGTCAACGAACACCCAGTCAGCAGGACGACCAACTAGACGATCAAGCAGAACGGGCCTTGAGGACCGTGCAACCGAGAAGAGTCCTCCAACGCCTTGAAGAGGACCCACTGGGTGACGCGACGTACCAACGGTTGGCAGACCTGGTTGCCCAGTCGACATAATTAATTACCCGGTGACTAGGATAGTAATAATTGGGCATCGACCCAGGGTTAAGATCATAACTGGGCCGCGATCAGAGGGTTAAGGTCGTGTAAGGTCACGTGCAAAGGTCACATATACATATATATATATATATATATATACATATATACATATATATACATATATACATATATATACATACATATGCATATATATATACATACATATACAGATATATATATACATACACATATGCATATATATATACATATATGCATATATATGTACATATATATACATATATATACATATATATATACATACATATAAATATATATATACACATATATATACATATATACATAAATAGTAATATATATACACATATATATACATATATACATAAATATAAATATATATATACATATATGTATGCATATATATATATACATATATACATATAGATACATATATATACATATATAGATACATATATATACACATACATATACATATATACATATATAGATACATATATATATGAACTTATATATACACACACATATATACACATATATATGCATATATATACATGTATATACATATATTTTCATATATATATATAGATATATAGATAAATATATATAAACAAATATATATATATACATTTATATACATATATACATATATATATACGTATATATATATGCATATATATACATATATAGATATACATATATATACATAGATAAATATATACATATATACATACATATATATATACACACACATATATATAAATATATATATATATATTTATATATATATATATATATGTATTGCTTTCATAAATACTACTAATAGTTTCTAAATATACACTGTTATGGCGGGTCTATCTCGAAAACACTTGATAGACTACCTGAACAAACAAAGTCACAGGAAATACGTCATGACTGTTTCAATTAAAATCTAAATCTTCCAAACTCTTTAGCAAAAAAAAATTACTTTTTTCTCATTGTTTTCTTATCTTTTGTATATTGTTTTCTTTATTTTCTTGTAATTACTTCCTTTTATTCTATGGTTTCTCTTTATTTTGTTTCAATTTGCGTCTCCATTTGGTTTTCTTTTTGTTCTTTATCTTTTACGACACATGCGAGGTAGAAATATGTTTCGCTTTTTACTTAAGGTTGCCGCGAAGGGAAAACATGTTTGCTACTGATTAATTGTATACATACACAAGTTTTTTTTTTTTTGCATTT
The DNA here is from genome assembly GCF_053919585.1 of Euprymna scolopes. Classification (NCBI taxonomy): domain Eukaryota; kingdom Metazoa; phylum Mollusca; class Cephalopoda; order Sepiida; family Sepiolidae; genus Euprymna; species Euprymna scolopes. The sequence goes on from NC_136489.1 coordinate 10,847,054, forward strand.
ATTATAATTCTCCTTAATAAAACTCTTCATATAGTACTTATTCGAGAATTCACTCGGTATTCAAACATTTTACTTGAGTAAATTGACTGGAGCTAAAATTAAATTTATGTAGATAGAGAAGATATTAGATATGATTTATATATATGTATATATCCATATATATATATATATACATATATATATCCATATATATATATATATATCCATATATATATATATATATATATATATATATATATATATATATATATTACTCGTATTTACTCCAAATAAGGCATATTGGCACTTTGATGGAAAAGAATACTTTTGGGGGAATATATCTACATGCAAACAATAAAAAGAGTTTAAAATGATTATTTTGTTCGTGTTACATCTAAAATTTTAATACTCTGAAGTTTGAAGGAACGAAGGAACTTGAAAAACGAAGGATACATAAAGAAATTGCAAGATACTTTTTATTAGCTAGAAGTCGCCATTTATCAAAGTCTAAAGGCCACTCGAGGATAAGGGTTTGTAAATATAATGTGGTTGTGTAGTAATAATTAGTTAAATAGCCAGCCGTGGTTCACTCCAGAATGTACCGCTGCTATTGAGCACAGAAATAATTATTTCCAATGCTTCCTGTGAAACGGATGTTTTGACACAAAATCCACGTTTAGGACTGCCAGCAACGATTGCAAAAGAGTAATAAAAAGGCAAGTAATTCGTATGCATTATGTATCAAGTTTGAATTAGCCGAGTAGCGCCTTGACTCTCGCCATTTTTGGCGAATAACAAACAGTGTCCTGAACAGAAGCGTATTCTCTATCCCAACCATCATCAATGGACGTGAGATAATTTCGTAGGCATCTGATATAGAAAAACTCTTTGCAGACACTTTGCAGCAAATTCCACCCTCTGCGATAAGGATCGCTTATACCCTGTATTCCCCTCTATGACTGAAAACACATTAAACGACATACGCATTTCTGTGCATGATGCTGCCAAGCAAATCAAATACATTGATTCTAGGAAAGTAACTGGCTCCGACGGCATTCCAGTTATAGAGCTCAAAAAGCCCCAACCGAAACTACTTCTCCAACTTGCAAAACTTTTGACTTAAGGAGAAATGTTTCCAACCACCTTGTAAAACTTCCTTAGTTTGCCCAATACATGGAAATTCCGGAGATCAGTCATCTTCCGATCAGTACAGACTAATCAGTCTCCTGTGCGTCACAAGTAAATTGATGGAATCGTCGATAAACAACCTCAGCAATAATAACCTGCTCAGTGATATGAAATATGGTTTCCGTTCTGCAAGATCTAGTGATGCTGTACTGACTGCTATATTACACAGATTTGGTGAACTTTTCGGCGGGGGCTTCGTCTCTAGTTCAATAGCTTTTTACTTACCAAAGGCTTTGATAAAATGTGGCACAAACACCTGCTTCACAAAGTCCCCAGCTATGGAATAGCCGGAAATCCATCTCTATCATTACATCCTTTCTTTCCGACAAGCTCATAAGAGAAGTTGTTTATGGGAAGAAATCAGAAACTCATAGTATTAACGTAATTCATAAGTTGTTCTATTTTCAATATTTTTACATCACACATTATTATTGTGTGAGGAGAAGATAATAGTTTTCTCTTTATGGCCATCAGAGTAGGACTTGTTCATATTACAGCATTCATATTTGCTGTCTATCGCTCTCATAAAAGCGAAGTTTCTATCATTGAGATGATCCCTGAAAATTGACCATATGTTGTCTACCGGTTCTTCAGCTAACATTCACATCTGCGCAGATTTCAATGTTCAAAACAGTTGCGACAAACGAGGATGATTTCATGACTAGTTTATCGTTAGTCACAACATTTGTGAGTTCTATGCAGGAGACAGATCTCCTTACCAATGAAAAAAAACAACCAAAGCAAAATGTTTAATTTGTTGTCATCAATATTTCTAGGTTTTCAACAGCCGTAGCCATAAAAAACAGGAGTACGGAACATATAGAATACAACCTTAATTAGTGTTTAACAGTTGGCAAACCTTGATAAAGTCTGTTTTGTATGAATCGCCTCGTAATATACCAACACACGATCCAAGTAATTTTTAAATTGTCATTCATTTAGTAATAACCAAGTTCAACATTACTTAACGACGGTGATCTCTCGTTACCCCACCGTATCGAAACGGCACACGCTCTAAGAGTGATGATTAGTCTTTCTACGAATGAGAAATTTAATAAGAATATAAAATTTACGAACTGTATCTAGTTGCTTGTAGATCCTTGTCAGGGGAGATTACGATATGAGGTCTTTGCTGTTTTTGTGTTGAACTGTCGAAGTCATCTATATAGATAAAAGACTAAATTGGAGCGAGCATTTATGTATGCCCCCGAAAGTTTTTTTTTGCATCGGAGTTCTCTCGCCAGTTAGATTTCGCCAGAAGTTTTCGCATACCTCCTAGATCGTAATATCTCGCAATCGCAAACGGAATCCTTTCTTTCCCTTTTTTAGGGCGGGGGTCGATTTAAACAAAATTCCCGCCATGACGTCATCTCTGGTGTTTGTTTGGCTTTTTCGTATAAAGCGAAACTGCCCGAAAATGTGGCAAAGCATTATTGGCCTTCAGACCGTAAAGTTAATTGGTCCTTGGTCAATGTAGGGGAAACCCTTCATACTGAGACAATTACTGTTAACTTGGATACTGCTAGAGAGAACCCTTTGAGGGGTGCTGGTTTTACCCACATTAAAAACGACCTTGTGTCTTATTTGCTTCCGTGAGGAAGCAATAAATACTAGGACAGAAAGCGAGAATCTCGCCTGTCCCCATGACAGATTTAAAAGAAACGATTATTTATTCGCGTGCGCGGCGACTCCTATGATTCTTAAGTTAATTACGAACTAATTGAGTCAACTAGCATCTTTGGCGTAATGGTTGGCGAGGAAGACTACTTACTCTACGTTTTCGAGTTCGATCCCATCTCTCTCCCTCTATCTTTTTTGTAATTTTTTTTTAATTTCGTCCTTGTGTCAATATCCTCTACTCGGGCAACAGTTAATTACCCACTCATTGTATTAACTATCCTCGTTTTTCATGTTCTGTTCCTCCTTCCCGCATGCCTAACTGCTACCACTTTCTATTTTGTTTTGTTTTGTTTTGTTTTGTTTTGTTTTTTGGGGGGGTTGCTCAGCACACCTCCAAACAATCGGGCAACACCAGGCACCCGGCTAATAATACATATAGCGTGTTGTATTAAAAGTGGTCAACACCGTGCACTGATAATGCTCAACCTTGCTTAACCGCGCCGATCAAACGAGAACCAATGTGCCAGCGAGTTATGCCTCATATATTATGATCTTACGGGAATAACTATGCCAAAGTGGTTCTATTATACTCATTTATACACGAGAATTTAATATTATGGTTATCTGGCTCATAGCTTTTCACTTATTAATAAAAAACAAAATTTGGGCTAATATCATCCGGAAGATGTTATCACTTTACGCAGACCGAGCAAATTAAATATCAGTAATGAAATGGATGAAAGGTACAGAAAACCGGGTAAACTTTTGAAAAGATAGTATTCTCGAACATTTGAACTAATCAGTAATTAGAAACAGAAAGACTTGAAGAGAGTTAATGCATGATAAATCGTATGTAGCATGGCGAACGTTTGATGATGGTTAATTGAGTACAATGGCTCTGATAGGAGTCGAATTCGGTGCAGCTGATTCCAATTATTCGCGGCAGTGTCCAATTAGCGAGTAGCCCACCGGAACGATTAAATTGCTACAATTAATTGAACAGGAGTCATTATGCTGATCTTTCATGCATTTCCTAAAGACATATGTAATCAGGATAGATCCGTTGGGATTTGAACTCGCTATGGCAGTTGGCATTAACACTAATCTCATATGCGCAGGAAGAAAAGAAGAAGACGCAGAAGAAAATGAAAGAGAAAAAGTAAAGGAAATCAAGAATATAAACAGGAAGGAGACGAATCATAAGAGGAAAAGTGTAAAGTTTTAACGTACCGTATCGTGTATAGATCATTATAAAACCATGTCCTCTGAAACGAATGTTATCTGAAACGAATGCTATTGATTTGCTGTGGTTAAAATAACTCGAACAAAGATGTTTTTTTTTCAAGAAAGTTTTTTTTTTTAATCGAGGACAGTCACAGAAAATAACAGAGAGACGGATTAGTTGCGCCATAAAAAGAGGCATAGAAGTGCCGATACCTGGTGTTGCTATGTCGAATTACATTGTGCGTGCGGCTCATCAGATCATCGAGTTAGATCCGAACATTTCCGTCTATTGTTATCTCAGATTAAGATTTATTAATGTAACTACACAGTTACGCGCAAGTTAAATATGACTTTAAAAAAATTAGTTTACTGAAACGCGTAGTAAAAAATAATAACAGTAAGATTTTCAGGAAATAATCCAGTAGTTTTTTTTCTTATTATTCAGGAAATTAATTTTTATTAGTACGCGAATGCAGTATAATGTCTAATATGATAGGCATTATGCTATATTGGATTCATTTGTAATGTTTGAAGTTTGAATTATCTCCCATCAAAGTTATTATGATTGTTACGATAACGATAATAATAAAATCGAAGGGAAATAATTCAAACGTCAAACATTACAAATGACTTCAAACTAGCCTAAAGCCTATCATGTTATACATAATACTGCATTCCTTTTCATAACAGAAGACCAAGAAGAAGCAAAAGGGAAAGGATAAGGTAATGGAGAAACAGACGAAGAATTATCAGAAATAAAAAGACTAAGAGAAACCGAAACATTAGAGAAAAAAAAGGAAACGTAAATGTATATTTTTAATAAGAAGAAAAAATACTTAAAGTAAGAAAATACTTCAAACTTCAACAAAACCAGAAAGAAAAGATACAAAATGAAAAAAGAAACGGATTAAGACGAATGAAATTAAGATAGAAAGAATAAAAACTAAAGAACAAAAAAAAATAGATTTTTTTCAAATTTTATTATACGACATATCAATATTTTAAGGTCATTTAACTTCGTAACATCTAACCCTAACCCGACGAATGAAATTGTGGGAAAAAGCCACTCGAACTTCTTCTCAAAGTAAATCAGGAAATAGATTGCAACAACAGTATGTTGCGACATTTCGCTTTCGGTAATGTATTACCTTTGTTTTGTAAAAGATTATCAAAGATAAATTCCACTGGAAAAATAAGTCAACTCAATTACAGCAATCTGTTCATTAACTGAAATTGGCGCCAAAAAGTCCTCATTATCCTTCCCAGAAGACCCTATTATATGCTTCGTAACATCTCGTAATAATTTCAGCTATTATATATCAGGTAAAAGGGTATGTATTACACTTCAGATAGATGACGACCCCTGCTTTATGCAACTGTAAGACACACTTGAGAAAGGCGTGACACCTGTGCAACAGCCCATAAATTCTACAAACGTCTAGGAAAAAAATCTATTGAAATAAAATCAAGCCGGACAGAAGCAGTCCGTTGGCTCTGCTCTATACGACATTTTTCTTTTGTTTGTATTACAAATAAAACACCTGCTTACAATTTCGCATGAGCCATCACAGACAATTGGCATTAAAATGTTCATATTTGCGTGCAATCTAATCTAACTGTACATAGGGAAACACAATTATAAAGAGTGCACACAATTAGTTAGACACGGATCATAAAAAATATATTTGAACCGCTTACAACATTGATAAAAAAAACTCATTACTGAAAAACGAACTACCAAAGTTAGAGGAAACAAATTACGTTTTCTTATCATTTACCATGTAAGCAAAACCACGAATTTAATATCTTGATTTAAAAGAAAAAGCACATTGTTTGAGAAATATTAAATTCCTGCGAAATTATTATTTGTCAAACTGTAAACATTTATATATTTTATTGTATAGATCTATAATTAATTTGTGTTTATTACACTGAAATCATGGGCGTGTCAGGTTCGAATCCAGCCTGTTCCACATACGCATGTTTGCTGTTTGTTCGGTCGAAATTTTCCCATCTCACATTTATGGTTTTAATTTTGAAGTAGTATTTCTAGTTCCTTGCATTAAGTTGTCTCACGCTTGGTCTGGGGTCATTTACAATAAAAGTAAATAAGCTCAATAGTTAGTTTATAGGGTTTCACATCGTTGAAAACATAAAAATAAAGAAAGAATTTAGCTCGTGTTTTCTTCCTTTTTTAAATAATATTTGTAAATGTAAACATGTTATAAAACCAATTGTACCTGTTTAATGAAAGATTCCGCATTTCGAATGACCTTTTTAAGGGCCTTAATACCATTGTTTGTATTTCTCTAGCGAACACGCGCTAAAAAAATCTCAGAGAAAAGTTCGCTGACTCCTCGTACGTTTAACGACAACAGCTTTAGGCATAAAAAGACTGGAATTGTACCTTCAGGAAAAACGACAGGCAAAATAACACTTTATCTCTATTAAGATAGACGCTACATGGTTCGATTGTTTCAACTTTGCAAAAAAAAGAAGAAAAAAAGAAAATGGATCATGTTCTTTCTACTTTTAAGAACTTATTTTGCATTTAAACGTATTCAAAAAACATTTTGTCTGTTCGTTAAGAGTTTTGCCATCATAGATCCTATTCGCCAACCTGATAGGTCCTGAACTGTCATCTAGGCTTCAGCCTCTGTCCCATCGACGAAATGTTGCGTCCCTCTGCCTGTTCTATAAGTACTTTAATGGTGAATCCTCTGACGCACTACAAGCACTTGTACTCCCTCGACGTGAATACCCCTGACAAACCTGACAAGCAGCCAAATCCCACGCCTTCACAGTAGAGATCCCTAGGTGTAAAAAGGTATTCTGCTCCAATAGTTTCTTCCCCAGAACTGCTAGAAATCCTTTCGAGGATTCTGCTTTCCCAACTGTACTGACATGCAAAAGTTCAAGTGTAATGTGAACAGCAATTTTGCTACTTATCTCTCTTCATAATACTCCTGCAACTTATGTCCACGATAGTAACCCCCCTACTTCAAAGTGACATTGTGTCTTGTTTGGGGTGAAAATTGAATTAAAAAGAAAACATTAATTTCACATATAACGCCGTCTATTTTTCTGCTTGTATTGATATAAGGGGACCGCAATTTGCATTGTAATTACCATCATCATATTGTATGATTCCCAAGACTGTTGTTGACATAGGTTTTCCCGATATGATTTCCGGCTATTGATTTCATTAAAGCTTAATGCTTTAGAGAATTTTGGAGAAATTAAAAGTAAGAAACCATCTTAAACTAAGATATTCTATGAACTAAAACTTGTGAATTGTTTTTTTTATATATCATTTTTTACTATTTGCACAAAGTTGGGTTTTATTTAAAATACGAGTGGTCAGACTCCAACACCAATCAGGGGAAAAGGACACAAATATTAACATTCATGAAAAGTAAAGTTTACATAAGTAAAATTAAAAATAAATAAATAAATAAAATGGACAGCAATATTTTAAACGGGAAAGTTTTTTAAAAAATTTCACGTATACACCGGTAGAGAAATATGACAGAAAGAACGTAAAGTAAGTCTCTCATTATCAAAAGAGAATATGCGTTTTTTTCTAAATTCATTTAAGACGACAGATTATTGTCTGACTTGCTATCCTTCCATTATTAAATACTTGAAATTGTTTTGTCTGTTAATTTGTACTTCTTCACTTTTGGCAAACCGCATAAATATATATATATATATATATATATATATATATATATATAAATATATATATATTTATATATATATTTGTTTATTGTTATATAAACATGGTCACATCCTGCTGCTACAAATAGCCACTTGTTTCAATCAAACAACAGATATCATCAGGCAGCGACTTGACTATTCAAAAGTTCAATGAATAATCATGCATATATATATATATATATATATATATATATATATATGCATGATTTTTGTGAAATTTCTACATATATATTTTAAGTTGTATTCACTTGTCTGTTTTCATGTAATTTTAATTGTCCATCGCTTTATTGCAAGTATCTAGAAATGTATATTTTAGGTAATAAGACAATGTTCTCGCGTCCTTATTCCACTGTAATGAAATAAACATAATCGGTAACAATATGAACAAAAACGAAATACGAAACATTTATTGTGTAAAATTAACCATATTTTTTTACACAGTGATCACCACTTATCAAAGCCCCGTAGCCACTCAGGGATAAGGGTTATTGCAAGTACATTTAACTGTTAAGATAATTTCCACGTTTTTAAAAGGACATTGAACAATCTCATATTGCGGATAAATCTATGAATGAATTTAAGATGTTAGACAAAGATCAACTTTCGTAATCTTCCCTCAAAGTCCATCTTTCCACAGGAATAGAACGCCTCCTTCATAAACTTTTATCTTCAAAATTGAGCAGAGCTCTTCAAATGGGTGGTTATTAAGAGAACAGGGGGCCATATCATGATATCATTGTGGGGAAAATGGCTTATCGTACAAACGTCCTCGTGTCTGTCTGTCCTGTGAGACGCGCGCGTCAAGAAATAAAAAAGAGTCCATCATGGCCACCGTGACGTTTTGTAGTGAACGAAGTCTCGCGAGATCACGTACGCGTGCCTTATAAAAACAGGTCACTTGTCGGTGGGAGAGAATCGAGAAATCATTTGACGTTTGAGAAGCGCCAAAATCTATTGGGATAATTTGTGTGAGCAGTGATGTTTGCCTGTTGTTCGATCTCAATTATCTCCGTTGATGCATAGAGATCCAAGGAAGTATGTAGTAGCCTTGGTGGAATGGGATGGATCATTGTCGTGCATTAAAATCATTTGGCAGCGACGCGACAATAGGAAATCATCAAGCCATGACGACAAATGTTTATTGTCAAATGCAATATAAGATTGGCTTGTCAGTTTTATACCTTCTGGCAATTAGTTAATCGCAGATTATTCCAGCCCAAAACATGATACTTCCACCGCCCTGTTGATGATGGGTAGAGGCTCCGTAAAAACTTCAAACTTTTGCTCACCCATCTGGTACATGAAATATTTTTCTGGTGCCATCGTTTAAAATAATATTTTATAAATTTGTTTTCATGTAGTCTTGAATCCAATTCCTACGTTTTTCTTCGTGAATTTTGTTTAAAACAGGTTTTACGATGGTCTTGGTGTTCCTTGCAATGCCATGAAATGCATTGCATCATATCTTTTTGTGTTCTGGGGTCGTAAAGATGTATTAAAAACGATAAGACAGACCTATTCTGCTTGGTTGTTGCCAAGTTTAGATGATTGTTTCCTGGTGACGTTCTGGCTGTGATGTCAGCTTTAGTGGTGACAAATGATATGAACACTGATTTGTAGAAATAAGCACTTAACTACTTTATTTTACGATATTATACATCAATAGAAAAGGATATAAAATAACGAATGATTTATTTTGTCCAAGCTAAGGCTACCTTAGCTAATTCTTTGCATGGGGAAAGGAGTATCATTCTTCCTAATCTAACGGAGACACAGTAATATGGGTGCTTAGGCCATGCTAGTCAGTTGAAAAATAGAAAAAGTACAGTGAAAATGAGATTATGGGAAATCTATTGCCTAAACCTTACGCGACAGGCCTTATCACTCGGCAAAAATATTTGTTATTACTCTGAGAGTGGCACCTAACAAATAGTATCTCACTTGGACTATGAAGGTATTTGAGCTTTCTTAAATATCGTAGCGCTGGTGGTGCATGCCTGATTGATAACTTGACAAGGTTTCAATATGACGATGAAAAAGCTATGTTTTCGTGGTTTTATCCTTCCTTAGTTTGGTGTTTCGATTGTCTACAAATGAATAAAATATTCTTACATCTTTTATTGGCCAGATCTACGCAATATACCTTCTGCGGGGCCTGCAACAATACATTACCAATCAATCGTCATTTTCTGACCATTATGGAGATCTACAATTAAGCGATAGAGAGTTAAAATTACATTTAAAAAACATAACTAAAATATATTTGAAAATGCCACAAAATATATCGAATAAACCCATCTACTAGTATACAAACATCTACCACTCTAGAGTTTATATTAACTTTGAAATTTAATAAATGTTGACCTGCAATCTGAGAAAATAGACCACATACTGTCTTCACATCCGTCGGCTAACATCCACATCTGTAGTGACTTCAACATCCATAACGTGGAATGACTGACCCATTCAAATAAGACAGATGATGAGGGGAGGCTTTGTCATGATTTTCCATTGCTTATGACCTCACTCAGATTGTTCGCGTACCCACCCGTGTGCCCGATACACCCGGTCAATATGCAAGCCTCCTAGACCTTTTTCTCTCAACTTCCTCTGAGCTATGTTCATATTCCGTTCATTCTCCTCTAGGATCCTCCGACCACTCCGTCGTATCAGTTTAGATAAAAACGAAATTTAAGAAGCCCCCAGACGTACCTCTTCACCATACTGTATACCGATACTCTATGGCTGACTGGGATAGCTTCCGTAAAACATATGTGATCTACCTCTGCACTCCATGTTTAAGAAGGAAGTGTCCTCTATAGTATCAAATCTGACCGACTGATTAATTGTAGGCATAGACCAATTCATACCATCTAAAAAAGTCCAACAAAAACCTAACAGCCAGCCAATGTGCTGCTGCTATCGCGTACAGAAATCACTTTTTCCATAGCTACCAACGTAATAGATGCACTGAGACTAAAGCTGCTTTCAGGACTGCCAGCAACCACTGTAAAAGAGTAATAAAAATGCAAGAGAGCTATATGCCCAGTTTGTTGAGTCCAAGGTAGCTGATCAGCGGCTTGATTCCGACCAGTTTTGGCAAATAACAAATAGGATCCTGAACAGAAGTGTGCGTTCTATCCCAACCATTATCAATGGACCAGAAGTCATCTCCTCAGCGTCAGACAAGGCCAAACTATTTACAAAGAACTTTGCAGCTAATTCTATCCTATGCGACGAAGGCCATCAACTCCCCATATTTCCTCCTATAACACAGAACACGCTAGGTAACATACCAATACCCATGCATGAGGTCGCCAAGTTAATCAAGAACATTGATTCCAGTAAAGCAACTGGCCCTGATGGCATCCCAATTATAGTGTTAAAAAAGCTTCAACCAGAACTTGCTCCCATACTTAAGAAACTACTTAAGCGCTGCCTTAAAGAGAAGTGCTTTCCGACTACCTGGAAGACCTCATCAGTTTGTCCTGTATTTAAGAATTCAGGTGATAAGTCATATCCCTCTCAGTACAAACCAATAAGTCTCCTGTGTGTTATGAGTAAGTTGCTGGAATCCATATTAAATAGAGAAATAGTCAACAACCCCAGCAGGAATAACCTTCTTAGTGACACAGAATATGGTTTCTGCTCTGCAAGATCTACCGCAGATGTGCTGACGGTTATATCCCACAGGATAAGTGAATCTCTTGACAAAGGCTTCCTTTCTAGGGCAATTATACTTGACATATCAAAGGCCTTCGACAAGGTATGGCATAAGGGTCTACTTCACAAGATTTCCAGCTACGGTATAACTGGAAATGTTTTATCAATCATTAAATCATTTCTATCCGATAGGATCATAAGAGTAGTGGTAGATGGACAAAAATCGGAGGCCTGCAATACAAATGCTGGAGTCCCTCAGGAGTCAATCCTAGGCCCAACTCTCTTCCTGATCTACATCAATGACCTCCCTAAACACATACTTAAATCATTCGTCGACATCTATGCTGATGACACGACCATCTACGGCAACACATCAAAGGCTGTAAATGACAAAGTTCTCTCTGATTCTCTCTCCTCTGATTTCGAGCGCGTGGTGCAGTGGGGGAAGATGTGGCTGGTTACCTTTAATGCATACAAAACCAAACTCCTATCCTTACATAATCAACGCTCTGATCCCCATCTGGCATCAATTGTGATGGATGGCCCTGTGTTTTACAAGCTTCTGGGTTTGACCTTTACTCCTGATCTGAAATGGAACATGTACATCAAGTCTGTTGCCAAGGTCGCTGGAAATATGGTGGGATCCTTCTACCGCTCCAGAAGATATCTCACTACTGATGCAATTCTCTATCTATATAAAAGCCAAGTACGTCCAAGGATGGAATACTATTGCCATATCTGGGCAGGAGCTGCTAAAAACAGCCTATCCTGCCTTGACAGAGTACAAAATAGACTTCGTGGCTTAGTGGGGGATGCCTTTTTTTTACTACTCTGCAACCTCTCTCCCACAGAAGAGACGTTGCGAGCCTATCCTTGTTTTATCGTTATTTCCATGGCAGGTGCTCGTCTAAACTCCAATCTCTGGTCCCCCGCCAATCTTTCACGAAAAACACCCGTCTAGCTGAATCCACTCTGAAAATGTCCCTCACTCTATATCTGTGCCTAAATCAAAACGCAGATTCCATGAACAAAGCTTCTTTCTTAGAACTGCACGCCTGTGGAACTCTGTTCCGTCTGCCTGCTTCCCAGCGGACTACAACTTGGATGTATTCAAGTCCAACGTTAACAAATTCCTAAGGAACCGCCCCCTTAAGTAAACACTTCATCAAATCTCCACACTAATGTAATGTACTTGCAACAACCCTTATTCCTGAGTGGCTTCCAGGCCTTATAAGTGGTGATCACTGTGTAAAAAAAAGAAGCGATTTACACGTTCTTTATATGTATATGTATGGAAATATGTATATATGTTTACGTAAATATATATGAATATATACGTATGTGTATATATATATATATATATATATATATATATATATATATAAGTAAATTCTTGGAACAGCAAAATGGAAGGGGAAATTTCAGAGGAAACATAATGTAATTTAAATCAAAAAGATCAAAGAAACAAAAAAACGGGCAGGTGGAATTGTTAAATTTTCCTTACGGCCTTATCTTCTGACCCTCTAAGAGGAAACGCCAGAATGATAAATCAAAAGCTAAGAATCGAATGAGGAAAGAGGGAAATTGGTTTCAGTTGGAAAACCAGTGAGAGAAAAAAAATATATATATATAATTCTCACTGTTCAGGTGGTTTTAAATCAGTAAATATTTCCAACTGATGTTTCAAAATCTTTTGTCTAAACAGGCTAGGTCGAGAGTTATTAATGACTAACGCCTCAATGATATTGAGATGATAGTTCGACCTAGCACTGTATAAAACAGAAAACCAACCATCGGAATATTGGTCAGAACACCTATTTATACTAATCAGGTGATTACCGATGGCGGACTCATGAGCTATATATATATATATATATATATATATATATATATATATATATATATATATATATATATATAGTTATGTGTACTTGTGTATATATAAAATATATACTTTCAAGACTGTAGATTAATACTTCCTTGACTGTATAGGTTGAGAAGTGTCCTCACACACTCATTCTAATTTTTTATTGATATATAAACTAGCAGTCCGCTCAACGTTGCCTAGACGTAAAATTCGCATAAATATTATATTTTTTTATTAATGCAGAATTTTATCTTATATAAATCTTAAACGTCGGATTTTTTTGTGTGTTGTGCGTTTTTGTGCATTTGTGTACTCGTATGTCCGCAAAAACTTTCGTCCGCCCAATCTGACCGAGTCAAAAGCGGTAGTATCTGAAAGAACGATCGTTCGGACGCATTATATGTGAAAATTTAAAAAATAAATTCTGTAATGGTCAACTGGACAATTTCATTTGAGGGGGTAACTTTTTGCGTCTGGATTTTCGCAAGTCACGCACGTGTAGCAAACTGAAAGTGTTTTGCAGGGTCATGACGTCATAATCGTCGTAGTCCGATGGACAAATGTGTTTGACAGCAACTTTTTCCCTTTCTTCACTGTTTCAAGTTTCAGGTTAGAGAGTTAGAGCGTATAAAACGTAATGTAAAATTCTTTTACAAAAATCAATGAAAGTGATAATTTTGTCTTAGCATAACATACTGAAGTAAAAGAAAATCGCAAGAAACTGAAACAGGAGCATGCGAGTATCATGTTTTTTAACAGTTCACTTCTTTATGTAAAAAGTAAAATACTCGAACTGAGATCGAAACAAAACCCTAAATATAGTGAGTCAAGTATAAAAACCATTGGGCCAGCTTGACGCGATTTTTAAAAGAGTTTTTAATCTGCACTGTGAACGATTCGCGCATGCGCATTCGAGAAACAGTTGACAAACAGATAAAAATCCAACTATGCCCATGTTCCAATATATCAATTCATACTCCTTAGCAACCCTGTTATTTTCGAATAAAAATCGATTAAAATTTTTTCTATATCTGAATGCCTTATATACCAAACATCCAGTCTGTATGGGTTGGGTATAAAGGTTGAGAAGTATGCTAACACAAAATTATCATTTTCATTGATTTAGAGATACAACTATTCATACGTTTTTATTATAAAGTGGGGGGATAATTTACCATGACGTAGCATTGGCTTTAAAAACGTAGTTTAATGCCGCTAGAGAAAGTTCCCGCTTTGTTATATTTGTCTTAATACCGTGTCGATATTTAATTTAATACCGTGTCGATATTTAATTTTTGATTGGCTGTTAATTCGAATGCTTTTTCTTTACCGTTTATGTTTACATTACCTCTCGTCTTATATGAACTCTACCGTTAGCGATATTTTTTCTCTCCACTATTTAATGTGACGCACGAACCGGGAAGAATTTTTGACATTCAAGTGCACGGATTAATACGAGCACGAATCTGTTACAAGTACAGAAAATGAATGAAAGGTAGGATAATATGTTCTCTTTTTAAACCTTTGTCCTTTCTTAGTTTTATCGGAAAAAAGCCATTGTACCTTTTTTCTGTATATTTGTCCGTGTTTATTTTTCATTCATTAGATTTGGTTTTAATTCGAGAGAAAACTAAAATTTATTATTGGAAAAGAATTGGAAACTTTGATCTTAGTTATGTCGAAAGAAATTAAGGTGGGATGGCAATTTAACGACGGTGCTAGAATAACATTACTAAGAAAACCATTCTTAATATGGAGAGGATGCTTTTTAACTATTTACTGTCATGTAGCATTGTAATATATACATTTAAAAATTTAAGTAAAAAATCTTATCTAATAACACCATTGTTTGTCAACTGCATAGGTATTGAAACCAATAAAAATAGGGGCTAGTGCAGAGAGGGATCCGCGCTATTTTTTAAATCGTATCTCCAAGTTTAATTAAAGTTTTATTATATGTTTTTTTTTATTTAATTGTAAAGTCGAAGTATAGAATAGGTACAAAAACACCCCCTCCCAGTGTTAAGAATGTTTTTGTTTTTTTTTTAATAATAACGTTATTATTTACGTCCGGATCACTCTCTGCACAAGTACCAAAAATAGTTGTTAGAAATTTCGGTGTTTCTGCATTTATCGGCTCGCAATTTCCATTAAGTTACCCTGGTGCACCCGACAAATTATGGGAATAACCAAAAACGGCCAGCCGAGCCTTATTACATAAACAAATTGTTAAATCCTTCTTCCCATGTTAAGAATGGCGACGAGCAGTGAATTTCGTTGGAAAAAAATCTTAATATTCAGAAAACTACTTGTTCACAGTTTTCGGTTTTTCCTGTTATGCCGGACACGAGTAAAATTTGTGGTTGATAAATGCTGAAAGTACAAACATTTGTTTGCAATTGGTGTAGTTTTACAACTTTTTGGGGTCCCTATATTTATTCATACGTAGAATTAATGCGCACCCAGTATATTATAGCACCAATAGAGAATCCCGAGTCAGTTCCGGAAATGGCTGACAGGTTGCGCTTTAAAAGCCACTTTGAGATTTTTTCGGTACTTGTACAGTTTAATCAAGATATTAAAAAATGAAAATATCGAAAAAAAAATTAATTGTACGTATCTGTTATGGAAGGAACTTCTCCGAAAAAAACGTTTCACTTAAGTCAAGTAGGTTTTTTTATTACAGTGAAAAACAATTTGATACCGAGCAAAAGGTTCGTCTTTTAGGAATAAAAGCTAGTAATAAGGATGGGAGGAAGTGTCGGCATTTAACTGGAGTTATCTCCCCGTGGCATTTATAAAATGCAATTTTTTTTTTAAATCCAAGATATCTGCCTTCCACGTGCTGTCATAAAAACGTGTTTTTTTTTCTATGTAAAAAAAAAAAAAAAAAAAAAAAAAAAAAAAACGGAGCTTATGCACTTATTGATGCGTGCTGAAATAATAACGTTATTATTTAAAAAGCCATTCTGAACATGGAGAGCGGAGGGTGTTTTTTTACCTATTCTATACTTTAACCTTACAATTGAATAAAAATAAAACAAAACTTTAATAAAACGTGGAAATACGATTTAAAAATAGCGCGCATCAGTAAGTGCATTAGCACCAAAAAAAAAACTACTCTATCGAATTAATTGAACTTTTTTTCTGGGATCTTCAGTTCAAAACGGATACGTACAATATAACCTTTTTTTTCGATATTTTCATTTTTTTAATGTCTTGATTACACTGTACAAATACCATTTTTTTTCGATTTCAATTTTTAAACTGTTCTGTACCTTCAGCGAACCTTGAAGCATTAAGATGATTCAAATACGATACGTCTGAAAGAAAATTAAAATAGTTATTTTATCAGTATTTTGAAAAACAATGCAATAAAACGTTTAAATATTTAAAAAATGGGATTTAGCATAGAAGTTTATATGTACACACCTGGATAGTTTTTATTTTATTTATTTATTTTTTTTTTTCATTCTAAAATAGCTTCAAACGCAATTTTTAATCTCAAATATGCGGTTTCTACGAGCAGTTTTGCAAAACATGCGGCGGTTGGTTTGTTTTCCATGAAGTAGATTGTACGCTTCCACTTTCTTTGCAAAACCGCTCGTAAAAAAAAACAAATATTTAAGATTAAAATATTTTAGACAGTCATGTACTTTCGTTACCGTTCTCAAATGTTATTTGGAATGCCATTTTTCACACGAGGAGGGTGTTTTTTAACTATTCGGTTCTTCAATTTAACAATTTAATAATAAAAATATCGTGAAATTTTCATTCAAACCTGAAAAATATTTTAAACTAGCGCGGTAACTGAAGTACATAAGCACCGTACTTTTAAATGTTATTCTATTTGAACATAAAAATAAGCCAACCACGTAGTAAAGTATCTTTCATTGGGGTACTCATGCACTTATTGATCCGTGCTGAAATAACGTATTTTAAAAGCCATTCTTAACATGGGGAGGATGTTTTGTACCTTTTCTGTATTTAACTTTACAATTGAATAAAAACAAACATAAAACTTTAATCAAACTTGGAAATACGATTTAAAAAATAGCGCGGATCAGTAAGTGCATTAGTACCTTTATTGGCTATGGTAACATCCATTGTATATTTTTTCAGCTTTTTTGGCTTCTCTGGTAAATCCCCAAAACTTAGAATGGAATCATTTATTTTTATTGCAGCAAAAGCACTAATTGAATGGTTATGTACTTTTTTTATCACCGAAAAAAATATATTAACTCGACGCATGATTTGTCAGTAAAATATTGACCTTACCACTTTATTAAAAAGAATTGAACTTTTTTTAATATAAATAATTTGTTACCGTACTATTCCTAGAGCACATTTTTTTTTGGGGGGGGGCTCAGATTTTAAACCTTAACGTAACACTTGATACGCATTTAATTCGTATCAACGTGGTTTTCACTTTTGCGATGGACTATTATTTTTCTATGTACGCTTATCGACTATGTCGCTAGACAATTCGATACTCCTTACATATTTTGAAAATATTATAGAACTGGGGGGGATGATATGTCTTATATAAATTTAGAATAAATTTATCACTCACTTTATGGCCATCATCAATATAATTGTTTTCTTGTACAGTTATTAAAATGTGATATCAATGATATTTTT
Organism: Euprymna scolopes; assembly: GCF_053919585.1. Classification (NCBI taxonomy): domain Eukaryota; kingdom Metazoa; phylum Mollusca; class Cephalopoda; order Sepiida; family Sepiolidae; genus Euprymna; species Euprymna scolopes. The sequence continues at coordinate 10,864,956 of NC_136489.1, forward strand.
TACACGACGGACGCCATTTTTAATCGACACTGAAATAATTCTGGTCAAGTAAAATCAGTTCAATATATTTGCTATTCCATAGGAGATTGTATTATCGTTTGCGGAATTAAACTCATTCGACTTTTGCATGTGAAGCCGATTCAATGGTAAAAGTGAAGGTGCTTATTAAGATTGGCAGTTATAGCGATATTCAAAAATGCAGAATTTTCTTAATTTTGTTTTGTACATGTCACCGAATGATTACTATATATTTTAAAACTCACAAATTGATCACTTTGTTAGCACAAAAAATTGGCTGTTTTTCTTTACAGACTAGCGTAAGTGCCTGGCGTTGCCCGGGTGTTTGGAAATGTGTTAAGCAAAAAGAAAAGTGGTAGTATGCAGGCAGGTTGCAACCCTTACAGCGAAGAACGAAAAGAGTAAAAAACGTGACGTCTTTGTTGTTGCGCCCATCCTTAAACGCGAAGTGACGAATGTTTAAATTAAGGCTCGTCAATATTTCGAGATTTGTCGTCCGAAGGGTTGAGCTACAAAACGATAGCATCTCATGAAAATCCGTTGCGTGTGTCGGGATATTTAGGCAGATATACAAACAGATAGGTGAGATTTATATTATAGAAAAATGACAGACGAGGTCATATTTTTCTAGAGAATGGGGGATAATCAGTGGTTATTTTGAGTTTCCATGTGCATTGGGTTTTTCTGCCACTGTCCACAGATTCGTTTATTTCATTTTATTTTTTGTCTTCTTCGAAACACTTTTTTTCTTGAATTATGGCGGATATTCCTGGTGCTGGGCTTGAAACAGGGAGAAAGTTGCAACAGATTGCCATGTTGCGACCTCTAAGGTCTGGAAGCACTAATGTGCGTCAAACCTCTCCCACTGCCCGAATGCCAATGACTAAAAAAAAGCAAACAATCCTCCTCTGCAGTATTCTGCCGCTTTAAATACGAAGCAGGGGGTTATAACCTGAAATCACATTGAGACGTGAATCACGCACGCCTAATAATTAGAAGATGGCAGAGCAGGCGCCCAGAGAGGTAGACGCTTACAAAATTTCTCACATTGCCATCTCAAGACACAAAAAAGAAAAATAAGTCTTGGTTCCTGCTTCCCCAACTGTACTGGCATGCAGAAGTTCAAGTATAACGTCAACCGACATCTTCCTGCCCAAACCCCAACATAGTGCCCTAGTAGTTGTTGCCTCTGATAGTACACATTTTTAAGTGGCAAAGTGGCAATGTGCCTTGTTTGGGGTGAAAATGTAAAAAAATAAAAAAAATAAAAAATAAATAAAACACAACACACTCCCCTGTGCGGTATTCTGCCGCTTTAAATACAAGGCAGGGGGGTGCATAACGTGAAATCACGTTCGCATGTGAATCACGCATGCCTTAGAATTAGAAGATGACACAGCAGACGCCCAAAGAGGTAGACGCTTACATAATTTCTCACAGAATACAATCTTTTCAAATTACGTAATTTTTGGAATTGCTCATCATCGTCTCGTGACCGGTGTGTACATCAGATTGCTCTGTATTTTTTTTATTAAATTCCGCCATAAGCACCAAACTGAATAATACCGAATTGAATGTATTGAGATCGAAGACCTTCAATCTGTATGGTTGCTAAAACCGATGCGTTATGGGACCAAATTGGAGCTATTCCTAGACGTTATCTGAATCTGAATAATTTGAACCGAATTTCTGGATTTAAAACTAATGCTCTTTGTTTTTATTCTAGAAAATAACTACCTAAAACCCACGGCGGCTAGGATGATCGGAGAAAATGGTAGCCTTCTTTAGTTCACGTTATATTAAGTTTGTTGACATGCATGCATGAATGTATGAATTACGCGTTCACGTGATTTCCTTATCTTTTAAAGCGGCCGTATGCCGCATAGGGTTGTTCTACTCTTTGGCAGGTTTAACGCATTTCTGTCTACAAGACCTCGGTGATATATCTAGGTCGTAACAAGGCAAATATCTTTATCTTCTGGGAATTCCCCATATTTCGGTCATAATACTTAGTTTTCCCTTGCTGGGAATAATAAAGATACCAGTAAAAAAATATATAAATCATAACGAATTAAAGTATAAATGATTATAATATTCACCCAGTAAAATGACACGAGTGTTTCAAAAGGGAAAAATGGCACTATAGATTATAATACGTATATCGTGAATATCATGCTAGAAATGGATACAAAATATTAACTTTATTAAATAAAATACAAACTATATCTACATTAGACAGTACAGGAAGTTTATAATTTTATCGGTGATAATGCAGAGAGTGATCCGCGCTATTTTGTAAATTGTACTTCCACGTTTAATTAAATTTTATGTTTTTGTATTCAATTGTAAGATTAAAGTACAGAATATGTACAAAACACCCTCCCCTTCCCATGTTAAGAATAGCTTTGTAAATAACGTTATTATTTCAGCACGGATCACTCTCAGCATGAGTATCTTTTAATCTCCCTCTAACATATTAATGTTTATTATGTAATAATTTGTGAATACTTGGAAAAAATGTATAATCGAAAATCTGGACAAGTTTCTCGTAATCTTAACCTAAACTTAATATTAATTTCCACACTAGTGTCCAATCAAATGGCATTTTAAGGGAATATAACTAAATTTCGTTGGGAGTTCAGTGGAAAATTGTCTGAGGATTTAAAATAAGCTTTCGTTTTATAATTCAATAACTTGAGTATTATTTCTTCTGCCCTTCACACCAATAATTTCCTGGGTAAGTTTGACACTATTGTCCGAATTTCCAACTTCCAAACTTCTGTATATGTAACGCATTCCTGCTAATTCAACATATTTCTTCGAAATCCAACTTCTAAATGAATGTGCCCTCTAAAAACTCAACCCTCTTTTATCTCCAACCAAGAGCATCTCATCTGCATATCAGGTGGTAACATTGCAGGCATATAAAGAGATAAATCAGCCGTTTTTGTTTCTTTCTTCTTCATTCATTTCGTTCCACGACCCACCCGTTAGAATTATCCACACGGGCTAATTAGGTACCAACTTAATCTCATGATCACACACAGGCCAGTGGGGGCAGTCGTTTTGTCGGGTAATTCTTCGAAGAATCGGGAGAAGCACTTCCTCATTGCGATCTTCCCCAGTGCCACCGTTATTGCCACCAGTCTGTTACATTATCCCCACTCGTGGTTCCATATGCAGTGTTTCACAATCAGGGCAAGGGGGCAGTATCCGTCTTTGTTGGATACTCCTTCGAAGAATCGGAGGCATCACTTCTTCGGTTCCATCTTCCTCAGTATGATCCATTATCCCCTCTCGTGGTGCAAAAGGCGGTGTTTCACAATCACGGAGGGTGGGCAGTATTCGTCTTTCTCGGGTACTTCAATGAGGAACTGGTGGTGTTACTTCCTCGTGTCCATCTTTCTCATCACTATTGCCACCAGTATGTTCCATCAATCCCTCATCTGGTTCTGTAGGTAGTGAAGGGGCCGGAGGCGATCCCTGAACTGTATGTAATCTTTCTTATCTTCTCCAGAATCAGAAGAGGTATAACAGGTGGATATATTTTGCATGGCGTGGTACACCATCAATCAACATGGTCTGACGATTTATGATTTTATCTATTTTTCCTCTGCAAAATGTTACAGTGCACCCAGCATTTGGGAATTTTACCCAAACACTGTCTCCCACTTGATATGGTGTATTGACAACGCAAACCACTGATGGTGTGACATCAATTCCTTTTATACGCTGTTTATAGCGGTAAATCCTACTAGCTGATGCAGTTTCTGGTGATGCATCGTCCTTTGGTGTCACATTATACCAGTACACAGCTGCTGGAATAGAACACTGTGTCCTGGCCGCAATTATTTTAATGGTGTGGTGACACCGCTCCGCTATACCGTTACCTTCAAGAAAATATGCACATCGGTAACGCATTCTAATCCCCCATTCATGGCAGGCTTAAGTTGTGCATCTCCACACTGACTCATCGTGTGTTTAATTAATCATCTTCCAAAACAGCACCCAATTGTTCCAACACGACACCTGTAGCCAGTGAACTTGCGTCAACCCATGCATTCAGTTCGTTTCAGCATACTTGCCACTCACCCCGGGCAGGGTCGTTCCTATGTACTCTGGACAACATTTCAGCTGGAGAGAATCATTATCCTCCATGTCGTCCCACCCTTTGGTTACTGCAGTTACTAGTCTTTTTAAAACTCTTGTTGCCGATGGAATACATGCACAGACAGGTAGATATCATACTAATGTACCGCATATAGAAATTACAATGCGTCTGGGTAAGTCGAATCGCGCTCCCTCGCTTCCATCGCAAGGTATTGCCCTCCTCCCAGACCTCTAGGCCAAACACGGGCACCCCATCCTTTAAGGTATTTTCTTATTAACCCAAACGATTCCAGTTTGATTCGAACCACATCTGCAAACATATCATCATTAACGTAGATGTCGTCAATGTAAGCTGCAGCAGCTTTTGTTGTGTTCTCATCCTGCATTAAAACAGTTTTAATAATAGTTTTCATTATTAAGGGTGCTACGTTTAGGCCAAAACCTAAACGTGTCAACCAATATCGTTTTCCCTTGATTATCACTGTCTGAAATTGCCATAATGATTCATGGGCACGTATCTGCAGTTAGGCTCTCTTCAAATCCAGTAGTGCTACATTACTTACTTTCTGACGCCACTGTCATAGTTTAGCAGCGCACACATCTCCGTTTCCAGTGAAAACATCAACATGTTGATTCAAGTCTCGGTAATCCATTACGGGCCGAATTTTGTCTTTAGTAGGTTGTTCAACAGCTATGAGTGGAATTAATCCCTTGGGTGGTGCCAGACGTTCCTTTGGATACGGTATTAGCCATCCCTTATCAATCTACATCTGAAGTTCTTCTTCATATGCGGCCCTATTCTTCGTGGAAACTGCATACTCTGGAATGGTGTTGCCCAGCCGATCTGGTGCCTGGCTCATAGTCCATTTCCACTTTGCAGTCCACGCCTTTTCGTTGTCGTCAAACATAGTACAGAAGTTATTTTCCTCAATAGACATGGCTGCACAGACTTCTTCCCTTCTCCAAGCATTACACCTCCAGTCGCTGTGATTATGACGCCTCCTAGTGTTTGTATTGCATCAATTCCAATGTCATAGCCAGGTGGTTTTTCTTGCATCACCAGAACATCAACTTTGGCTGTATCACCCTTCTCAGTACAGATCGTGACTGTCCCTTCATCACAACATGCTCGTGACGAGCCATTGATCGTCATAATACCGACTAGTTGCTCCCGCCACATCTGACAGTGATGTGCACTAACTATAGACCGGGAACACCCCGTGTCTATGAGTGCTGAACACTGCACGTCGTCAATTTTAACGCCAATGACCGGTAACCCTGTGTTTATTGGTTGGCAAGGGGCAAGGATGGCGATAGTACCTTGCCTCCAATGTCGTTTCCCCGAACAGTTGCGAGATATGTGCCCAAACTTATTGCAGCGATAGCATTGTACTGTTCTCCGTGCTCCTATCACTGCGGCACGCCTTAGCAAAATGATTTTCCTCCCCAGATTTATAGCAAACTTAGCCTACACGCTTATTACTACCTGGGAGAGAATCTACATTGCCTCCATGCGGTTCGACTGCTGCATCTCGAATACTAGTTTCTGTTGCAATTGGCTCCTGTTCCTTACAGATGTTTCGAGCTCGGGTTAATAACTCGTCTGTTAATTCATCAATTTGTGACGATGCCCGCAAGTTTGCTGATCTCCTCAAATAAGCCTACTAAAAAGGCACAGTTTAATATCTTGTCGTTGACCCCACCAAATGGTACCGATAACTTTCGTAGATCGGCTAGATACACGTCAACCTTTTCCTGGGGTGAAGTCGCCGGCTCGATAACTGTTGCTATGCAACAAATGGATCTGTACAAAACGCTGTGTACAGGCTTTGCTTGACTTCATCTCAGTCTGGCTCATCCCCGAGTTGCTGGTAGACTGCCTAGGCCCCTCCGGTTAACCTCAGAGGAATGACTGTGGCTGGTTTTTAATTCTGCACAGTTCACAGATCTTCTCAGCCTTTTCAACCTATTCGACGACAGACAGTCCAGTGGTATCAAGCGAAAGTCGAATCGGTCCATTTTCTGCATTTTAGTCACAGCACAGCTTAAAATTCAATAACTTAAGTTTTATTTCTTCCGCCCTTCACACCAATAATTTCCTGGGTAAGTTTTACACTATTGTCCAAACTTCCAACTTCCAAACTTCTGTATACGTAACGCACCTTCTCTGAACTCCAAACGAACCTGCTAATTCAACTTATTTCTTCGAAATCCAACTTCAAATTCAACCTCGCTCTAAAAAAAAATCAACCCTCTTTTATCACCAACCAGGAGCATCTCATTTGCATATCGTGTAGTCACATTGCAGGCATATAAAGAGATAAGGCAGCCATTTTCGTTTCTTTCTTCTTCATTCACTTCGTTCCACGGCTGACCCGTTGAATTAAGCACACGTGCTAGTTAGGTAAGTCACGCGTTTCCCTACACGTTTAACCTTATTACTAAGCCTATGTTCCAATAGGAACAAAGCCCCCCCCCCAAAAAAAAAACGTAGCTTCTAGGCTTTAAGTCTCAGTGGTAACAAAATTCTCTTCCTAATAAACAAATATAGTTTCAGCTACGATAATAAAAAAAACATTTAAATGCCTTGAATTATTTGTAGCGAGTTTGTTGCAAAGGAGTCGAAACAGATTTTGCCAACATACGTAAGTGACGTTCTTTATTAGAAAAGTTCAAATTAAACGAAAAGGTAGAGTTATCTAAATGCGATGGAAAATCAGTTTGTTTTTCACCAAACTTAGTAATTTCTCGAGACTAACTGTTCGTTACGATAAGACGCGAACAATTCGGTGTAGGTCAATAAATATTTTTCATAACTTACTACGTAGCACGCTTAAATACTGAAAACCGATTCATAAGATATCTCCTTACAAGATTATATGCAAGTACATGAATTAATATATGCATATTATATATATATATATATATATATATATATATATATATATATATATATCTCGGCATTTTTCAGTCTTGAACTTCTTGCCATGGAAATCAGACAGTGCGGAGGCATGGAAATATTGCTGGGTTTGCACAACTTTTGTCTTAGAATAACAGGCAAGGCTACTCTTGATATATATATATATATATATATATATATATATATATATATATAGATAATCATCATGACCTCCGTTCAGTCTAGAGACAATGGCAACCCCTTTTAAGGTCAATTCTATAACGTGCAGAGTTTTTTCTTTCATTTTTGCAACGTCCATTTGCTATTTTCAACAACTTGTTTTTTTTTTTCACTTTTCTGCTTTTATATACGAGACTGACAATTGATTGGCATTTACTTGGATTGCTTTTACGTTGCTTATTCCACTTTTCTGAAGAAATATAAGCACTTAACCTTCCTTTCCCAATAGGGCAGATATTAAACTGATTTCAGTGAACAGCAAGTCCTGCAGGAATGATTACACATGTAATAACATTTTCACATTTCTACACGCTTGTATCTAGACGCGTGCGTACTTTACGTGCACATTGAGAAAAAGTACAAGCACGAACTTCCCCAAAGAATGAAACAGAAGAGTTTGTGGCACATGTATAAAAATGTTATCGATGCGAACTAGATTCTAGTCTAATATATAAATGAAAATATAGTTAGCGTAATAAAGAATCAAGCTAAGTCCATGTATTATTGTTTAGACTAAGATATCCAATCATATCCGTTATTTCCTCTAACAGGCTAATGGTTTATTTAGTGGGGTCTTTGGAGATTCCACAGTGGACTCATATGTAATATATTGATGTTGGCATTCTGTAGATGTTTTTGTTAAAACTGAAAAATTATTTTTCTAAGCTAGCACGAACGCCCGGCAAAGCCCGGTCGTAAAGTATGCTTAAATATATTTTATGCTTGCAGATTTCGTATATATTATGTTCATCGATTTCATAAAGTTGCGATATCAAAAACAAAATATGTCCATGACTTGGGAAAATTAGGTTAAATCGAAACCGAAATAAAAACATGAAAAAAACCTACGCATATATATATATATATATATATATATATATATATATATATATATATATATATATATTGTCGGAATTAGCCTACCGACGAGTAGGAGGGGAAGAAAAGACGTTTAAAGTCTTGTAACGAAATGTCAACGTTGTTTACAAGCAGCCTTTCCTTGTAAAAGTAACAGATAACGATGGTCGAAGTGTAGTTTCTCTGAAAGACAACAACAAGCGTAGAGCGGCCACTCCTTTTATATAGCCAAACTCTCTTCAACGAGATTCACGTGTGACTGGGATGTCTATTTAACTTGTAAGGAATGGGCACCCAGTTTCTTTGCTTAACGGACCACCGGCCGTGTTGGTCACAGCTACCAGCATTTCTTTTCTTGCCCACCGATCTACCCTCGGTTAGTCAAACAATTTAAAATTCTCCCTATAAATATATATATATATATATATATATATATATATATATATATATATATATATATATATAAAGTGGTGGACAAATGTCTGTTTAAATAGACATTTGGCGAGATAATTTACGGACGCCGCTTCCGTGGGTCGATCGGTAGAACTACCGACTGTCAAAGCGATGGGTCTAGGTTCACTCCACAGCTTGGGAGAGGGGCTAATCTAGCAGCACTGATGATGTTTTATACAACGAAGCGGGACTGTATGTTGATGACTACACACACACACACACACACACACACACACACACACACACATATATATATATATATATATATATATATATATATATATATATATATATTAACTTCCTTCAGCCATAACGCAAACCCAAACTTATGAAGAATTATCGATAAAATTATAAAATAATAGATTAGTAAGGTGCTAGCAGCTAAAATCGAAACATAGACTTATGAAGAATTCTTGGTAAAATTATGACAAGAAATACCTACATAAAAGTACGTAACAATTAAACGGCCCGAATGTAAGTGTGAGATAAAAAAAATAACGCACACACTATCGTATTAATATATAGATTAGACAATCGTTTGAGATTCCCTCAAAATTACAGCTGACATATTTTTACTTCTTTGCCTGATGAGTGCAATAGCACACTTTTTGTGTATGTGTCTAATAAAACAGTTTCCTTATTTTAACGTGGTCGCCATTATTCAATATCTATTTGTTTTATTTGGTGCTGATTTAGCTTACTTTATGCATACAGTTGTTTACTGTTATCCCAAAGTTAGGTTTCTTTTTTGGGTACTAGTGCAGATAGTGGTCCGGACATAAATAATAACGTTATTATTTTAAAAAGCCATTCTTAAGATGGGGAGGGGAGGGTGTTTTGTACCTATTCTATACTTCAATTTTACAATTGAATAAAAAACTACATCATAAAACTTTAAACTTCAAAATACGATTTAAAAATAGCACGGATCACTCTCTGCAGTAGAACCCTTTGTATACAGTTTACTAGGTTTAGAAGATATTTAAAAGTTACCGAAAATCATTTAAATACAACAAAACTTAAACTTTAGCAGCACACTAACCCATGGATATAAAACATGTTAATTATATTTTATTGCCAACTAAATTCAGTGTTATTCAATATATACATATTGAATTAAATGTTCAGTCTCGTTCAGAATTGACAATATTTGTAAATATAGAGCTTTTTGAAGACATTTATCTGTGATACTGCTCCAATATTTTATATGTATGATTTAAAATGGATTTAAATTTTGATATTTATTTTGTAGAAACGTTTATATTCTGCCAATATAATTCGTCACATAAAATGATATTATTACCTCAACGAGGACAATGATTCAGTCAAGTTTATAACTGTATTTTTGTACAGCATAGTTTACATGGTTGCATTGCTAAACTTTGTCAAAGTATCGACCAAATCTAAATTAGAACTGATTTAATAATTATATATTTAGTTTAAAAGTTAAAGCTCAATGTTACAGAAAAGTTGAAAGCCATTCTTTCCACAATAACTTCTCTTGGTACTTGTACACTTTAATCAAGAAATTAAAAAATAAAATTATTGAAAAAAGTTATATTGTACGTCCCCGTTATGGAATGAAATTATCGGAAAAAGTTTCACTTAATTTGATCAAGTAGTTTTGTTTACAGCGTAGTAAGATTTTTTTACGATAGCGAGGCGAAAGTTATGTTTGAAGTTTTAGACGACGGAAGGGAGGGGAGCCCCCACGAGATAACTGTCTTAAGCGCTGACACCTCCCATCTCAGATTAAATAATAGATTATCTGTCAGAATTAGCTTACTGACGATTAGGGAGGGGGGACGAAAAGACGTTTGAAGTCTTGCAACGAAATGTTGACGTTGCGTGCAGGTAGTCTTTTATTATAAAAGTAACAGATGAGTAACGATGGTCGAAGTGTAGTTTGTCTGAAAGACAACAACCGTACAGCGGCCACTCCTTTTATATATCCAAACTGTCTTCAACAGAAGTATTTGTCTAATGCAAAGCAACAACATTTTCTGGTTAAAGGTTCACTAGTCACAAGTTGAGTCGAATAGAGTTCGTTGTTCACAACACGAGATACATGTCGACGTTCTCTATTTGTATGTCTTAAACGCTTCTCGCCTTTTATAATGTTTCGCGCACACCCAATTTGCATATACCACACGAGACTGCTAGAGATATACGCGTGATCGTAGGCTTTTTGGGCCTCTTTTTTTATTTTCCTGTCTTTCAGCCTACTGCCGAGAGATTCTCGTCCGTTTCTGAGGTAGGCCCTCTCTGTTTATCACACTCCCTCCTCATCACAGAAATGGCAACGGGGTGGTCATCGCCGTCGCCGGTTGCATGCCTCTTCTTCGCTTAAGCTCACGTCCGCAGACTGGGGGTTGAAGAATACCGCTTCCGCTGGGAGGCTACTGATATCAGTCACCTTCTGAGGGAGCTGCTGTAAACCGGAGTGATGTCTCACTGGTCTATGGCTCGGAGTCACATTCGCTCCCGTTATTTACGAGTAGCCGCGATTGTCTTGCTGATCACTTCCCTGATGCGTCCAAGTCCATACTGAGTCATACACTTGCGGTGCGGGTTCGTGATCCAGACATCGTCTTTCCCCAGCCTACCTCTGATTTTTTCACCACTTATCAATGCTCGGAAGTCATTCGGGGATAAGGGTTAATGCGTATACAGTACGTTAGTGCTGAGATTTGATAAAGTTGCTTACTTAAGGGGGCGGTTCATTAAGAATTTGTTTATGTTGGACTTGAAGGCATCCAGGTTGTAGTAAGGTGGGAAACATGCAGACGGAACAGTTCCACTGGCGTGCATTTTTAAGAAAGAAGCTTTGTTCATGTATTCTACGTTTTGGTTTTGGCACATAAGTGGGGAAAAGTTTTGGCAGTGGATTCATCTAGACGGGTGCTCTTCATGAAAGATTGGCGAGGGGGGACCAGAGATTGGAGCTCAGACGAGCACTTGCCATGGAAGTAACGATACAACAAAGACAGGCTCGCAACGTTTCTCCTGTGGGAGAGAGGCTGCAAGGAAGAGAAAAGTCTATTTTGTACTCTGTCAGGGCAGGATAGGCTTTTTTTAGCAGCTCCTGCCCAGATGTGGCAACAGAATTCAATCTTTTGATGTAATCGGCTTTTATAAAGATAGTTACTTTCGTCTCGGGTACACTAACCTGATACCTGTACAATTTGTCGGCCGGCACTGTAGAGGGCGATACAGCATCCTTTGGGGTCACGTTGTATAAATAAACTGCTTCAGACAGCGCATAGCCCGTTTTGGATGCGATTGTTTTGACAGTCCTGTGGTTCTGCTCAATAATCCCATTCCCGCTCGGTACGTAGGCACATCGGAACCGCAGATGTATTCTCAGCAATTTACAAACTTTCTTAATTATTCACTGGTGACAGTGGTGTCAGTATCTCCATTGAGGGGCCATGTTCAAGAAACATGAATGATTGCTGCCGTATCTTGTCGGCAGAGCAGCAGCCATGTCACAAACCTAGATGGGCCGCAAGTCAATGAGTGTTAGGTAATCTCGTCGTTGTGATGAGTAACATCTATCGCCAGCTGGTTCCAGTAAGTCATTACGTCAGGTTTTCTTTTTTCCCAGCGAATGGATGCCGGGTCGATGGATTGGCAAGTCACGCAGCTCTCACCCATTCATTTACCATCTGCTTTTCGTACTTCAGTGTCCTCCAACTTAGCAAAATACAAGGTTGATCTCCATTTACAGCGCATATTCTTCTTTGATCCTCATGATGGTATGGAGCTGCCGTCGGAAGAGAATCTAGCTTGTAGCTTTAGTTTGTATTCTGGCCCTACGGTAAGGGTGTCCGAAATCCACTTGTGGACGCAGGCGCTCTCCTCTTCATAAACGCCACCGCAACACGAAGCCAGCCGCCCACAGGGAGGTGTTCAATCAATTCTCTGCACCAAGAAAATACGTTTCTTCGCGTGATACTGTGGGACAAATGGAGGACGCCGTCTTCTCCCCGGACCTGTAAACGAGCACCCGTGTGCCATCCTGTAGTCTCTCCGGCTCTTTACTGAAAAGTCAAAAGTTGCAGAGATTCACCTCTACACGCGTCGTGGATACAACCCCTTTATTCACGTACACGTCATCAATATATGCAGATGTTGCCTGCCTTATGCACTCATCCTGAGCCAGAATGGTGTCCGCCACGTTGACTCCGAACCCCATACGAGTTAAGCAGTATATCCTCCCCTGATCAGCACTGTCTGATGAGGCCATAGTGACTGGTGTACACGCACTTGAAGGTACGACTTCCGAAGATCAAGCATGCACACATTAGACCCTGCTTGGCGCCATCCCTTTAATTTATCAGCACACACATCTGCATGGACCGTAAAGGGTTACACATGTTTTTTGACTCCCTATAATCAAGCACCGGCCTCACTTTTTGTTTGTTTGGCTGGACGACCGCAATTAGTGGGATTAAATACTTTGGAGGCCCCAATGCCTTCTCAGGATAGGGAACCAGCCATCCTTTTTCGATCCAGGTCCGTAGTTCTCTATCATACTCTACGTGAACTTTGGGGGAAATCTTGTACTCTGGCACTCTATTGAACAAATTCTTTTGCGGGTGTTCGTCCGACCACTTCCAAGCCACAGACGAGAACTAAAAAAAAGTATAACTAAACTCAAAACACCCAAATAAAAAACTAACATACAAAACACGACACACAGAATCATACCGGATAGAAATGAAACAAATAATATAATCCAGTGGAATTTCATGGCTTAAGGCAAACCTAAATTAGCTCACTATTCTACTCGATAAATTACTCTCAGTAGTAGTATGTCTCCAAGAAACCATTATGAACTCGGATGACAATAATAATTATATTAAAAACTACAATCAGTATAACTATATACATAATACAGGGCCACTGGAGGTACATCAATCCTTATTAGAAATGACATACCCCAAAGTCAAATACAACTTAAGGTATTCATGCAGATAGTGATCCGTGCTAAAATAATAATGTTATTTTTTAAAAAGCTATTCTTAACATGGGGAGGGGAGTTTTGTACAGATTCTGTACTTTAACCATACAATTGAATAAAAAAAATATATCATAAAACTTTAAACGTGGAAATACGATTAAAAAAATAGCGCGGATCACTCTCTGCATTACCACCCAACTTAATACTAAACGGCAGGCTACTGTAATAAAAGCAACACTCCACAAAACCGTCAACATTTTCTCACTATACAGACCCTTAATGAAAGCATCACAGAAACAGATCTGAGGAAACTAATACCGCAACTCCCAAAGCCATACATCGTTATGGGAGATTTAAACAGCCATAATGAGATATGAGAAAGTGAAAAAACTAGCAAAAGGAGCAAGACTATAGAAAATATAATAACGGAAATCTATATCTGATAAAACACACTTACATTCACATCAATTGATTTAACATCGTGTGATCCAACACTTGCCTTGAACTACAAATGGAATGTACTAGAAGATTCATATGGAAGTGACCACTTTTCCATTACACTTGAAAACAAAATACCCCAATGGAACTTATAGAAGGCTGATTGGAAAAAATTCCGAAATTTATGTCAGACTAAATTAACATCGGATAATAACCCAAACCAAAATAATATCATATTTTACCAATTCACTGCATAATAATGCATTCCAAAAAGCTCTACCTCCCCAAAACAAGATAAACCCTGGTTTGACGCAAAATAGCCATCAGAACTTGTCGAGCTATACTAAGGAAATTCAAAAAAGAACCCACTAAAGAAAATCTCGATAAATATAACAGATCTAAAGCTCGCAAAACCATTAAAGAATCGAAGCGAACACCATGGAAAAACTATGTATCAAAAATAAATACAAATACAAAAAGTAAAAAGGTTTGGGACATGATGCGAAAAATCTCAGCGAAAAGTAATAGCAACCCTACTAAACACCTGACATTTAATAATCAAAAACTTACTAGCAAAAAAGAAATGGTAGATTGTCTTGCTGAAACTTTTGCAAAAAACTCCTCCTCCAAAAATTCTAACAAAAATTCCAAATTATTAGGGTAAAAGCAGAAAAGGAAAAACTCCAGTTTCAGACAAATACATAAAAATACAACCAGCCATTATCTAAAAATGAATTGAAAATATCACTAAGGAAAGTTCGCGACTCGGCTGTTGGCCCTGATCAAATCTACTACGAATTTATAAAATAACTTCCTGATACGTTAACAGATTACCTACTACAAATATTTAATTTATTTTATGGGACAGGGGCACATCCCTGAAATATGGAGGCAATCCATAGTAATCCCTATTTCATCAAAAGACTCTACAAATCTCATGAATTAACGACCTATGGCACTCACTAGCTGTATTTCCTAAATAATGGAAAGAATGATTAACAGCAGATTAATATAGTACCTTGAGACAAATAATCTGATTACAGATTATCAGTCAGGGTTTAGTAATGAAAGAAGCCCCACGGACCACCAGATTCGGCTAGAAACCTTCCTCATAGAAGCCTTTATCAAGAAAGAAAATCTTACAGCAATCTTTTTCGATATCAAAAAAGCATACGACTCAGCATGGAGGCATGGCATTATGAAAGATCTACAAGAACTAGGATTAAAAGGCAGAATGCCCATTTTTATCACAAATTTTATAAATAAGACAATTTAATGTACGATTAGGTGATACCTTATCCATCAGTAACAAACAAGAAACGGGGGGAGGTACCACAAGGAAGCATCCTGCCTGTCAGACTTTTTAGCATTAAAATAAATAGCATTGTTAAAAATATAAATGTAGAAACAGAATGTGCCTTCTATGTGGATTATTTCCTGATCTGTTATAGATCAAAATATATTCCAAGAATAGAATGCCGTTTACAACTGTATCAAAACAAAATAAATGGATGGACAACAAAAAATGGGTTTAAATTTTACAAAAGAAAAAACAAAAGTCACCCATTTCTGCCAAATCCGGAAAATGCACCATGACCCAATATTGAAACTGGACAATGAAATTATACCTATAGTTGATCAGTATAAATATTTAGGCATCATCTTTGATGAAAAGCTAACTTTTATTCCTCATACTAAATACCTCAAACAAAAATGCAACGAAGCCATCCAACTCTTACAAATAGTAGCTCACACAGACTGGGGTGCAGACAAGCACTCAGTTAAATTATACAGATCCCTTGTCAGATCCAAGTTGGATTATGGATGCTGTATCTATGGATCCGCAAGAAAGTCCTACATAAAGGAATTAGACACAATATATCACCAAGGACTAAGATTGGCCCTAGGAGCCTTCCCCACCTCCCAAGTGGAAAACCTATATGTAGAAACAGATGAACCCTTATTGTCACTTAGAAGAGAAAAACTAGGACTACGCCTGCTTATATATGTGTCTTCCACCCCCAATACAAAAACCTCTTTGATATAATAGAAAATGGTAAAAAAATCATTTAGCCTACGTATGAAAGAATCCATCAATAAAGTCCAGATAGACATTGCAACAATACCCGAATCTGTAAAACCTAGATATCCCTCCTGGCTGACAAAACAACCAACAATGATATCGGACCTAATTAAGTATCCTACACCAAAAAGTCAATCCAATCATATATCAAGAAAATTTCCAAATAATTAAAGATAAGTATTCCAAACACTCAACAATTCAATCAGACTGTTCAAAAGATGGAGACAACGTTGGATGTGCAGCCATACCCAACAAAACAATCCTAATCAAGATATTACCATACAAAGCATCCATATACAGTGCCGAAGTATCAGCCATTTGTATGCCACTTTATCTCATAGAATCCTCTAAAGATAAACAATTCATTATCTGTTCGGATGTTAAATCAGTACTCGAAACACTGGAAAACAGGAAACCAACGAACCCAGTAATCACCAAAACCCTAAATAGATTTGATGGCATTCCTAACTATAAAAACATCCCTTTTTGTTGGTTACGCAGTCATATCAACATAAAGGGTAACGATAGATCTGACAAAGCAGCAAAAACAGCATTAAATTTGACGCCAACCAAAGATAAGATCCTTCATACCGATTTAAAACAAACCATTAACAAATATATTAGAAACGCATGGCAAGAGTCGTGGAACTCCTGTACTAAATACAAGCTATATCAAATCAAGGAAACCATGGGAAACATAAACCAAACAAAAGAATGACCGGAAAGGAGGAATTTATAATAGTATGACTCCGAAGAGCTCATACCTCTATAACACACTCCTACCTACTCAAAAAAGAAGCCCCACTCTGCATACCCTGCCAGGAACCATACACCGTCAATCGTATATTAACAAGAAGCAAAGACTTGAAAACAAACCGACTGAATCTATGTAATGAAAAAACTGTAAAAGACATATTCACTCATGTAGGCCCAACTACCCTTCTCAAATATTTGAGGAAACCAGGGGTATTCAACAAAATTTAAAAAAAAACTTTAAAAAACAATACCTTATCTCACTATATCAAAATAAACACTGAATACCAGATACATGCATAAAACTTATAACTATTAATGTATATAAAAAAGACGCTGGCATTAAATGATCACATAGGTTGATATGCCGTAAAACCAATTAATCAATCGATCAAAAAATACTTGATCCATTCAAGTGCATTAAAATTGTACAAGTACCGTTCTCTATATTGTAAGGCCACGTACTCTGCCCAAATTTAAGCTAATGAACTCCCCCATCATATATAACATTGACCCTAAAAAGTTTAATCAAAGCCGGAATTTTGATGGTATTTCAATTCTGATTTTTAAGAATGTAATGCATGAATCTGATTCTATTTCGTAACTTCAACTAATATCTATAATTTTAATCTTTGGCATTTGAGCTATCTTATGTTTATGGCATACCCTGTATATCAAATTTCGAGTCTGTAGACTTACAATTGACTGTTATTGCGTAGGGAAATGTACACACACAGGCACGTTCACTTTTATAGATACATAGATAAATAGCATTTCATCCCGGCATTGCCCGGGTATTTGGAGGTGTATGCTGAGCAAAAAAAAAAAAAAAAAAAAAAACGGGAAATTTTTGTAACTTTGGTCCCTATTATGACCCATAAACATTAAGTGTTTGGGACGTAAATCATGTTATTAAATAAGATCCATATCCAAGGAACCTATATCTGAAATTACAAGTGTTTAGACCCAAAATTATCAGAGGAGTTTGGTAGACTTCTCAAAGGACAAATCGTTGCACTTTGACCCCTTAACAGCCAAATTTCTGGCCGAAAACCGATCACAAAGATTCTTCCCAAATCTCAGTACCCTGTATATCAAATTTCGAGTCTATGGACTTAGACTTGACAAAGCTATTGCGTAGGGAAATGTACACACATACACAGACACGTTCACTTTTATAGATATACAGATATACGGAATCGGCAAGAATTAAAATAGTATATTAAGCGCACTTAACGATTGGCTAAGCCGGGTGTCCTTGCTAGTTTAGATAAATACTTTTTAAGTTTTTACATGAGTTACAATAATATCAGAACATTTCTATTTACTCCATGAATACCAACATCAATATATTATAAGCACCGCCAAAACTGGGGGGGGGGCAGGTCAGTACTTTTTGACGGATCGTCTATTTAAAAATCTACCAAAAATTAGGTAATTATCCGATCAATACGAAATTTTCAGCAATTATTAAGAGAAGAATGAACTTTATAACGGTGTACTTATTTTTCATAAACGATATATATATATATATATATATATATATATATATATATATATATATATATATATTGCTTACAAATCCCCCCTTGTTTGAAGTGGGAACAAATATGCTTAAAATAATCATCTGAAACTGAACACAACATATTGTGTTATTGTAAGGGACATAATTATAGATTTAAAAAAAAATTGTTTGCCTACCTTATTTTGACGTCTGAATATCAGAATTTCGATTGTGTTTAATTATCCCGCTTTTGAGTTTTGAAGTGTGAAATTCGGTGAATATGTTAAGTAAAATAATTAATTTAAGTTAAGCAAAACAAAAAAAAATTTTTTTAAACATTTATACGAAAAAAGCCATTTTAAAATCTTTGATAAATAAATTAACAATTTTTTTTTTTAGCGAGCCGAATAATGCATGGCCATTATTAAACAGGGCATGTTTTGAAGAATCGATACCAAAAAAAAAAAAAATTCGATAAATATTGTGAATCATTTTTTTCGATCCCGTTTGAAAACGTTTGCCGCCTTTCGACTACGGTGAACCAAACGCGCTGAAATATTTTTTTTTATTCTGCTTTAAATTGCCCCCCCCCCGTTTTGGGGAGCCTTGCCCCCACACACATACACATTAAAAACCAAACTCATACAAATGGTCACCCATCTGGTACTGGCCAGCCTCAGCTTAATAATACATTGAAATGTTCGTCACTGAAAAATAAGTTTTTTGGGCCTGTTTGGTCTTCCATAGTTTGCTTATCAAACGCAAACGTAAACAGTGTCGATCTAGACTCTAGATCGACGCGAAATAATCGGTTACATATATGAATAAGTGGAATTATTTGAAATCCAGGTACTTAAATTATAATATTTTTGCATATTCTCTTAGAAAATCATCCTAAATCTTAGACAAATAAATTAATTATTTCAAAAACTTTTTTTTTTTTTAAATATTTATGAACGTTTTTTGTGCAAGATAAAAAATGTCAATTGTTAACTTTTTGGGAACATTTAACATTTAAAATTTAATTAAAAATAGTAGAAAGAGTTTTACATTATTCTGTTTTCTATATGATAAAATTCAGGGTTTTATCTTTCTGGAAAAAAAAAGTTACTCAGAAATAATGGATTTTAATAAATGTAATTTCGTTTTAAAAAACAACTTGATTTTGCGGCCATTTTTGGCGGTGCCTAATATATTACATACTATCATTTCAGCCCGGCGTTGCCCGGGTGTTTGGAGGTGTGTGTTCCGCAAAATATATATATATATATATGTGATAGTAGGAAGGCAGGCTCGAGCCCGTACTGCAAAGGAGTAAAAGAACAGGAAAAAACGTGATGTATTTGCTGTTACGACCACCGCCAAATCGGAAGTAACTTATATTTAAATCAAGGTAAGACAATCGAAAGAAGAGAATGACTTTAAAAAATATCGGCAAAAAAGCGACCCCCCCCCTCTGTAGAAATGTGCCCAGTTGAAGGTAAAGATATTAATGTATTTATCCAATTGTTTGATATTTGTCGTCTGAAAGGTCGAATTTCACAACGATAAATGATCAGTTTCCGTAAAATTATAGTGGCGATGGTTGTGGGAAAAGAAACACTAATGACATTCTATGGCGATAAGAGTTGCCTAATCATTAATCAAGAAAACGTATACATGTATTAATTTTAAAATCTTAATCATCCATCTTCTAAAAATATCATTTTTCTTTAAATTATGGTGACGTTGGTTGGAACAGGAATTAGTTAATATATGTTGAGCAATACCTGCCGAGAGTAAGTTAAATTACTTTATCTATGTATTTACATTACCCGTCCCAGCGACAGTAAAATTATGTAAAGTATGTATTACCCGTTCTAGGAAAAGTACAATCATTTCATACGTACTGTAGATTACGTCTTAGGGAAGGTACAATTATTTTATGTGCTTAATACACGTCCTAGGATATGTAAAATGTTTTTGATCGAGATAGCAAATGATAGGTAGTCACTAAAAAATTCCTCTGTCTTAAGGATAACAGGTATGTAAAAACGCCACTTTTTTCATTGTTTTATACAGTTCTGAGCAATATTTTCTGATTGGTTTAAAATGTTTTTATTCAGAATAGTGTATGCTGGGACATGCGTACAAACGCGTTTATGCATTTTGATTTTTACGTCTATGAGTAAACATCGACTTACTACACACACACACACACACACACACACACACACGTGTGTGTGTGTGTGTCTTTGAGTTCGTATGTAAGATTTCGAAGCGAATGGGCAGCTATTTTTATATTTCACATTTTCTGTTTGAAAGTGTCGTATTGGATTGGAATGCATCAGATAAGTATGAAAAATCGAAAAAACTTAAATATTAAAATGAAACATGTCATTTGGAGCAAATATAGCACCATGTATTTTATAAGTTTTTTCATTGCACACGCATAAATGTCCGGTATATAAAATCGAGAGTATGTTATTTGATAAGACAGGGGCGTGTAGTAAATAAATGTTTCTTTTTAGAGCATAATTGAACCATGGTATTTAAATTCGACTTTTATTCAAGCCAGTAAACAGTTTTTTTTTTTAATAATGCAATGTAAACTAAAAAAAAATACTGTGGAATAAATCACTGTGGGGATTAGTATTAAGTTGGTCCCCGAATATTATTGAAAAAAAATATATGTAGATATAATAAATAAAAATAACAATTAAATTTACCAAAATGATCCAAGATGGTAAAATTAAAGTATAATATAAATATTAAATGTAAAATTGAAACATGTAAACTCCGGACTATCCACTTATCAAGTGTTTCCTTTTCAGATTAAATGTTTTTAACTCCTTTTCAAAGAGTGTTTAACATGTTTTATTAACTGTTTGCTCGTGTGTATATATATATATATATATATATATATATATATATATATATATATATTACGAGGGCTTATAGACGTATAGATATATATTTATTTATTACGAGGGCTTATAGACACACGCTTGTCAACTGATGACATTCTAAACGTAAAATATTTTATATTTAAAAAGAAAATTCGGTTATAGTCAGCCTACATATCTTAACTTCAGGCGTAGCGCTACCGGAATAGGTGACAAAACAAATGAGTTCCTTCACTTCTATTTCTATTGGAAAGCAATTTATTGAAATAAAATATAAGAAAAGGGCATTACTGAAAAGTATACAATAAAAATTGATAAAACAGATTAATATAATACAATTAATCTTCATTTGCAATAACAATCCTAAAAAATAAGCATATTTTTTATTTGAAATTTTATATAGTTATGAAATTATAAAATACGAGAAAGTATTTTTTTAATTTTGTGTAATAAATACATGTTAATAAAAGTAATATAAAAATATCGGAAACACGTAATGAAAATGTGTACATGTGTGAAGGAACCGAGTTGCATTGCCACTGTTTGCGGTAGCGCTACGCCGGTAGTAAATTCAAGAAAAGTCTTAAAAATACACCCATATACAAAAGAAAGGGCAGGTAACTCCATTATCTCCTAGCTAGCGAAGTTAAATACAAAATTATTGTTTCAAAATTTTCATATAGCTAAAAAATAACAGCTCTTCTGTTTAATAACGATAGAAATTGCGCATACAATTAGCCAAAGCTTCATATTTGTCGTACGTCCGTGTACTTTCCAATGTTGCTGGTTTCATCGCCCGAGAAGGATTAATCAAACTGCTTTTAAAAATTTATTCTATATATGTGAATAAAAAAATTACCAATAGTAGTAACATCCTGAGATGTTTGTAAAGTTATTAAAACAATTTACGTGGTAATAAAATAAAAAAGGTAGCATTTTTACTACTTTCGTGACATCGTTTCCAAAATATTTATTCATAATGAAAAATTTTCTATTAAAATCAATAGTTATTTTATCATGACAGTAGTACAGCATAGCATTACCTTTACACATACGCACACCAAATACCTTTATGGTTTAAGCCTCATAAAACGGAGCATGTATATACATAATGTCAGTAAGACCAAAGCGATTTAATAAGATTGGGATACAAGTACTCATATATTTATCGGGGTAATTTAATAAATGAATAAGTCAAACGTGCTTTTATGCAAGGTTATGCGGGAGGTTTAATTCCCCATCTTATGTCTGGCTTTCTACGTGATTTGGCAGTAAATTGGTTATACCATTTATTAAGTGGCGTTGCATTTTCTCTGTAATTTGGTGTGGTGGCTCCAATTAGATACACGAAATTATATAGGAAACCATTGAACATACGCATGGAATAAGGTAACTTATCTATTATGGTATATTTTATGCCCAAATAAAGAGTTATATAAGGTGGAAATTGTTTCACCGTTACAAAACGGGTACTTTCAATAATTGAACATTTTAATATACTGAGAGAAATAAACGGTAAGATTAACATCTTGGAATTTAGAATATAAATTGTCATATATATATATATATATATATATATATATATATATATATATATACAGTACATCATTATTAAGATGCAACAGTTAGATAAAATTATACTAAAGTTCGCTACTTAAAAAAATCATTGTTGGAAAGAAACGCTTTCGCATTTATCTATATTGACAGATAATGGACATTCTTTATATAAATGTATTCATTTCGTTTTAATTTGACCATAAAAATATCGAAGCGATTTATTTGCTTGAAATATGTTGAGCTTGATGTCGGATGAGGCTTAAAAATAACTTATAATTTAACAATATCGAAAATAAAGTTAGTTTCGCCAACTTTAGTGGGAATTAACACAATTAGGCACCGCCAAAAATGGCCGCAAAATCAAGTTGTTGTTGTTTTTTAAAACGAAATTACGTTTATTAAAATCCATTATTTCTGAGTAACTTTTTTTTTCCAGAAAGATAAAACCCTGAATTTTATCATATAGAAAACAGAATAATGTAAAACTTTTTCTACTATTTTTAATTCAATTTTAAATGTTAAATTTTCCCAAAAAGTTAACAATTGACATTTTTTGTCTTGCACAAAAAACGTACTTAAATATTTAAAAAAAAAGGGTTTTTGAAATAATTAATTTATTTATTGTCTAACTAAGATTTAGGATGATTTTCTAAGAGAATATGCAAAAATATTATAATATAAGTACCTGAATTTCAAATAATTCCACTTATTCATATAGGTAACCAGATATTCGCGTTGACGTAGAGTTCAGATCGACTCTGTTTACGTTTTCGTCTGATAAAAAGCAAACTATGGAAGACCAAACAGGCCAAAAAAAACTTATTTTTCAGTGACGAACATTTCAATGTATTATTAAGCTGAGGCTGGCCAGTACCAGATGGGTGACCATTTGTATGCGTTTGGTTTTTAATGTGTATGTGTGTGGGGGCCAGACTCCCCAAAATGGGGGGGGGGGCAATTTAAAGCAGAATAAAAAAAAATTATTTCAGCGCGTTTGGTCCACCATAGTCAAAGGCGGCAAACGTTTTCAAACGAGATCGAAAAAAAAGATGCTATTTTTAACACAAAGGGCACAATATTTATCGAATTTTTTTTTTTGGTATCGATTATTCAAAGCATGCCCTGTTTAATAATGGTCATGCATTATTCGGCTCGCTAAAAAAAAATTGTTGATTTATTTATCAAAAATTTTAAAATAGCTTTTTTCGTATAAATATTAAAAAAAATTTTTTTTTGTTTTGCTTAACTTAAATTAATTATTTTACTTAACATATTCACCGAATTTCACACTTCAAAACTCAAAAGCGGGATAATTAAACACAATCGAAGTTCTGATATTCAGACGTCAAAATAAGGTATGCAAACAATTTTTTTTTTTTTTTTTTTTGAATCTATAATTCTGTCCCTTACAACACAATATGTTGATTTCAGTCTCAGATGATTATTTTAAGCATATTTGTTCCCACTTCAAAACAAGGGGGGGTTTTGTAAGCAAAAAAATATATATATATAAATATCGTTTATGAAAAATAAGTACACTGTTATAAAGTTCATTCTTCTAATAATCGCTGAAAATTTCGTATTGATCGGATAATTACCTGATTTTTGGTAGATTTTTAAAAAGACGGTCCGTCAAAAAGTACTGACCTGCCCCCCCAGTTTTGGCGGTGCCTAAACACAATACTGCATAACGGGTTTACCATCATATCTTAAAATGAGCATCCTTACCATAATTTATTAATTTGCTAAGGAATTTTTCAGGAAATCAAGAAATACGTTATATTAAATACAAATATAAGAAAACAGTGCATTTACTTTAGATGTTCTTTGTAAACGCAATAAGAAAAGTCATTTGTGTGCCATAGGTGAGAATCCAAACCGATATTTACAAGAACGCCCGGACAGTCCACACACACACGCACACACACGCACACACACGCACACACACGCACACACACGCACACACACACACACACACACACACGCACACACACGCACACACACACACACGCACATATGCACATACACATAGATAAGCCCCCCAAAAAAAACTATCTGAAAAAGCCAAATTGGCAAGATCTGGCTTTAAAATGCAATCTGGCAGACAAGAATATAATGGTGAGCGTTCATTGGTGTTATGGGGTGAGTATGGACTATTAACTCTGACGTGCAGCAGATCTCCACCGAGGAAAGAAGTCAGCGAAACGTTACATAAAAATGGACATTCGAAAGTAATAGGGCAATAAAGGACGGTGTTTGCTAAGAGGTGCTGAACTTAAGGAAATTAAAGATTGCATATTGCAATGTGATTTTATGATTTGTATTGAACTATGTAAGACAATATAACTTTCTGAGAAATTAATAGTACTTATGAATTTCCCAGTTGAGTCAATTTTTTAAAAAAATAAAATGGACACTATTTTCATAGAAATGTATTTGTTTGGTGCTGATGCGGAGAGTGATTCACTATTGCCACGTTTAAAGTTTTGTTTTTTATTCAATTGTAACGTTAAAGTACAGAATAGGTACAAAACACCCTCCACTCCCCATGTTAAGAATGGCTTTTTAAATAATAATATTATTTCAGCACGGATCACTCTCTGCATGAGTACCATTTGTGTTTCCCTGCAAAAATCCTGTTGGATTGTTTTTTTGCTATCCAGAATTTTTTTTTTCTCTCTGGAATTTATTTACCCTTTATTATACCGATATTTTTTTAATTACATTTTCACCCCATACAAGGCACATTGCCACTTTGGTGTAGGGGGCTACTAACAGGGGCAACAATTACTGAGGTACTATGAAGGGATTTGGGCAATGCCCTCGACTTAATTGTTCCAACTCATGTTTCCTGTGAACGTTAGGCCAAGGAGCTTGAAAGACGTACTCTCAGATAAAGAGTCGTTGGGCATTGCTATAGGTGTATTCTAGTTATATATTTCCGAAACGGAAGATTGCAAAAGCATTAAGCACTAATATATAGAAATAAAACTAGTATTTAAAATTAGAAATAGTTATCGCCGTTTTCTTTAATAATTGGACCTCTGAGAATTTATACTAAACCGTTAAAGTAGGTGGTTAATGTTTCGGTCGTTATTATTGAACATTATATGACAAGATTTACTGTAGTGTTTAGTAATTTGACATAATTCTCATTTCTATTGATGACCGATTGGCTGTTAAATACGTAACTGCAAAGTTAAATGTGACAATAAATAGATGCGAATCCTTCGACTTGCTGTAATGATAAATTCCTATCCAAGACATTCTATAAGCACAGCAATATCACCGCATGTAGGAAAAAATAATAAATATTTGGTTTTAAATATTTTTTAATAAATAATCGTTTATTTATCGTATTTTTACATTTGATCTTGATTTCTGTATATGCTTACTTATATGCTTTAAAAGTATTTGATATAACGTCATAAAGATTTCGTATGAATCACCCTTGAGATATTCCGTGTATAAATCCTAAACGTCGATCGTTTATACAAAGCAAATGTCACTTTAGATGGAACTGTCACTTTAGCTGAATTTCTCTTTACATTGAGTGGATGTGTTGTTTAAGAGAAAGCACAAACCGAGGCTCATAAATAAATTAAGTGGATTCGTCGAAATCCCTAAAAATGGATTGTTTTAATGGAACTCTTGAGTCGATGGAAGAAATCTTAATATAGAATATTCAAAAGAATACTTTCACAAAAGGTAGAACATGAAGAATTCTCAAGAGTGCACCTTTCACAGAATTTAACTTTAAGATGCTTAATTTCTTGCCACGTTTAGAACATTTCAGTTTTAATAAATGTTCTTGTCGCTTGATATATAGGAATATTATGGAGATATCTCACAGCGAAGCATGCAATCTTGATGCACAGTATATGCGCAAATGTAATCATATATACATACGTGCGTATATGTGGTTATGTATGTAGATATTTATCTAGAGATGTTTTCATGTAGATTCAAAAGAGTGTCTTTATGTGCACATGTATCGATGCACTAAAATATAAATTTGTATATATATATATATATATATATATATATATATATATATATAAAGGCTTTATTTCAGTTTTGAAATACTATGGATACCTACGGTAAGAGTGCCTGTGCGTGAACTTTTTGTGATAAGATTTGCGCAATCTCCAACTATACCTCACCTGAGTCGACATTTTTTAATACTAGTTGCAAATGGAGGTTCAGAACGACGGAAACAAATGCCGAGATAAGCAGAAAGCACATACAGCGCTTAGAATTCCAAAATGGTCACCCATCTGGTATTAGCCAGGCTCAACATTGCTTAAATACGGTGATTGGACTAAACCCGATGTGTCACCGTGATTATGCGGGGTATATATATATATATATATATATATATATATATATATATATATATATATATATATATATATATAATGTGTGTGTGTGCGTGTATATGTAAACCCGGAACACGGGGGCTTAGGATACATTTTTGTTTTTTCTGGTTACTATATTTGCCACGCCTTACGGTGTTATTCAAAATTATATTTGATTATATACATGTGTATTATATACTGTACTGTATTTTGTTACTAATTTTTATGCCGTATCCCGGGATCTACTGTATATACAATTGAGTTAAATGTGTAACGATACACATAACTTTGAATATAAGTATTGTATAAATCTAAAAATGGCTTCGAAACCTATGATTTTCTATTAAAAGCTACACTCTTATGAAATTGAAAAGTGATGCATACATATCACAAATATTTAAATATTCATTCAAAAGGAAAATAAGAGAATATCTTGACCAGATAGTAAAACGTTTTACAACAGAAATTCCACATTTTGATGTCTGCTATATGTCGTCTTTCAATCTATATCTACTCTATTTTTATATAAAAAGAACTTTGTATGTTCGTTCTCTATGGATACGAAAACAGCTGATCCGATTTTTATGAAATTTCACAGAAATTTACTTTGTCTTTTTATAGGTTTTGTTATCGGTATATATTCGATAAGTAACGATGATATGAATAATCCTATTTAAGAAGGGGCATGCGATTTGGTACAAAGTGAATTTCTTACGCAGACTAACATCGCAAGACTCTTTTAAAAGGTTTATTAACACACCAAAGAAAAAGCCCGATATATAAAATCAATAGCAGGTCTTTGATATGATTTTTTCTGTGTAAAGCACAATTGAAGTATGCTACTTGACTCCGTGAATTTTAAACTTTAATTTAAAATTTTAACTTTAATATATAAAACAATTTTATACAATATACGATTCTCTACAGTGCAATGTAGATTGCAATGTATTGTTGACTAGCAGGAAAGCAAGGGATGTTTCATTCTGGGGCACTGCGATAGTTCCAACGCTAGAGTAGACAAGGAATCGATTTGATTGAAAAATGGCCGATTTCGCCGATTTTTATTATAAAAAATATGGGAGTATGAAACATTCGTTGATCATCATCTCCTCCCGCTCGACAAGTTTCCGTGCTATATTTATTATATGCATATTAATATTAACAATTATTTTAATACCAATACTAGTGTATCATGTTTTCGCAATAATAAACGTAGGAAATAATTTCTGCTTGGCGGGAGATTCGAACCGAGTCGCACTCATCCTTGACTTCATAGACTAGGGTGTTTCCTCTGTGCCACTGGCAATTTTCTCGAGAATTAAATGAAATTAGATATCTATAAATGCGGGCAAAACGTGGGAAAGAGTGAATGTATTCTACAACTGAATGCCCGAATGTTGCATATAACTGGCCGCTTTTTCTTAATTCCAAGACAGAACTTAAATTTAACTTTTTAAAATTGTCTTATAATTACATTGTACAAATATAAACAATCATATCATTTCAGAATTCGTGTTCGAATATCGCCTTGCATCCATTGATTGAGATTGTCGGACTGACTTCCTCATCTTGGTTGTTATTGTCACAACGTTTCGGCCGTTTTGCCCTCCGGCCTTCGTCAGGTGAACGGTTTGTTAGGAGTCTCGAACCCAACCCTTTATTATTATTACGGTGGTACCGTGTTTGGACTCCAGCTAGTCCTAGTGACATATGGCCGAGTGGTCCTAGACGTTGTATCAAAGTTTACAGTTACCCAAAGGTGCTGAGTTCAATCCTGAACGAAGGCAGTGAAAAAGTAACATTGAAAAACAGAGAATCAGCAACTATGTCCCAAAGCCTAGCTGGAGTCCGAACACGGTACCCCCGTAATAATAATAAAGGGTTGGGTTCGAGACTCTTAACAAACCGTTCACCTGACGAAGGCCGGAGGGCAAAACGGCCGAAACGTTGTGACAATAACAACCAAGATGAGGAAGTCAGTCCGACAATCTCAATCAATGAAAACAACTCATCTCAAAAATACAGACAATTACTATCGCCTTGTATATAATATATAAGAATAATTTAACTAAAATTAATTTATTTCACTGTCTCTTCTGTCACTGGAAGAAATATGTCATTATAAATCTTTTAAACCTATACAAGCCTGTATATTTGAATGAGAATATTTCATTTAAATATTCAAAATTATTTAATCAATGCTATAATCTATGAAAAATAATCGCATTTAGTTAGAAAATTATCACATTATTGGTTTAAAATTGTAGAAATAAAATCAAAATAAACATATGGGATAACTGTGTTAGTCCCTCATCATTTGCCTGAACACGCAAAGTTTGCCTCCAGAAGGATAGCTTCTATAAGCTTTATTTTTGTACTGTGGTAGCGCTTATGAAGGTTTAAATGTCATTCGAAAATGAGGGTTTATAATATTGTCTGATGAATTAGGAAACCGTGAAGATTCGATTACACAATACTAAATTTGATTTTGATGATAGATTTCGACGTTGTACTCCCTCAAGATAGGAAAAGTCGCTCTTTAGTAATCTAATGGTTCCTCCACCTGCTTTAGCAACAGATTTAGATGCCTATCTTCTATTACAAGTCTTGTGTGAAGGTCAGTCCTTGAAACTTATCAAAGCAGCGTACATTCATTTTAATTTTTATTCTTCACTCTAAACAAAAGGCATTGCCATATAGAACGTGCTGGGATTACTATTTGACGCCATGCCTACATAGGACTAGAGGGATAATGAGCAAGATGACTTCTCATATTGCATTAAAACTATTAGTATAGCCAAGGAAACGAGTAACTGGCGGGAATTCCAGAGTCGAACAGGAGAGAAAAAACTATAAAGTAGAATGCTAACTGGCATCTAGGGATCCCTATGGAAAATGGGGTATGATTTTGCTGCATCATGTAGGAGGCACGCATTCCAATGTGTTTAAAGGCATTGAATTTAATATCACTTTGCTTAACCCAATAACTACTGACTAATACTTAGGCTCCATCTTGAACTTTTATTAGGATATTTTTTAATAGTCAAATGCTGCCATGCATATATGCTTACACGTAGGGTTTTTGATTACTTCTCGATAACGTTCCGTTTCCCATCTTTACTTTTTACATCATATCACGCAAAAGCAAATTTCTTGCGTGCTTAAGTACGAACGTGTCGAGTGTGAAAACTAAAATATAATAGTACTTTCGTCACACATTCCATTTTTTAAACGAATGGCATCCCTTACTCCTTTCTTATTCCTCATCCTCTCAATGTGCACGTTTTTTTTTTACTATCGATTTACCCATCGTATCTTTCAGTATTCACTTTATATTCAATCTTGATTTTGTTTATAATTTACTGTTGAGGATTTATGTTGTATTTCGTTTCTTATTTTTAAATTTTATGTAACTTTTTATTTCAAATGTTTTCGGTCATGTAGTTTGCAAAAAATATTTTTCAACTCCATTACAAACTTTCTATTTCGGATTTTTTTCTCGATTATATCAAACAGGATTTATCTTTGCTATCAATGTTTTTCTTTAGTAATATTTAATTAGATTTTAGGAAGAATCTTATTTCCTATAATATCCAACTCTAGTTTCGAAAACATTTCAGTTTGTGAAGCAAATATTTCATATGGCTGCCTTTATAGTTAACGTAAAGATATTTCTATTCAATAAGTATTAAATGAATACGGATTGTGCTGAAATAACGTTATTATATAGACACCTAATCTTAACAGACTAAATGGACGGTGTTTTGTAACTATTCTGTATTTTCAGTTATTTAAACAAAAGATATAGTACAGATTGAATTTTACTTGAAAAGCATATTCGTATTCCGCACAAGTACTGAATTTTACCAATGAACATGAAAATCAATTTGCACCTTTCAGAGGGGTTGGCTTCATGAAAAATGTGTAATTGTAAGTAATCTTACAATTACGAAAGAACTGACCCAGTTAATTACCGCCCCATTAGCCTCCTCCCATTTTCCGCCAAAATATTTGAGCCCATAATTCACCAAGCTCTAGTCCATCACCCTACAGATGCTAAACTCCTGACTGACCAGCAATATGAATCTAGGCAAGCCCGTTCCACGGCAGACATCCTAACTATAATCTCCGAGCGCGTATACCATTCACTTGACAAAGCAGAGGAGGGTAGAGCGGTAGCTCTAGATATATCTAAGGCTTTTGACAGGGTATAGCATGAAGATCTTCTCAGGAAAATTAGATCATACGGTATCACTGGAAGAATACGTAACATAATTAAATCCTTCTTAGATAAGAGAAAAATCCAGGTTGTCCTCGATGGTCGTACATCTAAACAATATGATATAAATGCGGGAGTGCCTCGGGGTATATTCTTGGACCTCTATTATTCCAATATTCATAAATGACCTACCTGACAAAATTGTTTGTGAGATGGGTATATATGTTGACGACACCACGATCTATAACAGACATAACAGGAAAACAAATGAACACCTATCTAAAGAAATGGCAGAAACTCTAGAGGACGACCTCCAATCTGTAGTGGAATGGGGACAAAAATGGATTGCCACATTCAATGATGCCAGGACTAAACTTGTTTCCTTCAATAACTACAAGAAACCTTCTCTACCACCAATAGCAATGGCCAACGACTCTTTATCTGAAAGTACATCTTTTAAACTCCTCGGTCTAACGTTCACAAGAAACATGACTTTGAAAAATTACATTGAGCGCATTGTCAGGACCGCTGCAAAAAATGTAGGTTCTCTCTACCGTGCTAGAAAGGTACTAACGCCCGAAAGTATCCTGTACCTCTATAAGGCCAGCATTCGCTCATGTATGGAGTATTGTTGTCATATTTGGGCTGGTGCATCTGCTACTAGTCTTTTACTCCTAGAAAAGGTTCAAAAGAGAGTCGCCAACCTGATAGGTACTGAACTGTCATTTGAGCTTCAGCCTCTGTCCCATCGACGAAATGTAGCATAGCTCTGCCTGTTATACAAGTACTTTAACGGTGAATGCTCCAACGAACTACAAGCACTTGTACTCCCTCGATGTAAATACCCCAACAAACCCAACAAGCAGCAAAATCCCACCCCTTCACAGTTGAGATCCCTAGATGTAAGAGAGCCATTTACTCCAGTAGTTTCTTCCCCAGAACCGCTAGACTTTGGAATTTCCTTATGGATTCCTGCTTCCTTAACTGTACTAATATGCAGAAGTTCAAATGTAACGTGCACCGACATCTTGCTGCGCAACTCCTCACATAGTACCCCTGTAGCTTATGTCCCTGATAGTAGCCCGCTACATAAGTGTCAATGTGCCTTCTTTGGGGTGAAAATGTAATTAAAAAAAATGTTTCCATTATTGACTACCGTATAAGCTGTATATGATGAGCGAAATGTATGGTTGCAATCTCGATGCCGTATTTATCGACCATTACCGTCAACATTTGACAACATCTCTAACCTATTTTTCTATAGATTTAATCGCTAACAGCTATTAAAGTTTGGAATCCGAACGAAATTTCGAGCAGATGCGTCTGTTTTTGTCATGACTGGTAGAAGTCCTAAGCAACTAGCAATTGTATGTTGAGCTTCGTCTGCACAAGACCCCGAAACATATTCGTTTAAGTTAGTACAATTAATTTATAAGGTTGATAGTTCAATCCTCAGTGCGGGCGACAGTAACGGGCGTATTCTTTAGATAGGATTTTTAAGTTGGATTCTTGCGATATATTTTGTTAAATTGTTAGATAAAAAAGACATGAAAGCCACTGCTTCCCTATGTTTTGTAAGTAACGTTATTCTAGCACAGTAAGCATTAGAACGTTTTCATATAATTCATCTAGGACTGTTTAAAAATCGGTTTATAAAAACACGACTGCTGTCAAAGACAATTATAAGAAATTGTGGCCATTTTTCCATTTCCATGTATTTTGCATTTGTCAGTTTCTGTGTAAAAGATTGCTTTTTAATTTTCTAAATTTTCGTTATGAGTATTGATTATATGTATATGAATTCTTTAGACTACTGTCCTATACTTGAAAATATAATTTTATGTTTCGTCCGATGCAACCTCTGACCACCATCAAGTTCATCTTGCCAAACTAGAATCTTTCTGTCGAATTCTGGAATATACACCGAACCCTCTGTGTAATAAAAGGGAGTGTCATGCTACTTGCAGATTCTAGAGTTCGACAAGATCCACCTGAAGAAGGTCGGAGGTAATATCGACAAAAATATCGTGAACACAGTCAGGTTCGAACGATGTAAATAATACATGTTCTCTTTGTTTTCAATTGTTTCTGCAAGACATATATTTAACGACTTCCGCTTCATAAAATGCCACATTTATGTCAATAGTTTCTGTAAGATTTACTTTAATTTCATCCGTATTATGTAGAATTACAGAAAAAATATAATAGCCCCTGAACTGGCATCCAAGCTTCAGCCTCTGTGCCATCGACGAAACGTTGCATCCCTCTGCCTGTTCTACAAGTATTTCAATGGTGAATGTGTTGACGAACTGCAGACACTTGTGCCCCCACGACGTAAACACCCTCCTTTACAAACCCGACAGGCAGCTAAATCCCACCCCCACACAGTAGAGACCCCTAGATGTAAAAGATCTTTCTACTCCAGTAGTTTCTTTCCCAGAACCGCTAGACTTAAGAATTCCATTCCAAGTTCCTGCTTCCCCAACTGTACTGACATGCAGAAGTTCAAGTGCAACGTGAACCGACATCTTGCTGCCCAAATCCCAACGTAGTGCCCCAGTAGTTGCTGCTCCTGATAGTAGCCCCCATACACCAAAGTGGCAATGCGCTCTTTTTTTGGGTTAAAATGTAATTAAAAAAATAAAAATAAAAAAATAATCTTGTAATTTCGTGTCTATGCTTTAATAAAACAATTTAACTTAATATCAGTTCTGTGTTAAGTACATGTTTAGGTAATTCGATTTGGCAGTTTTGAGATCGTGAAGTTCGCTCTATGCATTACTTGCAGATCAACCGTAATCAAGTGTGATAGTTTCTCTCAGGGTCCTCTTTAAGATTTATTGAAAATCTCATTTACAGTGTGTTTACTAAATATATACACACGACATTTTTTACACGGAGGACACAACGTATCAAGTCCCGGAAGCCATTCGGGGTTAAGAGTAATTGCGTGTACAGTAATCAATGGGATGCTATCGTAGTAATCGTTAGTATTGGAGATTTGATAAAGTATCTTAAGGGGCGCTTCATCAGGAATTCGTTTATGTTAGACTTGAAGACATCCAAGTTGTAGTAAGGTGAGAAACAGACAAACAGAAGAGAGTTCCACAGTCGTGCACTTCTAAGGAAGAATCTGCGCTCATGGAATCTACGTTTTGATTAAGGCACAGATAAAGAGTGAGGAAAATTAATGAGGGTGGTTTCAGCTAGACTGGTGTTTATCGTGAGAGATTGGCGAGGGAGGACCAGATATTTAAGCTCAGACAAGAATTACTATGGAAATACCGATAAAACAATGACAGCCTCGCAACGTCTCTTCTGTGGGAGAAAGGTTGCAGTGAAGAGAAATGGGCATCCCCCACTAAGCCACAAAGTCTATTTTGTACTCTGTCAAGGCAGGATAAACTGTTTTTAGCAACTCCTGCCCAGATATGGCAGCAGTATTCCACCCTTGGGCGTTCTTGGCTTTTATATAGATAAAGAATTGTATCAGTAGTGAGATATCTTCTGGAGCAATAGAAGGATCGACCTTCTCAAACCCAAAAGTTGGTCAAAACATGAAGCCTCCCCAAGTCGAGAGCCATCCATTTCAATTGATGCCAGATGGGGATAAGAGCGTTGCTGATGTAAATATAGGGGCTTGGTTTTAGATACATTAAAAGTAATCAGCCACCTCTTCCCTCACTGTACCACGTGCTCAAGATCGGAGGAGAGAATCAGAGATAACTTTGTCATTTGCAGCCTTTGATGTGTTGCCGTAGATGGTTGTCTCATCAGCATAGATGTAAACGAATGATTTAAGTATGTGTTTAGGGAGATCATTAATTTAGATCAGGAAGAGAGTTGGGCCCAGGATTGACCCCTGAGGGACTCCAGAATTAATACTGTGGGCCTCTGATTTCTTCCTATTAACCACTACTCTTATGAGCCTATCAGAGAGAAATGATTTAATAATTGAGAAAACATTTCCAGTTATAATGTAGCTGGAAATCGTATGAAGTAGGCCCTTATGCCATACCTTATCGAAGGCCTTTGATATGTCAGGAGCAATTGCCCTAGAAAGGAAGTCTTTGTCTAGAGATTCACTAATTCTCCGAGATATAACTGTTAGCACATCTGCTGTAGGTCTAGCAGAACGGAAGCCATAATGCGTGTATCTAAGGATATTGCTGCTGAGGTAGTTTATTAACATGGACTCCAGAAGCTTACTCATGCCACACAGGAGACTTATTGGTCTGCACTCAGAGGGAGATGATTTATCATCTGAATTCTTAAATACGGGGCATACTTATGACGTTTTCCAGGGGTTTAGGACACACTTCTTAAGGCAACGCTTAAACTGTTGTGTAAGTATGGGGGTAAGTTCTGATTGAATCTTTTTCAACACTATAATTGGAATGCCGCCAGGGCCAGGTGCTTTACTGGAATCAAGGTTCTTGATTAGCTTGGTGACCTCACGCACAGATATTTGTATGTTGCATATCATGTTCTCTGTTATAGAGGAAATATGGGGAGTCGATGGCCTTCGTCGCATAGAATAGAATAACCTGCAAAGTTCTTGGCAAATAGTTTGGCCTTATCTGATGCTGACGAGATTATCTCTGGTCCATTGATGATAGTTGGGTTAGAACGCATGTTTCTGTTAAGGATCCTGTTTGCTATTTGCTAAAACTGATGGGAACCAAGCCGCTGCTCAGCTATTTTGGATTAAACGGACTGAGCATCTAGTTCTCTTGCATTTTTATTACACTTTTGCAGTGGTTGCTGGCAGTCCTGAAGGCAGCTTTAGTCTCAGAGCATCTATTACGTTGGTAGCTATGGAAAAAGTGATTTCTTTGCGCGATGGAAGCAGCACATTCTGGGGAGAACCATGATTTTTGGGTTTTTTTTGTAATTTTTTTGGATGGTATAAATCGGTCTATACCTACAAATAACCATTCAGTCAGATCTTATACTATAGAGGGCACATCATTTTTAAACATGGAATGCAGAGGTAGATCAGAGATGAATGTACGGAAGCTATAAACAAAAAATAAACAAAATAAAAACACCTCTACATAGTTTAAATCTAAATCAGTTATAGACATTGAAGTGTGGATGCGGTATTGTTTAACTTTGTGTGTGCTTTTCATGCTTAAATAAAACATTAGGGAAAAATAAATTAAACATGTAAAATTTATAGTCAGGTCAAATGACGGATTTATCGGTAATATGGTTTAGTTTCTTCAATGGCAGAAATATATTTCCAATCCTGGTAAGTATTTATAATTGCTAACGGTGCCTTTGCAGAGAAGGTACCGTATTTACATAACGTTATTTAGAAAAGCATTCTTAACATGTATGGTAAATGACTTTGTAAAAAATAAATACTTTTACCTAACAAAAGAAAAACAAAGGACCCGTAAAACTTTCAATTTTCTTAGAAATACCATCTAATATTATGCGGCGCCTTCTCTGTATAAGCACCTAATGAACATTCGAGAACTCTTAAACCAAAAACATAAAATTAAGTAATGTATGAAAAATGCAGTAGAAATAAGATGACGCGAGATTATAAGTGCCATAAACGATAATAAAGTGTATAAGATAGCGAGAAAGCTGGCAGCTTCTCTCTCTCTCTCTTATATATATATATATATATATATATATATATATATATATATATATATGACATATGGTGTTATGATAGTTAAGCGTTCAGGATGTTAAACTCTCGCTGACAAAGCAAATACTCGACAGAAACAGTTTACTTAAAAGATAATTGGTTGGGTCAGTAACCCGACAGCTGTGTAAACAATTTCGCACAAGTGAATAAAGAAGTATATTACACAGAAAGATAAAAATCGTAAAATAATTAATCAAGAGTAGAAATGGCGGTTGAGCAGGGTTTAATGATTTCGAGGGCGTTTCAGCCTTGCGAGGCACGAGTTCCCACTTTTCTTATTGCGTAACATACTAATGCTCATGAGAAAAATTTGAATGCATGTATCCTATTTAAATAATATAGATTACAACTACAGAAAATGTCAATTATACTAGAAAGAAACATGGACTTTTATTAATTGATTCATAGAGAAAAATATCGTATTCGGAACTTATTAGGGGATAGTTTCTTCTGTCTAGAACAGGGGTTCTCAACCGGGGTCCACATGGACCATAGGGATCCATGGAATATTTTTGGGGGTCCACAAGCAAAATATAACAAAAATTGTCATTATTAGTATAGTTGTTGTAGAATACTTTATTTGCATTAAATTAGTTTTCATTTAAAAATAAAGCTTAATTATATAATATTTCTTTGATTATAAAAACTTCAAAATTTATATGAGTGAAAAATAGAAGATTGTCTTATGACCAATAATTATGAAGGGATCCACCAAGTTAAAAAGAAGGGTCAAGGGGTTCATGAGTAAAATGTTGAGAACCACTGGTCTAGAACGTTGCAAGTCTTGCCCAACTGTATCATTCAACCACGGTAGTGGTTGAATATATGCTTAAGTCCGAAATTGAATGCATCGAGACACATTCAAACCCCCACCACTAGCAGTATCAGAATTTTGGGGACATTCGCAGGCGAAGTCGCCATTTTGAATATACACCTATCTTTCTTTCAGATTTTAATAATAGTAAAACGTAATTTAAACCCGTAAATTTTATTTCAATAAAACGAGCAAAGACCAAATTTTTATATCATAAAAGCTTTAATAGAGAAATAAACAATTTTATTTATTTTTCCGTCGATTTCTTCACTTAACATTCGAACAATAACATTACTTGAATCTTACGATAATTATTTTAACGGCAAAATAAAGAACTTACCTGGTTAATGAGTAAGATATGATTTCTTTTAATCTTCCTGTATGAGAATTTATTCATATTTATGTATTATAATCCATGTATTTTTAAATGGAAGGATTTTTCCAACACACATCGCGACCACGCGTGTCTTTAAAGCAAGTTGTAACGACACCGGAAGTGAAAAATTATCTCTTACTTATGTACGGAGGCCTATAAGTGTAAAAAAAAACACTAATTCAGAAACCTTAATAATCTCGATATTGGATTATATTGAATAAAGTGTGGAATTCTTCATATTTACAATATATGATTAAACAAATATTTAATGTAATAATAACAATAATAACAAACCAAAACACGTCTTCTTTATAATATAAGTTTTTTATTCCGTTTTGTATAAAATAAACGAAGGTAACACTTTAGGATTGACATTTCCTATTTTGCAATGTCAGTAAGATTTTAATCAAATAATTTCTTATAAATTCTTCAAAGATGTGAGAAATTAAACAGAAAGACAAAGAAATTCCATTTGCATTTATTGAAATAAGAAATTGAGTTTATTTTAAATTCAGTGGGAACAAATTAAGATAAGTTTGCAAATGTCTTTAAAACAAGAAAATAAATAAAATTTTCCAGCGTAAATTTTGAAATCAGAATAAAAGTTTAAATAATTTTATTAAAAACAAAATAAGAAAATATAAATTCTCTTTAGACAGATTTAAATTCCAGAATAAAAAGTTTTTCAATATTTGTCTTTTTTTTTTTTACAAGAAAATAAATTTTTCCAGCAGACAGTTTGAATTTAGAATAAAAGGTTTGGATTCAACCTTTCGGTAAGTTTGGGAAAAGATGTTATAAATAATAAACTAGACAAAATACTATTAAAAATCAACCGAATATATGTCAACTTATGTCACGGTAACATATATTGAGCGAATTTCTAACAGTATTTTGTCTAGTTTATAATTTATAATACCTCTTTCCAAACTTACCCTCTCCGAGAGAGAGTCGGGCGCCATTTTGAATTTTAAACACTGCATGTTTTTCGAGCTGAATAAACATGTTACATTGTTACACTGAATAAAAACACAAAAAATATATCCAGTTAGGTAGAAATGTAACTTATCTTGCCTTTGATAACATTTATTTGTTCTATATTTGTTTTGGGACAACTTTTTCGAATTTCTCAACTCACTTTATAAGTTCTGGAAGTATATTCCAGAAAGAAAATAAACCCACTTTAAAAATAGAAATTACGAGTTTTTTATATTTTATCTTGCCTTTGATAACATTTATTTGCTATATTTTTGTTTTTAGGCCACTTTCTTTTTAATCTATGTGTACAGACAGAGACACTAGTAATACAAACGTAACTTTTTATCGCCGAAACATTTTCGGCGATAAATTGAACTTACCTGAAAAATTAATGTTTTTTACTCAAATAAAGTTTAAAAAGTCAAAATAAAATTTAAATACAACTTTCTCATCAGTTACAGAAAGTTAAAAAATACGGGTAGTAAAAAAAAACAAAAAAACTCATCATTATTCCAATAAAATTCTTTAAAAACTTGTAAATACGTCTGAACGTCTGCTCCGAAGAATGCTGAATGTCGGGTCAACGCGTGGCCTTCGTGGACGGTGTTTTTGCCTGACTTAAGGGAGATAACTTGTCCGGGTTTTTTATTATTGTGCCTTGACGCTATCGTAGAAAAAATCTGACAATTTTAATTTTTTCAATAACACGAATTACTATATGACGCAGATGTTCATTGGTATTTTTCTTTTTTTAATATCTTAAAGAAATACCTGAATATTTTTTTTATTATACTATACATCTGCATAATCGTAATTCGTCTTTTTCTTTTATATATCGAAAAAAAGGAAACCAGGAATTAAATATAATTATATAAACTGATCGACTATTTATTACGGAACATTCTAAACAAAAATGAAGCTTCCACGTAAAAAAAAAAAAAATAACACGTGGTTATCGAAAAAAGGATTTAAATTTTGGACTTTACCGGTAAATTACCAGATAAGTGATATTTTTTGTTGTTTTAAATTTGAGTATTTTATTTATTCATGTTTTATCTTCAATTTGTGATATATAAAACGTTTCAAGCAAAATTAATTATTAAATTTCTCATAGACGTTCCAAAATGGGGGGGTGAATTTATAAAACAACGTTTGTCTAAAATATTATATTTAGTTTATCGGAAAAAGCATAAAATTTTACATTCAC
This sequence comes from Euprymna scolopes, assembly GCF_053919585.1. NCBI lineage: Eukaryota > Metazoa > Mollusca > Cephalopoda > Sepiida > Sepiolidae > Euprymna > Euprymna scolopes. The sequence goes on from NC_136489.1 coordinate 10,905,337, forward strand.
CCTGAAAAAAACGTAACAATTGAACGAATAGGAAAATTTTGATAGATTTTTAAAGTTTAAAAATTGAAAAATATTCATCTCATAAAAATCAATTGATTTCATTACGTAACAAAATGGCTTCCCATAACGCACGCACGCACTTTGTAAACAATGTTTTTTAAACAATGAAAAATAATATTTCTATTATTTTTAAACAACTTAAATAGTTTATTTTGGGAGCATATTCTATAAAGAAAATAAATCACCCACTTTAGAAAGAGAAATTACGAGTTTTCTATATTTTAATCGCAGTTTTCTGTTAGGGGTGTCAAAAATTCCCCCAAAATTCTGATACTGCTACCCCACCACTAATTTTGTTTGCAACCAAATTTCAAACAGCTTATATAGTTGAATAGAACACCTCATTAGCTACATTTTGAAAAAAAAATTTCGAAAATTGGTTCAGTAGAAAAAAAGTTACAACAAAATATGTGGGTTCACAAACAGGAGAGTAAGTACATAAGTGATTAACGCTTTTTTTTATTTTGCATCACTTTTTTTGTATATAAATATTTTTTACTGCGATTTTGCCAATATGACATGTTTGCGTAACGATTAGAGTACCGGGGGTTGGTGGAAAGATTTTATGTTCAATCCCGTGTATCGTTTTTTTTATAATTAAAAAACCGAACTTTTTTTTTAATAACGAATTTTATTTTTAACTCTCCTTATGATTTTATACAAAAAATGGTGAATTTATCAATTAAAAATATTAGTGAATTCTATGATATACATATTCTTTGAATGAACTCAAATGTTTCGCTATCACATTTGATGAAAAATGTAGTCCCATTTTGGCAATGCGTCTGACCAATGATGCTTTTGAACCCGCGACCAGCATTGCGATGTCATCAGCAGCAGCCTGGGCATAAATATTCCTATTTTTAAACTCCTTTAAAAGAGGATTCAGCATACAGTTCCATAGTAAATGTGATAAAATCCCACTTTGGGGGTTTCATTTAACTACTTCCCTTTTAACAGTTGCCCTCAGTAGTTCTACTTGAACTGTTCTGTGCCTTACCATATACTCAATCCATCGGATGAGTACTGGTGGCACATTGAGTTCTCGTAGCGACTTGAACATACTACTGAAGGGTATGTTGTCAAAAGCTCCAACGATATCTAAAAAGACACCGAGTGCCATCTTCTTTTTTTTTAGTTTACGCTCTATACAGATCACGAATTCATGAACCGCAGTCTCGGTAGAGACCCTGGCTCGGAACTACTGTGATTGAATGATAACTATTGCATAAATGTGTGTTTGAGAGCTAATTTTTTTTGACAATCATTAATAAATATTATAAATTTATATATTAATACAATAGCAATGCCTGGAAAAATCATGGATTATATGGAAAAATGCGCGCATGAAAAGTAATAGTTTTAAGATTGTATTAAACCTGGAAAAGTAAAGGACAAGAAATTCAACCTGGAAAAGTAAAGAACAAGATATTCTAGTAAAGTAAAAAATAAGAATTTTTTTAGACTTAAAATATTGCAGCTAAAAATAAAATCTGAATATTGATAAATATTTTATTTATTATTTGCATATGTTGTTGTTTATTGTTGAGTTAGAAAGAATTAAATGATCCTAATTATGATATAATAAAATTAATTTTTATGTAAATTATAGAATTATTAATTCCATCTACTAACTAACTAACTAATGAATTAATTTTATTCAAACAATTTTCACTACATAATATATATAATTATAATAGGGGGGAAATAAGTTCAATCCAGCGACTGACACCCTTTCTAACTCAACAATAAACAGCAACATATGCAAATAATAAATAAAATATTTATCAATATTCAGATTTTATTTTTAGCTGCAATATTTTAAGTCTAAAAAATTCTTATTTTTTTACTTTACTAGAATATCTTGTTTACTTTTCCAGGTTGAATTTCTTGTCCTTTACTTTTCCAGTTTTAATAAAATCTTAATATTACTTTTCATGCGCGCATTTTTCCATATAATTGAAATATTTATAGTAGTTTATCGACCTAGCTTCAGTCTCTCCTATTGTGTTTATATGGTAATCGCTTCTCCTTCTTTAAAATATTCACAAGTAATCGTACACTTGTTTCACTCCAATATCATTCCTTACTTTCTTCTACCTAAAACACACGTTACTTCCATGAACACTTTTCTTAATACAATGCTATTCCTTTTCAAATGTAAAATGTCACACCGCCCTGTTAATTAACTATATTCTACCTATTCCACTTATCATTCCAAATCCTCTAAGTTGTGTTTTCTTTTCTACGGACCGACACACACTCGAACAAACCTTTTTTCCATTTTACCCCACTCTGTTTTCTAGTTGTCTACTTAATTTCCACAAGATTGTAATCCAGTTCATACCTGGTTTCATTAAATGCTTTACAAGATATATTCTTTCGTATCTTGTTAACTCCTCTCCTCTGATAAGAATGAAAGGCATCTCTTCGAAACTCCGCGGATTAAGGACTTTCATCTATAGTTGTTTTCCCTTTCCAAATGTTTTTAACTCTTACTAAAGTATTTCACAACATATTATGTACACACATACATATATATATATATATATATATATATATATATATATATATGTGGCCATTAATTCTATATGAATCAGGAGTTTATTGCTGATCGTGCTATAGCCAATAACTTTCTAGGCAATCTTTTCTAGAAGTACCTACGGGTACTAATCAGAAGGACCACGTGATGGTTGCCAGCATCCTAAGCGAAAGCATTTCTGTGTAACGAACGGCATTCGAATATCGGACACTCAAGTTGTTAGTTAACCATGTAACCACAGTCTATCGGTAAGTATCAGACTAAATAGGAAACTCTGTTGTTAAAAGGAAGCTCTTCAAAAAGGTATTAGTTTGTCTATGGCATGAAAATTGTTTTCCCTTGACATTTCACCGCGTTATAAATAAGAAAGCTTAGAGAGTCGAAGATGTAGGCAGGCATATATCACAATAATTCATTAGCAAACAGATGTTTCCCTTACGATCAGATTCGTAATCCAATCATGCTGAATGTCCTGTGTTAACGTAACAAGTCCTTTGCTTTGAGTAAATTCTATCCCCAGAAACCAGGATATTTTACCAAGATCGGTCATTTTGAATATTTTACTTAATCTGTTCTTAACATCAGTTAACATTGTCACAGTTTGATGCGATTAAAATATCATCGACCCACAAAACCAAAATCAGTAGTTTCTCGTCTTTGTGTTGGGTATTATAACAGGGGTCTCCAGCGCGTTGTCTAAATTGTTGTTTAATAATATAATCATGGAATACTGTGTTCCAACACTGAGCACTCTGCTTTAGACCATATAATGACTTGTTAAGTCGCCACACGCTATTTTTATTTTTCATTATAAATCCCTCTGGAGGGGTAATATAAATTTCACAGTCTATTGGGGCATTCAAATAAGCATTTTTTACGTCCATTTGATGGATGTTAAGGTCATATTGTGATGCAACTTGCAGTAAAATTCTGATTGTTGTTAGGTTTGTGGTCGGCGAAAACGTAGAAAAGTATTCTTTACCGTAAATAGGGAGTACCCCTTAGCAACACATCTTGCTTTGTACTGTTCTACGCCTGATGCTGTACTCTTTTTTGTAAAGACCCATCTGGTAGAAATAACATGTTTATCTCTTAGGAGAGGCACTACCGTATAGGTATAATTGTCGGTTAAGGCATCTATTTCCTTTTTCATAGCAATTTTCCATTCATCACAATGTTCTGAATTAATTGCTTCGTTGAAGCTTTTTGGCGCATTTACCATTGAACAGCAATAGTCGATTTGATAATCCTTTATATTGCGGACCACAAAAAAATCGGGCCGTCTTCTATTTCTTTTGGGATATCTCTCGACTTTATCATCATCATCATCATCATGGACACTCTCGTCTCTGTTATTTTTATTGTTTTCATTTGTTCTAATTATTTGAGGTAATATAATTTCATCCTCTTCATATGACGGGTTTTCGTCTGTAAAATTAAACGTGTCTGTAAACCTTAAACACCGGATTCTTTTTATTTTATTTTTTTCGGGAAAAAATATTAAATTCGCTGGACCGTTTTTATCGTATCCAAGAAATCTACCTCTGTCGGCTTTAATATTCAATTTACTCTTGTTCTCTATATGTGCGAAGCAAGTTGAACCAAATATATGCATTCTGCTTAAATTTGTTTTTTTTACCGCAGAAAGATTCATATGGAGTTTTAGATAATGTTTTGTTAAAACACCTGTTGCGTATATAGGCTGCCGCCATGAGTGCATACGTCCAGAAGTTTTTATTGAGTTTTGATTCAATGAGTAGGCATCTTGCCACTTCAAAAAGTGTCCGCCACGCACCTTCAGCAGTCCCGTTTTGGTGTGGCAATCTAGGAGCTGATGTTTCATGCCTGATATAATGGTTAATTAGTAAAAGTTCAAAGTCTTTATTGGTGAATTCCGTACCGTTGTCAGAGCGAATACACTTGATTTAACCGTAGGGGGGGACATTTCGGCCAGATATTTCTTAGTTGCTAGTAGGGTATCAGATTTGTTCTTTAAAAAGTAAACCATTATTAAACCTGAATGGTCATCTACGAAATTCAACAAATATCTATAATGTTCTCTGGCCATTGGTTCTACGGTACCGTTCAAGTCACAATGCACCATTGATAGGATTATTTTGGCCTTTTTGTCTGGTATCTTGTTTTGATAGTTTGTCATTTTCCCTTGCGTACAGACGTCGCAGTTGAAGGTTTTTGATGTTTGTATTCGCATTTCATCAACTACAGTCGGCAACTTTTTGATATCAGGAATATTGCAGTGTCCAAGAATTTTATGCCATGTCTGTAGATCATGGCAGGCGGTTTTTGATGGGACTACGCTATTTAAATAATATAGTCTTCCATTTTCTTTAATGTCGAATAAAGTTCCATTCGGGTATACCAGTTTTGATTTATTGGGGTTAAAGTTTATATTTGCACCTTGTTTTGTGGCAGCTTGTACAGAAAATATATTTTGTTTAAATTTTGGGATTAGAAGAGCGTTTTCTAGAATACAGAAACACAGCTCACCTTCACTGTTCTTTAGCAAGATTTTCCCATTGCCTCTTTTCAAAACGATATCATTGACTCGACTCCTGTCAGCTAGTTCTACAAAATGATTTTGTGGCTTAAAGTTGGGATCAAAATTGATAAAATCAGATTCCTTTGTAATCACATGTGCCGTGGCCCCACAATCTACAAGTAAATTATTATTGGTTGTTGAAGCATCAAATGTACACGAAAATAAAAATGTATGTTCGCTAACAGAGCTCTCTACATTTTTAATGTAGTCGACATTTTGAGTCCTGTATCTACATTGGAAACTCTTGTGATTAGGTCGTCCACAATTATAGCAAATAATTTTTGTACTTTTCTTAGACAAAAACCTGCTTTTGGCAAAGTTGCGTTTGTTATTCCTGGCATGGGTATAATTCGATTTTGGTGTTTTTATGTGCGTATTTTTAAATTTCATGATATTTGTGGATTCGTTTTTTTCTGTGACTATTTTTTCAGTTTCTTCGTAACTTCTGAGTGCTACCTTGAATTGGCTAAAAGTCATGGGTTTTTTTCTGGGTTTCTGGGTTATCATGGTGGGAAATGGCTTGAAATCGTTCGGAAATCCCTTAAGGACCATGGAAATTAACAGACAAACTTATAACTTCACAATACATTTTTAAAGAATTTGCAGTTGTCTCGGCTCTTATAATATAATCAGTAATAGTTTCGGCTTCCATTCGTTTTATAGAGGTCAGTTCATGTATAAAGAAATAATTTTGGGTTTTCCTTTCGATAAATAATGCTCTCTCAATATGTTTAATGCTTTGCAGACGTCGTCCAGGGCTTCTCTCATAACCAGTGATAGACTTCGGTCATCTAAACACTGTATTAATTCCGCAAAGACAGTTGCGTTCTTTTCAATGAAGTCGGGGTCGTTTCTGTTTTCAGGTTGTGTTTGTAATACTTTGTGTAGCTTTTGGATTCGTAGATATCCCAGAAATTTAACTTGCCACAATTCGAATTTGATCAGGATCCATCGAAAAAAAGACGCACGCTGGGCCCATAAACTGTAGAAGTGTAAGCCATTTTGAGTTTCAGAAGAGATTCAGATGGTTCGCTGTTACACACAAGTCCTGGGAGGTGACTTGTTTGTAGAAGACAGTTCCACAGAACAAAATATTCTTACCGTGTCGAAACCCGGAAAAAGAACATGTGAAATTACTCCAGAAAAAGTTTAATATTTATGAAGCAATTCTTGTTTCTGATTGGTTGGAAGCAGAACGTGAATAAATTTGATTCGTCAGTTCCTAGCAGCATTGTTTATAAATAGAATCGTCCCACTGTGTGGGATAATACCCCATTATAAGCCCGAAATATTGCAACAGTATATATACATGAGTATATGTATATATAAATATATATATGTTTATAAAATTATATGCATTAATAGGTATATGTATATATAAGTATATATATATGTATATAAAATCATATGCATATATGAGTATATGTATATATAAGTATATATGTATATATATATATATATATATATATGTATATACAAGTATATATATATGTATATACAAGTATATATATATGTATATACAAGTATATATATATATATGTATATACAAGTATATATATATGTATATACAAGTATATATATATATATGTATATACAAGTATATATATATATATGTATATACAAGTATATATATATATGTATATACAAGTATATATATATATGTATATACAAGTATATATATATATGTATATACAAGTATATATATATATGTATATACAAGTATATATATATATGTATATACAAGTATATATATATATGTATATACAAGTATATATATATGTATATACAAGTATATATATGTATATACAAGTATATATATATATGTATATACAAGTATATATATATATATATGTATATACAAGTATATATATATATATATGTATATACAAGTATATATATATATATATGTATATACAAGTATATATATATATATGTATATACAAGTATATATATATATATATATATGTATATACAAGTATATATATATATATATGTATATACAAGTATATATATATATATATATGTATATACAAGTATATATATATATATGTATATACAAGTATATATATATATATATGTATATACAAGTATATATATATATGTATATACAAGTATATATATATATGTATATACAAGTATATATATATATGTATATACAAGTATATATATATATATGTATATACAAGTATATATATATATATGTATATACAAGTATATATATATATATATGTATATACAAGTATATATATATATGTATATACAAGTATATATATATATGTATATACAAGTATATATATATATATATATGTATATACAAGTATATATATATATATATGTATATACAAGTATATATATATATATGTATATACAAGTATATATATATATATATATGTATATACAAGTATATATATATATATATGTATATACAAGTATATATGTATATACAAGTATATATATATATGTATATACAAGTATATATGTATATACAAGTATATATGTATATACAAGTATATATATATATATGTATATACAAGTATATATGTATATACAAGTATATATATATATATGTATATACAAGTATATATATATATATGTATATACAAGTATATATATATATATGTATATACAAGTATATATATATATATGTATATACAAGTATATATATATATGTATATACAAGTATATATATATATGTATATACAAGTATATATATATATGTATATACAAGTATATATATATATGTATATACAAGTATATATATATATATGTATATACAAGTATATATATATATATGTATATACAAGTATATATATATATATGTATATACAAGTATATATATATATATGTATATACAAGTATATATATATATATATGTATATACAAGTATATATATATATATGTATATACAAGTATATATATATATATGTATATACAAGTATATATATATATATATGTATATACAAGTATATATATATATATATGTATATACAAGTATATATATATATATATGTATATACAAGTATATATATATATATATGTATATACAAGTATATATATATGTATATACAAGTATATATATATGTATATACAAGTATATATATATGTATATACAAGTATATATATATATGTATATACAAGTATATATATATATGTATATACAAGTATATATATATATGTATATACAAGTATATATATATGTATATACAAGTATATATATATGTATATACAAGTATATATATATGTATATACAAGTATATATATATGTATATACAAGTATATATATATATGTATATACAAGTATATATATATATGTATATACAAGTATATATATATATGTATATACAAGTATATATATATATGTATATACAAGTATATATATATATGTATATACAAGTATATATATATATGTATATACAAGTATATATATATATATGTATATACAAGTATATATATATATGTATATACAAGTATATATATATATGTATATACAAGTATATATATATATGTATATACAAGTATATATATATATGTATATACTTGATCTTGAGCACGTAGTACAATGGGGAAAGAAGTGGCTGGTTACTTTTAATGCATCTAAAACCAAGCTTCTCTCTTTACATCATCAACATTCTAATCCACATTTGTCATCAATTGAAATGAATGGCTCTCGTCTTCAGGAGGCCTCAAGTTTTGACAAGCTTCTGGGTTTGACCATTACTCCTGATCTTAAACTGAACACGTATATCAAATCTGTTGCCAAGGCCGCTGGAAAAATGGTGGGATCTTTCTATCGATCCAGTAGATATCTCACTGCTGATGCTATTCTCTACCTATATAAGAGCCAGGTACGTCCAAGGATGGAATACTGTTGCCACATCTGGGCAGGAGCTGCTAGAAAGGACTTGTCCTGCCTTGATAGAGTTCAAAATAGACTTCGTAGCCTGGTAGGAGATGTCCTTTTCTCCTCCTTGCAACCTCTATCTCACAGAAGAGATGTTGCCGGTTTGTCTCTGATGTATCGTTATTTTCATGGAAAGTGTTCAACTGAGCTTCAATCTATGGTCCCCCCTCGCCAAACTTTCACAAGAAACACTCGTCTAGCTGTAAACACTATCAATAATTTCCCCCACTCTTTATCTGTGCCTAAACCTAAACGTAGATTCCATGAACAAAGCTTTCTTCTAAGAACTGCACGCCTGTGGAATTGTCTTCCGTTTTCCTGCTTTCCGGCTGACTACAATATGGTTGTGTTCAAGTCAAAAGTAAATAAGTTCTTGATGAGCCGTTCCATATAAGTTGTTAAATTTACCAAATTTTCATTACTAATGATTACTATATTGCCCAATTGCTACTGTACACTCTTTAACCCTTATCATTGAGTGGCCTCTGGGCCTTGATAATGTGGTGATGCCTTTGTAAAAAAAAAAAAAAGTATATATATATATGTATATACAAGTATATATATATATGTATATACAAGTATATATATATGTATATACAAGTATATATATATGTATATACAAGTATATATATGTATATACAAGTATATATATGTATATACAAGTATATATATATGTATATACAAGTATATATATGTATATACAAGTATATATATGTATATACAAGTATATATATATGTATATACAGGTATATATATATATATGTATATACAGGTATATATATATATATGTATATACAAGCATATATATATGTATATACAATGCTTATGACCTCACTCAGATTGTTCGCGAACCCACCCGTGTGCCCGATACACCCAATCAATATGCAAGCCTCTTAGACCTTTTTCTTTCAACTTCCCCTGAGCTATGTTCATGTACCGTTCATTCTCCTTTAGGATCCTCCGACCACTCCGTCGTATCAGTTAAGATAAAAAAAAATGTAAGAAGCCATCAGACGTACCCCTCCACCGTACTGTATACCGATACTCTATGGCTGACTGGGATAGCTTCCGTACATTCATATCTGATTTACCTCTGCACTCCATGTTTAAAAAGGAAGTGTCCTCTATAGTATCAGATCTGACCGAATGGTTAATTGTAAGCATAGACCAATTCATACCATCTAAAAAATTCCAACAAAAACCTAACAGCCAGCCATGGTTCTCCCCAGAATGTGCTGCTGCTATCGCGCACAGAAATCACTTTTTCCATAGCTACCAACGTAATAGATGCACTGAGACTAAAGCTGCTCTCAGGACTGCCAGCAACCACTGTAAGAGAGTAATAAAAAATGCAAGAGAGCTATATGCCCAGTCTGTTAAATCCAAGGTAGCTGATCAGCGGCTTGGTTCCCACCAGTTTTGGCAAATAACAAATAGGATCTTGAACAGAAGTGTGCGTTCTATCCCAACCATTATCAATGGACCAGAGGTTATCTCGTCAGCATCAGACAAGGCCAAACTATTTGCAAAGAACTTTGCAGCTAATTCTACCCTATGCGACGAAGGCCATCAACTCCCCATATTTCCTCCTATAACACAGAACAAGCTAGGTAACATACAAATATCCGTGCATGAGGTCGCCAAGCTAATAAAAAACCTAGATTCCAGTAAAGCAACTGGCCCTGATGGCATACCAATTATAGTGTTAAAAAAGCTTCAACCAGAACTTGCTCCCATACTTACGAAACTATTTAAGCGCTGCCTTAAGGAGAAGTGCTTTCCGACCCCCTGGAAGACCTCCTCAGTTTGCCCTGTATTTAAGAATTCAGGTGATAAGTCATCTCCCTCTCAATACAGACCAATAAGTCTTCTCTGTGTTATGAGTAAGTTACTGGAATCAATATTAAATAGAGAAATAGTAAACCACCTCAGCAGGAATAACCTTCTTAGTGACACACAATATGGTTTCCGCTCTGCAAGATCTACCGCAGATGTGCTGACGGTTATATCCCACAGGATTAGTGAATCTCTTTACAAAGGCTTCCTTTCTAGGGCAATTGCTCTCGACATATCAAAGGCCTTTGACAAAGTATGGCATAAGGGTCTACTTCACAAGATTTCCAGCTACGGTATAACTGGAAATGTTTTCTCAATCATTAAATCATTTCTCTCCGATAGGCTCATAAGAGTAGTGGTAGATGGACAAAAATCGGAGGCCTGCAATATAAATGCTGAAGTCCCTCAGGGGTCAATCCTGGGCCCAACTCTCTTCCTGATCTACATCAATGACCTCCCTAAACACATACTTAAATCATTCGTTGACATCTATGCTGATGACACGACCATCTACGGCAACACATCAAAGGCTGTAAATGACGAAGTTCTCTCGGATTCTCTCTCCTCTGATCTCGAGCGCGTGGTTCAGTGGGGGAAGATGTGGCTAGTTACCTTTAATGCATCCAAAACCAAACTCCTATCCTTACATCATCAACGCTCTGATCCCCAGCTGGCATCAATTGTGATGGATGGCTCTCGTCTGGGTGAGGCCCCGTGTTTTGACAAGCTTCTGGGTTTGACCTTTACTCCTGATCTGAAATGGAGCACGTACATAAAGTCTGTGGCTAAGGTCGCAGGAAAGATGGTGGGATCCTTCTACCGCTCCAGAAGATATCTCACTACTGATGCAATTCTCTATCTATATAAAAGCCAAGTACGGCCAAGGATGGAATACTGTTGCCATATCTGGGCAGGAGCTGCCAAAAACAGCCTATCATGCCTTGACAGAGTACAAAATAGACTTCGTGGTTTAGTGGGGGATGCCATTTTCTCTACCCTGCAACCCCTCTCCCACAGAAGAGACGTTGCGAGCCTATCCTTGTTTTATCGTTATTTTCATGGCAGCTGATCGTCTGAACTCCAATCCCTGGTCCCCCCTCGCCAATCTTTAACGAAAAACACCCGTCTAGCTGAATCCACTGTGAAAAATTTCCCCCACTCTATATTTGTGCCTAAATCAAAACGCGGATTTCATGAGCAAAGCTTCTTTCTTAGAACTGCACGCCTGTGGAACTCTGTTCCGTCTGCCTACTTCCCTCCGGACTACAACTTGGATGTCTTCAAGTCTAATGTTAACAAATTCCTAATGAACCGCCCCCCTAATTAAACACTTCATAAAATCTCCTCACTAACGTGATGTACTTACAATAACCCTTATCCCTGAGTGGCTTCCGGGCCTTGATAAGTGGTGATCACTGTGTAAAAAAAAAAAAAAAATACAAGTATATAAATATATGTATATACAAGTATATATATATATATATGTATATACAAGTATATATATATATATGTATATACAAGTATATATATATGTATATACAAGTATATATATATGTATATACAAGTATATATATATGTATATACAAGTATATATATATGTATATACAAGTATATATATATGTATATACAAGTATATATATATGTATATACAAGTATATATAAATGTATATACAAGTATATATATATATGTATATACAAGTATATATATATATGTATATACAAGTATATATATATATGTATATACAAGTATATATATATATGTATATACAAGTATATATATATATGTATATACAAGTATATATATATATGTATATACAAGTATATATATATGTATATACAAGTATATATATATATGTATATACAAGTATATATATATATGTATATACAAGTATATATATATATGTATATACAAGTATATATATATATGTATATACAAGTATATATATATATGTATATACAAGTATATATATATGTATATACAAGTATATATATATGTATATACAAGTATATATATGTATATACAATTATATATATATGTATATACAATTATATATATATATGTATATACAAGTATATATATATGTATATACAAGTATATATATATATGTATATACAAGTATATATATATGTATATACAAGTATATATATATATATGTATATACAAGTATATATATATGTATATACAAGTATATATATGTATATACAAGTATATATATGTATATACAAGTATATATATGTATATACAAGTATATATATATGTATATACAAGTATATATATATATGTATATACAAGTATATATGTATATACAAGTATATATATATGTATATACAAGTATATATATATGTATATACAAGTATATATATATGTATATACAAGTATATATATATGTATATACAAGTATATATATATGTATATACAAGTATATATATATGTATATACAAGTATATATATATATATATACAAGTATATATATACAAGTATATATATACAAGTATATATATATACAAGTATATATATATACAAGTATATATATATATACAAGTATATATATATATGTATATACAAGTATATATATATATGTATATACAAGTATATATATATGTATATACAAGTATATATATATATGTATATACAAGTATATATATATATGTATATACAAGTATATATATATGTATATACAAGTATATATATATGTATATACAAGTATATATATATATGTATATACAAGTATATATACATATGTATATATATGTATATACAAGTATATATATATGTATATACAAGTATATATACATATGTATATATATGTATATACAAGTATATATATATATGTATATACAAGTATATATATATATGTATATACAAGTATATATATATGCATATACAAGTATATATATATGTATATACAAGTATATATATATATGTATACAAGTATATATATATGTATATACAAGTATATATATATGTATATACAAGTATATATATATGTATATACAAGTATATATATATATATATGTATACAAGTATATATATATATGTATATACAAGTATATGTATATATAAGTATATATATATATGTATACAAGTATATATATATATATGTATATACAAGTATATGTATATATATATGTATATACCAGTATATATATGTATATACCAGTATATATATGTATATACCAGTATATATATGTATATACCAGTATATATATGTATATACAAGTATATATATATGTGTGTATATATAATATATGTATATATAATATATGTGTATATAATATGTATATGTATATATATATATATGTATATAATATGTGTATATATAATATAGGTATATATAATATATGTATATATAATATAGGTATATATAATATATGTATATATAATATAGGTATATATAATATATGTATATATAATATAGGTATATATAATATATGTATATATAATATATGTATATATATAATACATGTATATATAATATATGTATATATAATATATATATGTATATATAATATATGTATATATATATGTATATATATATGTATATATATAATATATGTATATATATAATATATGTATATATATAACATATGTATGTATATATATATAATATATATATATGTATATATATAATATATGTATGTATATATATAATATATGTATGTATATATATAATATATGTATATATATATAATATATATATATATGTATATATATAATATATGTATATATATAATATATGTATATATATAATATATGTATATATATAATATATGTATATATATAATATATGTATATATATAATATATGTATATATATAATATATGTATATATATAATATATGTATATATATA
>NC_136489.1:10922587-11317587 GCF_053919585.1 Euprymna scolopes
TGTATATGTATATATGTGTGTTTTTATACGTGTATATGTATATATATGTGTGTATATATACGTGTATGTGTGTATATATATACGTGTATATATATATACGTGTATATGTGTATGTATATATACGTGTATATGTGGGTGTATATATACGTGTGTACGTTTATGTATAAATACGTGTATATGTGTATATATACGTGTATATGTATATGTACGTGTATGTATATACGTGTATATATATATACACACGCGTATATGTATATATACGTGTGTATGTATATATATACGTGTGTATGTATATATATATGTGTGTATGTATATATACGTGTGTATATATATACGTGTATATATATACGTGTATATGTATGTATATATATATACACGTGTATATATATATACGTGTATATGTATGTATATATATATATATATATATACGTGTATTTCAACATCAGCTAAGTTAGTTTAAGTCCACGGATATTTGTGAATGAGAGCCTCAAGGGAGGAGGCAAGTTGAATTTTTTTGTCCCTAATCCTGGTTTAAGCTTATTTTTAGATTGTACTCTCGTCATATTTTTTTTAAGAGTTTCGGTAAGGGGGAGCTAAACAAGAGGTTATACGGAGCTTCAGACATGCATCACAAGTAGACCATCAGCTGACCTTTCTCCAATTAGGATTGTGGCCTCAGGAAAGCCCATCGGGGATGAGTGCAGGGTCCCTTTCCATGCGCGTCATGGCACTGCAAACAACCCGATATTATTCAACTGTTGATGGAGCAGCCGCTCTAAGCGCTACCAAAGAGTTAGGGCTACTGTACTACCAGTCGGGAACAGCAGCCAGGAACTGTCAATCCGGTACCCTTTACCCTTTAGAAGAAGGTCAACCCAATCTAATCGCTCAGGCATATCTTATACTCAAGCACTCCCAAATGTTCAGTTTTAGGGGTGGGGCATGCTGGGAATGGGGAAGAACGGCGTTCATTGCCCTAGCCAGGAAACAAGATCTACCGCTGGGTGTTTCTGACGAATCACTGAGATAGTGTCTCTGCGCTTGACTAATAGGCAAAGAAGGAGTATGGAAGCCGGGCGATAGACAGAGCCTATCTACTCCTTAAGCAATTTAGGTTTGCAAACCGGTGAATTTGTTTGAGTCACCAGCTCTAGGAAGGTTGTCATCCAAGACTGAAGAGGCCTCTCTCCCCTTTGGTTTAGTTTCAGAGTTTTCCTTCTCCTAGACGGAATATCTGGGAAGACCTACTGGGTCCGTCAGCCCTGACAGGGTTTTCTCCGCGCCTAGGTTCTAATCCAGGTATTTCTGCGACCCCGCGTTGTTAATGTTACTGGGTTAGTTTGTGGGGGATTATATCTCTACTGATTAGTTACACTCTTCAAAGTGATTTAGGGACATGCTATTTACTTGTTAATGGATAAAGGGGGTGGGTGAAGTTCATGCAGTGTAAGCGTCTATGTTTGTAAGAGGGCTTGTTAGGGAGGAGATAATGTGATTTTAGTCTTACCCTTTTTTTATTTTATTAATGTTTTACACACTGATGTGTGTTAGGAGGGTGGGGTGTGGTGGTTGGTAAAACATTTTAAAAAGGTGGAAAATTATTTTTAAAGAAGATTTAGGTTTGTTCTCTCTCCATTGTACATGTCATTTTTTCGGGGGGAGGATTATTTAATGACAAAATGATTATGAAAATCATGGAAATAATATTGCAATGTGATGGAAAAAAACTCTTTATATTGTAGTGGTACTCAGGTCTCCCTTTTTCCACCACAAATAAAGTAAAAATCAAACATGTGAAATAAACGGAGTTTATTTACACAAAAATAACAAGTAACAAACAAATAATTTTTTAGTGTCCAAAAGGTGTGTCTTGATAGATAGTTCTTGCAAATATGAACGTTATTTGAGACTGTTCGTTGGTTTGACAAGAAAAAGCAGAGAGTGCCCTTTGTTTTCTAATTTTTGTGTGTGCGAAGAGAAATAAAGACGATTAATGTCTTTGGGTGTGGCTGAATATCTGTATTATCCACTGTATATGTGCGTGTGTGTGGAGGAGTGCTTGTGTGTGCGTGTGCATGTGGATAATCGTGTTTTGTAATGCTGGCGGAAAAATACGTAGCAACAGAGTAATTGACGTGAATAGAGAAGTGAGCGAAGAGTGAGGAACGCAGAGTGCGGAGCCCCAAGTAAGAAGGAGAGAGTGAATTTGTTTAAGTATTTGTCGATCGGCTCCCAGGCGATGTGAGAAAAAAGGTTTTGAAAATTAAATCTTAAATATATATATATACACGTATATATATATACGTGTATATATATTCACGTGTATATATATATACGTGTATATGTATGTATAAATACTTGTATATATATACACGTGTATATATACGTGTATATGTATATATATACACATGTATATATATACACGTGTATATATACGTGTATATGTATATATATACGTGTATATATTTACACGTGTATATATATACGTGTGTATGTATATTTATACGTGTATATATATACGTGTATATATATACACGTGTATATATACGTGAATATGTATATATATACACGTGTATATGTATATATACGTGTATATACACGTGTGTATTTATATATATACACGTGTATATGTATATATATATACACGTGTATATGTATATATACGTGTATATACACGTGTGTATTTATATATATACACGTGTATATATACGTATATATATATACACGGGTATATGTATATATACGTGTATATATATATATGTGTATAGGTATATTTATATATAGGTGTATAGGTATATATATATATATATATGTGTATAGGTATATTTATATATAGGTGTATAGGTATATTTATATATAGGTGTATAGGTATATTAATATATAGATGTATAGGTATATTTATATATAGTTGTGTATGTATATATAGGTGTATATGTATATATATATGTGTATATGTATATATATATATATAGGTGTATATATATATATAGGTGTATATATATAGGTATATATATATATATAGGTGTATAGGTATATATATATATATATAGGTGTATAGGTATATATATATATATATATATAGGTGTATATGTATATATATAGGTGTATATGTATATATATAGGTGTATATGTATATATATAGGTGTATATGTATATACATAGGTGTATATGTATATACATAGGTGTATATGTGTATATATAGGTGTATATGTGTATATATAGGTGTATATGTATATACATAGGTGTATATGTGTATATATATACGTGTATATGTGTATATATAGGTGTATATGTATATACATAGGTGTATATGTGTATATATATACGTGTATATGTATATATATACGTGTATATGTATATATATATACGTGTATATGTATATATATATACGTGTATATGTATATATATATACGTGTATATGTATGTATATATATATACGTGTATATGTATATATATATATACGTGTATATGTATATATATATATACGTGTATATGTATATATATATATACGTGTATATGTATGTATATATATACGTGTATATGTATATATATACGAGTATATGTATATATATACGTGTATATGTATATACGAGTATATGTATATATATATACGTGTATATGTATATACGTGTATATGTATATATATACGAGTATATGTATATATATATACGAGTATATGTATATATATATACGTGTATATGTATATACGTGTATATGTATATATATACGTGTATATGTATATACGTGTATATGTATATATATACGTGTATATATACGTGTATATGTATATATACGTGTATATGTATATATATGTATATACGTGTATATGTATATATATATATACGTGTATATGTATATATATACGTGTATATATATACGTGTATATGTATATATATATATACGTGTATATATATACGTGTATATGTATATATATATATATATATATATACGTGTATATATATATATACGTGTATATATACGTGTATATATATACGTGTATATATATACGTGTATATGTATATATATATACGTGTATATATATACGTGTATATATATACGTGTATATGTATATATATACGTGTATATATATACGTGTATATATATACGTGTATATGTATATATATATACGTGTATATATATACGTGTATATATATACGTGTATATGTATATATATATATACGTGTATATATATACGTGTATATGTATATATATATACGTGTATATATATACGTGTATATATATATACGTGTATATGTATATATATATATACGTGTATATATATACGTGTATATGTATATATATATATACGTGTATATATATACGTGTATATGTATATATATATATACGTGTATATATATACGTGTATATGTATATATATATATATACGTGTATATATATATACGTGTATATGTATATATATATATACGTGTATATGTATATATATATATACGTGTATATGTGTATATATATACGTGTATATATATACGTGTATATGTATATATATATACGTGTATATATATACGTGTATATATATACGTGTATATATATACGTGTATATATATACGTGTATATGTATATATATATATATATATACATGTATATGTATGTATATATATACGTGTATATGTATGTATATATATACGTGTATATGTATATATATATACGTGTATATGTATATATATATACGTGTATATGTATATATATATACGTGTATATGTATATATATATACGTGTATATGTATATATATATACGTGTATATGTATATATATATATACGTGTATATGTATATATATATACGTGTATATGTATATATATATACGTGTATATGTATATATATACGTGTATATGTATATATATATACGTGTATATGTATATATATATACGTGTATATGTATATATATATACGTGTATATGTATATATATACGTGTATATGTATATATATACGTGTATATGTATATATATACGTGTATATGTATATATATACGTGTATATGTATATATATACGTGTATATGTATATATATATATATACGTGTATATGTATATATACGTGTATATGTATATATATATATATACGTGTATATGTATATATACGTGTATATGTATATATATATATATATACGTGTATATGTATATATACGTGTATATGTATATATATATACGTGTATATATATACGTGTATATGTATATATATATATACGTGTATATGTATATATATATATACGTGTATATGTATATATATATATACGTGTATATGTATATATATACGTGTATATGTATATATATATACGTGTATATGTATATATATATACGTGTATATGTATATATATACGTGTATATGTATATATATATACGTGTATATGTATATATATATACGTGTATATGTATATATATATACGTGTATATGTATATATATACGTGTATATGTATATATATACGTGTATATGTATATATATACGTGTATATGTATATATATACGTGTATATGTATATATATACGTGTATATGTATATATATACGTGTATATGTATATATATACGTGTATATGTATATATATATACGTGTATATGTATATATATATACGTGTATATGTATATATATATACGTGTATATGTATATATATATATACGTGTATATGTATATATATATATACGTGTATATGTATATATATATACGTGTATATGTATATATATATACGTGTATATGTATATATATACGTGTATATGTATATATATATATACGTGTATATGTATATATATACGTGTATATGTATATATATACGTGTATATGTATATATATATACGTGTATATGTATATATATACGTGTATATGTATATATATACGTGTATATGTATATATATACGTGTATATGTATATATATACGTGTATATGTATATATATATACGTGTATATGTATATATATACGTGTATATGTATATATATACGTGTATATGTATATATATATACGTGTATATGTATATATATATATACGTGTATATGTATATATATACGTGTATATTTATATATATATACGTGTATATGTATATATATATATACGTGTATATGTATATATATACGTGTATATGTATATATATACGTGTATATGTATATATATACGTGTATATGTATATATATATACGTGTATATGTATATATATACGTGTATATGTATATATATACGTGTATATGTATATATATACGTGTATATGTATATATATACGTGTATATGTATATATATACGTGTATATGTATATATATACGTGTATATGTATATATATACGTGTATATGTATATATATACGTGTATATGTATATATATACGTGTATATGTATATATATACGTGTATATGTATATATATATACGTGTATATGTATATATATACGTGTATATGTATATATATATACGTGTATATGTATATATATATACGTGTATATGTATATATATACGTGTATATGTATATATATATACGTGTATATGTATATATATACGTGTATATGTATATATATATACGTGTATATGTATATATATACGTGTATATGTATATATATACGTGTATATGTATATATATACGTGTATATGTATATATATACGTTTATATGTATATATATACGTGTATATGTATATATATACGTTTATATGTATATATATACGTGTATATGTATATATATATACGTGTATATGTATATATATATACGTGTATATGTATATATATATACGTGTATATGTATATATATATACGTGTATATGTATATATATACGTGTATATGTATATATATACGTGTATATGTATATATATACGTGTATATGTATATATATACGTGTATATGTATATATATACGTGTATATGTATATATATATACGTGTATATGTATATATATATATATACGTGTATATGTATATATATATATATACGTGTATATGTATATATATATACGTGTATATGTATATATATATATACGTGTATATGTATATATATATATACGTGTATATGTATATATATATACGTGTATATGTATATATATATATACGTGTATATGCATATATATATACGTGTATATGTATATATATATACGTGTATATGTATATATATATACGTGTATATGTATATATATATATACGTGTATATGTATATATATATATACGTGTATATGTATATATATATACGTGTATATGTATGTATATATATATACGTGTATATGTATGTATATATATACGTGTATGTATATATATATACGTGTATATGTATATATATACGTGTATATGTATATATATATACGTGTATATGTATATATATACGTGTATATGTATATATACGTGTATATGTGTATATGTGTATATATACGTGTATATGTGTATATATACGTGTATATGTATATATACGTGTATATGTATATATACGTGTATATGTGTATATGTGTATGTATATACGTGTATATGTATATACGTGTATATGTATGTATACGTGTATATGTATATATATACGTGTATATGTATATATATACGTGTATATGTATATATATACGTGTATATGTATATATATACGTGTATATGTATATATATATATATACGTGTATATGTATATATACGTGTATATGTATATATATATATATACGTGTATATGTATATATACGTGTATATGTATATATATATATATATACGTGTATATGTATATATACGTGTATATGTATATATATATACGTGTATATATATACGTGTATATGTATATATATATATACGTGTATATGTATATATATATATACGTGTATATGTATATATATATATACGTGTATATGTATATATATACGTGTATATGTATATATATATACGTGTATATGTATATATATACGTGTATATGTATATATATATACGTGTATATGTATATATATATACGTGTATATGTATATATATATACGTGTATATGTATATATATACGTGTATATGTATATATATACGTGTATATGTATATATATACGTGTATATGTATATATATACGTGTATATGTATATATATACGTGTATATGTATATATATACGTGTATATGTATATATATACGTGTATATGTATATATATATACGTGTATATGTATATATATACGTGTATATGTATATATATATATACGTGTATATGTATATATATATATACGTGTATATGTATATATATATACGTGTATATGTATATATATATATACGTGTATATGTATATATATACGTGTATATGTATATATATATATACGTGTATATGTATATATATACGTGTATATGTATATATATACGTGTATATGTATATATATACGTGTATATGTATATATATATACGTGTATATGTATATATATACGTGTATATGTATATATATACGTGTATATGTATATATATACGTGTATATGTATATATATATACGTGTATATGTATATATATACGTGTATATGTATATATATACGTGTATATGTATATATATATACGTGTATATGTATATATATACGTGTATATTTATATATATATACGTGTATATGTATATATATATACGTGTATATGTATATATATACGTGTATATGTATATATATACGTGTATATGTATATATATACGTGTATATGTATATATATATACGTGTATATGTATATATATACGTGTATATGTATATATATACGTGTATATGTATATATATACGTGTATATGTATATATATACGTGTATATGTATATATATACGTGTATATGTATATATATGTGTATATGTATATATATACGTGTATATGTATATATATACGTGTATATGTATATATATACGTGTATATGTATATATATATACGTGTATATGTATATATATATACGTGTATATGTATATATATATACGTGTATATGTATATATATACGTGTATATGTATATATATATACGTGTATATGTATATATATATACGTGTATATGTATATATATACGTGTATATGTATATATATATACGTGTATATGTATATATATACGTGTATATGTATATATATATATACGTGTATATGTATATATATACGTGTATATGTATATATATACGTGTATATGTATATATATACGTGTATATGTATATATATACGTTTATATGTATATATATACGTTTATATGTATATATATACGTTTATATGTATATATATACGTGTATATGTATATATATATACGTGTATATGTATATATATATACGTGTATATGTATATATATATACGTGTATATGTATATATATATACGTGTATATGTATATATATACGTGTATATGTATATATATACGTGTATATGTATATATATACGTGTATATGTATATATATACGTGTATGTGTATATATATACGTGTATGTGTATATATATACGTGTATATGTGTATGTATATACGTGTATATGTGTATATATATATATACGTGTATATGTGTGTATATATATATACGTGTATATGTGTATAATTATATATACGTGTATATGTGTATATATATACGTGTATATGTGTATATATATACGTGTATATGTATATATGTATATATATATACGTGTATATGTGTATATATATATATATATACGTGTATATATATATATATATATATACGTGTATATGTATATATATACGTGTAGCTTCTTCACCATCAATTCCTACCGTTTTGTTTCAGGGATACCGCCACTTAAATGCAAAGATGGCTCTAAGAGGCACAGTTGTCTCATCTTGTTTGGTTTTCGGTGAGATGTACCAAAACACCGCTTCAATGGGTGAAATGTTGCTTTTTTTCCGCAGCAGCCTTAATGGTGCGATGATTCCTCTCCACTATCCCATTGCCACTCGGCCGATACGCTGCCTTAATAAACTGCCTTACTCCCCACCTATCACACACCTCTTTAAAGGCTTCTGATCGGAAAGCGGGGCCATTGTCCATTAACAGTTCCTTAACCGGCCCTCTTTCCAAAAATATTTCTTCGATGACCCCTCCGATCGCCCATGCAGCTTCTGCCCTGATCTCTCTCCATATGGCAAACTTCCTCGGTCCACAGTCGACCATCGACAGATACAGCTCATGGCGATAATGGGTCACATCAATGGCCAATCGCTTCCAGTCCTCTGCAATGTGTAAATCTCCTGGTTCGTGTCTGGCTGGTCCGGGGTCTATCGATTGGCACTCTTGATAGTGCTGTAGTATCTCCCTAACCTCCTTCTCGGTGGTTTCCGGCTAATCCTCTCTTGCCAGGAATAACGTCCGTTCTCGACCAAAGTGGTGCATTTCATGTAACTTTTTAACTTCCTCCCCTGCGCAGCATACTGAGGAAACCTCCTTTCTCTCTCGCAGCCAGGCCTTCTTTACCCGTGTCATCGAATCCGCCTTGTTCTTTTCTGATGGGATCAGCACTGCAGATACCTTCAACTGGAATTCCGCTATCAAATCTGCAACTGCTCCAAGCCTGCGCTTGATCAGCATTTCTGCAGCACCTCTGGTCCTAACTCTCTTATCGCCAATCACTGCTGCTCTGAATCATGAAACTACCGTTGCCGAATCGGATTTGATTTCAATCGTTTTCAATCCCCACTTCAGGCCCAGATTGATTCCTTTCATAACGGCCTCCAGGTCGGCTACGTTGATATGGGAATAGTCGTTTTTCTTCTTTAACCATGCCGCATCTTCCACAGTTACGCCTCCCATCTCTAATACGACGCCCAATGCCAGGCTGCATGCATCGCACCAAATCACCGCCGCTGACGTACCATTCCCCCTTTACTGGGTCTTCTTTCGTCACTCTCTTGTAACATGTTCGTGACCTCCTTCGTCACACGACCCTCCCAACCATCAGTGCCCGTTTGTCGTTTAATAAAGCTGCACGCTATACTGAGCCAGTCGGCGATTGGATAGTGTCCCAGCAGTCTCCCGCAGACCGAGAAGAGTCCTCGTTTTGTCAGGTCGGTTCTTATTTCGGGTATTGCATTCCCTCGTCTAAAGACAAGGCTTCCTTTGCCATCTCGGCATAGTTTCAACCCCAACGCCACTCCTCCATCCAGAAACTCCGCCGGTTTTTGCAGTCAATCCATACCTCGCGACATGGACTCTCACTTTCTCTGCTGTCACCTCTGCTTCCTCCACGAGAATGTCGTCAATGTACGAACTAGTGGCCTTGTCCACTGTGCGGTCTTTACTCAGCACCGTCTTCAGCACGGCAGTCATAATTTTTGGGACTGAGCTCAGCCCAAAGCCTAACCTCGTCAGGCAATACAACTTGTACAGGACCAATTGATGTTTCCAGAGTTTTTCATCTACATGGATCTGGAAAAAAGCCGACTTCAGGTCGACAATCTTAGTGGCCTGCTTCATCCTCCTCCATTTTCTCATCACCTCTTCGCATACATCAATCCCCTTTCCGGTGTGGCAGGCTACGTATGTTTAATTCTCTGAAATCCAGTACCGGTCTAAATGTATTCTTTATGGGTTGAACAACCGCCAGTAATGGTAGCACTCCTTTTTCTTCCCCTGTCTGGTTTTTGTGTTTTGATATTTTATCACCTTCCACTCCTGCCTTTCCTACTACGCCGAGGCGTCGAAAAGTTACTTGATCCCGTCTCAACGTAGCGCCCCCAGTTGTTTACACCTAAAAGCACATCAGCATTACCAACCAGACGATCCAACACCAGGGCTCGTAGTCCAATAGGCACACCTTGCACCAGTACTTCCGCTGTTGTCTCTTCCAGGCATGTCACCTCCCTCCCATCCACGGTCTTTATACTCCTGGCTCCGCACTATGATCTAGCGACATTCTTCGTTACCAACGTCATGGTGCAGCCTGAGTCAACAAGGACCATGGCTCTCTTCCCATTGACCACTACCGGTAACTGAGGCAACGTTTCGTTGTGCGCCATTTCCACATAGAAGGGGAAACCACTGGCGCAATGGCCCCCCTTCACTAGTTTCCCTGGTCCCGTGCAGCAAGGCAATAGCGGCTAATGTGCCCCACTCGTCCACATCGGTAGTAGATGATCCTCGATCTCGGCTCTTTGCAGTCCTTGAGCAGGTGAGGACCCTGGCACCGGAAGCACTTGATGGCAGGCCTCTCCTCCTGTCGCCTCGCTGCCTGTCTCTCGTCATTCAAGTGGGGCCTCATGCACTTATTTCCACTCACAGCTACAGCCACGATTGGGCCCTTGACATTCTTGACTAGGACACTGGCGTGGACCAAGAGATCGTCCACTTCCATCGTATTGATCTCAGTGATTCTCTGCATGTTCGCGAATATTTCTTCTGGGAAGCCATTCACTAGGTATAGCTTTACCGTCATCTCCAGACTCCTCCCCACGTAACCAGCCAATCCTGCCGTCTTCTGATCTCTGCAGCAAAGACATCAACAGACTCGCCTGTCCACCTCAAACTTGCGAGCTTGCCGAGTGCTTCAAATGGACTCTCGGCGAAAGCCAATTTCAATCTTTGCTCAACTGAGGCAAGGTCTCCCTTATCTTCATCGCGCATCTGCTGGTAAATAGTAAGGGCTTCCTCCTCTAAGTGGAGCGGCAGCAGGATGACCACTTCTTGGATTTTTTGCAACCTTGCCACCATCTTCAATTTTTCCAGCCATTTAATTAGGTCACTCTCCCAAGTGAAGGATCTCAACATCTGAGTTGAGAGTCTCCAGTCAGCCATGTTAACCTGCTCGACTCGCCGAAATAGCTTCTAGGTTTATAATCAGGATTCGGTTCTGGGGTTCGGGAACGAGTAAGTCACTCTGTCGACAACACCACGTTTCTTCCCTCTTCTTTTCCAATCGACCACACTTGGCCTCTCGCCACTAATGTCACACCGCACAATCCGAACGTCAGCAATACGAAATTCTTTTCAAGAGAAGATGTTCACGACTCTTCTCTCTCTGCTGCCCTAGGGAATTTTTCCCAGCTTTTATATCCTCCTATCTAGAAAAAAAGGAAGATACAGGAAAAAATAGCTTCTCCCATCATGTTCTGCCTTCCCAAGATGCGCTGCGCGTATACAAATGAGCTAGCCATCCTTTCCTTCTTTCCCAATGAGCGATGCAGATAGGCCCGGTACGTTTCTTCTCCACTCTTTTCTAACCATATACCCCACAATTGGCCTCGATGAATGGAAACTATTATCATCCTTTCTGTAAGTTATTATGCGCATTGGCAGCGTTTTAGTGTCCAATATTTCTTTTCCTCTGTGGTAAGTCAAGTGTCAAAATTGTATGTTATCACACTTCTGGCTAGTTGGTTAATTTGTTTTAATTTGTAAACTCTGTAAGATTTTTCCTACACGGTGCATATATCCGCTGCCAGTTTTGGTCCCTTGACTTTCGGGTAGAGGCCGATATTTTCAGTGGCATCAGTGCGTCCGTTACTCCGAACGATTGCGAGATAACCGTGCAATAGTTTTACCTTAAATTTTGGCACAAATTGTATTTCATTAAATAGCTGTGCACAGTAAAAACTTGTTTTTTTTTTTAATTTTTTTTTTGCGAAAATTTCCATTGCGTCCACAAGGGCTCAAAAGATATTAAAAATGCCCCCAAATGGCAAAAAAAATCCGTTTTGCCCCATAACTCTTGATTTATCCATTAGATTTTTCTGAAACTTGGCCAAAACGTAGAACCCATTGTTCTTAATATGAATCAAGTATGGATGACTTTGACAAAATGTTGATTCTGGTCCACAGGGACTTTTAGTGCTAAAAACGCCCCTTTTTGGTGGGAGCTCTTTTTTCATATTTCTCAACAAAACTTGAATATCTGATTATATATGGATTTTTCACGGTGGTCAACTCAATTATATAAGTGTTAAGGCCTGAGCTACACCGTTAACACTTTACACTGGAATTCGGCACCCCCAGGTCGAAAATGCCTCAAATGGCCTAATTTGATACTTTTTGTCGCACAACGTTTGACCCATTCATTATATTATTTAGATTTGGGGGCTATTGTTAATATAAATTTTATATGAGTGACCCTGGCAAAATTCTAGTTTGCATCCCTCTGGGACTTTAAGGGCTAAAAACTTTTTACTGAAAATCCTGATATGTATTTTATTTATTGATATTATCGGACTGACATCCTTATATCTATGCCTATATAGTGGTTTTCCATGGTGATAAATTCAAATATACGTGTATTAATGCCTGAAAGTGCACTTTTATCCATTTACATTGGAATTCAGCGTGACCAGGATTTCAAAAGGTGTCACAAATACCCCAAATTGTTAAAAATGACACTTTTTACCCCATAACTTTTGGCCCACCCATTAGATTTCTCTTAAAGTTAGTGAAAATGTGAAAGCAACGTTGGACCTTCACACTTTTCACGTCATTTCCTCATTAAAATTTGTGTAATTTTACATGTAGCACCAGCGTAGGCCACGCACGCGCGGCTTGTTTTCTCTCATTTTGGCATGCTGACTCGTATCATCCTCTTCTATGCCAAGAGATTTCATCAAGTTTTATCCGTTTGGATCTATATATTATATATATATGTGTGTGTGTGTGTGTATGTATAGAGATTAAAATTGGAATAAATAAATGCAATGAAGCCGGTCAAACAAATTCATACAATGCTGATCTACATAAATTTACCTTTTACTATTGTGCGGTAATGTTTTAAATGACTTTTGCACGTCAATATATAACTTACATGATTAGCCATAATGCCGAGTTGAGGCAGATCGGATTTAGAAATTGACTGCTTAGAATTTGTGTATTTACGACATATAAATCCTTTTCAGATTATTTAATTTCGAATCTGGAAAATTTTATACGAGAGGCTGGCAATAATAATGCCCGTGACCAACTTCTAGTTGTCTGATCTAGCTGGAATTTTGCATGTACAATAATTTATATCGTTACGGCTTATCTGGTCAATTACATCTCTGAACTAATTGTGGTTTCTGTTTTACAGGTGTTTGAACTGAGTCAGGTGTGAAATGGAGCATGTTGAATGTCGAGCAGTGATCCGGTTTTTGTATTTGAAAGGACGCACACCACAGGAGACTTTTGATGAAATGAAAGAAACTCATGGTGATAATGCCCCATCATATGACCTTGTAAAACGCTGGCATCGTGTATTCAAACATGGCCGGAAGTCTGTGGAAACAGCCTCCAGACTTGGTCGCCCCGCTTCTGCCATTGATGAGGCATATGCCCGTCAAGTTGAGGCTACCATTTTAGAAGATCGGAGCATTACTATTCGCCAAATAGCCCAACATGTCAAGATTAGTACAGGGTCTGTGGAAACTATCAATTATGACCATTTGCATATGCATAAGGTGTCTGCCAGATGGATTCCCAGGTTGTTCACACCATTCCAGAAGCGAGAACGCTTTGAGTGCTCGAGGATGAATTTGGAGATGTGCCAAGAATATGAGTCAAAATTTTTTCAAAAGACTGATTAAACAGGATGAAAACCGGGTGCATCCCTATTATCCAAAGACCAAAACCCAGTCAATGCAGTGGAAGCACTTGGACTCACCACCTCTAAAGCAGGCAAGGGTGCATCCGTCTGCTGGCAAGGTCATGCTCACAGTTTTCCGGGACCAGGACGGAGTAGTAATGACAGATTTCCTGGTAAAGGGTACCACAATTACAGGAGCTTATTATGATTCACTTTTGAGGAAATTAAGGGAAGCTATCAAAATCAAGAGGCGGGGCAAGATCAGCAAAGGTACCCTCTTCCTGCAGGACAACGCTTCGGTCCACAATTCACATGTCGCCAGATCAAAAACACGGGCGTGTGGTTATGAAATCCTCCCCCTTCCTCTCTACTCTCCTGAAATTGCGCCCTCTGAATTTCACCTCTTCCCAGCCATGAAGTTGTTTTTGAAAGGAAATCGTTTCCCAGATGATCCAGCCTTGATTTATGAAGTCACGTCGTGGTTGGAGGACGAACCTGGGGTGTTCTACAAAAACGGTCTCCAGAGCTGCATCAAACAAGGGGAGAAATACATAACTCTGGACGGTTCCTATGAAGAGAAAGACTAATAACTACGCCAAGTTTCGTTGCTCTATTTCTATGGGAAGTGCGCCAGGGTCATTACTTATTGCACGCCCCTCGTAAGTTTTTCTAGTGCCTTAAGTAGTGATAGCTAGAGGTTGTTTATTGGGTTGTTTTATAGACGAAACTTGTCTTGATTTTTGGCTTTGTATAACATGATTGAGTTTTAGAAATGCAAATGAAAACAAAACAATGTCCATATTTAGTGCATTTAGGGTTGGAAAGCAATATCTTCAGACCTTTTGCATAAGGTAAAGAGGTGTAAATTTGATCCTAGTGAAAAATGGTTTACTGCATCTAACCCCGTGCGATTATAAGTGATTTGCAAACGAAAATAATGGAAAGATCATATCAGTGATGTACTGCGTGAGATAACAATCACACCCACACGCACAAAAGACAAGGAAATCACTGTTAGATTCATTTAAATCTGCCATAGTTTGACGACTTGGTTCACTTTGCTTATCTATGTTTTTTTTTATTTAATGACATCATATATTTATTTATTTTTTTTGCGACAGAACGTTTTGCTTATATCAATCAATTTGAACATCTGTTAACGAGCTTTTTTACACAATTCCTAAGCATTGACAAGTTTCTAAAAACTTACCTTTATCTTGAAAGTTTGGATGAAAACGATTACAAAGTTTATATAACATCAGCAAATATACACAAACTATCGACATATATATATATATATATATATAAGTAAGTATGTGTGTGAGGACATATTTTATCTAAAGACTTGAGCTTTAGTATATATAATGTATTCAGATATATGGAAAACTTTTAATAAATTTTCATACAGAAAGAAGGGCTGTTTAGGTGTCAAAATTGAAAACGTTTTACGCGGAGGGGGCTAATCGGGTTTTTATCTGTTTGCTGTTCTACAAATAAGCATGCATGATTCGTTCACATTACATATTCCTTATGGGAACGGTAGGTTTGAAAACACTTTTTAAATATCGTGTGTGTTGGCTCACAGTCTTTTAGTTTCGCTTTCGATCTCAGCTCGAGTATTCTTTTTACTTGACAGGACTGTTGTGATCAGAAGTGCGTGTGCTGTTGATTTCGACGGAAATTCTAGACAGGTTTGACAGAATTGGCACCGGACAATCGAGCTGTAACTGATATATTAGAGCTGTTCCAAACGCTACTACATGTTTTATGACGTATTCTGACCAGCCTTAGCAAAAATCCTTGTTTAGAGGAAAACATTGTTAATCCTACGAATTAACTTGCCCTTTATGTTGACTGGAGACTTATCAAAGTGGCAGCTTTGACAGACAAATTCACAGTCAACTGCCAATGATTGCATACGCAAAAGGAAATCCTTCAACGATTCGTGTTCAGCCTAAGTGAGATTGACAAAGTTTATACGATGGATTGTAGGTTTGATGCAAACAATGACAATCGCCTCCAGCATTTCATCTTCCGGCATTGTAAAAATTGATGTTATACACTGATGACACTACTGGACAAATTCTTTCCAACAGAATTTCTAAACTTGTGTAAGAGGTATGTTCGTACTGTTCTTTAAACTTTTTAATCACTGACAAACTTTTCGTATTGAGGAGGAGTCATATTTGATATGAAAAAAAGGGGGTTTGTCGGAGGGTGAAAGAGGGTTGAAAACTGACGATAAGGAAATACTTCTACAATGCGACCCCCTCCCAACCCTAACCCTAACCCTAAGCCCCTCCCAAGGACCCACTTTTTATCTTGTTAAAGGACATTTGACCTTAACAGTAATGGCTGAAATTCGCGCGCTTTTAAATTATACCGTATTAGCAGTTCTTCATTGCGTTTCCAAAGGATGTCGCTCTATCCACTGCAGAAATAGCCCAGTCTTTGTGCGACTGATAGTTCTGAGGATGAGACCGAATTCCCTCAGAAAGCTGCCGATGTAATAGAATTTGAGCAGGACTCAAATTAGGCACAGGAGTGTTTCTTTGTTGGAGTATCGCACAAGCAACATTGCGTTGAAACTGAATTTATATTAATATTATTTTGTAAAATCTTTTTGACTGTTTTGCAACTCCCTCACAATTAATAATCACGCCGGCAAAATCAGCAGTATCTCGCCAGAAACTAAACATTTTCCTTATTACAACAATACCATTATTAGCAAATGTTAAAAAGTCCCAGATATGATCAACATTTTCTTCAATGGTACTATCATATAAAAGTATCACCAACAATTTTTTCCTTGTTCCCAATTAGAGCCAGAATCTCATCAGAGCGGCATGTATAAACATCACCTGCGAGTGAAAATCGCTGTGACATTCGAGTATACATATTCCTCTATTTCGTAATGAACATGGTAACGGGCTAATTTTCAGGAGCGATTAGAACAGAATAGAATACATCAAAGTTCGCTGGACTGGCAACAACGGAAGGGCAATTTTAAGGTACGTATGGTTCGGCAAGTATTGCGAGTCTGACACTAAGAACAGTCGCACCGAAACTGTCTAAATGAGAATCAGTTGGCGTCTGTATTTTCTTCACTGTAAGGCGATTTTGGACAAAATCTTGGCATATTGGCTGCAGTCAGGGTCTGAAATCTACACCGCAGTATAAACTGTCTTCAGTCAGTTTCACTCCTGCATCCAGTTCCTAGCGCCATAACCAAATAGATTGAGGAATGGCTAGTTAATTGATGAAATAGAATGAACATAAATAAACGGAAAGAATAAAGGAGCATATTGTTCAGTGTGTGTGTGTGTGTGTGTGTGTGTGTGTGATTTAGTAATATGTACATTTATAAAGATTAAAGTTTTTCAAATATCACTCATGTTTGTGCATTGCCAACATTGATATCTCGGTCTTTAGTATACTCTGGAAATTGAGTAGGAAGGAAAAGAATCGATTACATCTGTGATGCTATCCAACTTTTTTCGTTAGCAATATAACAAACCTGGATCGTCTGATTTGTTTGAATTTTCATTATTAAAGGAAACACGTGTAAGACAATATTAGCAATAAACCATAGTATGAACTAAATGCATCTCTCTCTCTCTCTATGTATCTATATATATATATATATATATATATATATATATATATATATATATATATACAAGCAAAAGTACCCATCGTTGACTGTGTTCAAAACAGCCTACAGAAAATGGACTCTGATTTATGAAAGTATGATAGGTTATAAAAAGGAAGGGTTGTAAAGAGATAGCTTTGAATTTGAGGATATCAAACAAAAGCAAAATATGATGAAAGTAAAAATAAAATAGATAAACCTCATAATTTATCATACCATACCTGTTCACACTGAAACACGTATCACAATATTCTGTGGATCTATATTAAAAAAAACCTTGTTAAACTTTGTGACATATTTCCATTCTATGGAGGTCAGGTGCAAACGAACACCCCATAATTTTATTATACCATATTTCTTCAAACTGAAACATAATTATCAAAGTATACTTACGCAAATAGATATGAAAAGTCTTTATTAAAGTTTGTGCCTAGTTCCATTCTATGGAGGCCAGGCGCGAACGCAGACCCCACAAGTTTATTATACCACCCCATATTTAAGTTAAAACGCACTTATCAAAGTATTATGTACATCTATATAAAAAAAACTTGCAACCGTTTTTTTTTTAGTTTTAATTGTTTATTTCCATACTTTGTAGACCAGGCGCGAACGCAGACCCTACAATTTTAATTAACCACCGTTCTGCCAGATCAAACATACCCATCCTTGTGTCTCGATACATCTTCCATCATTATATGAAATCAGTTTTTTAAAATTGTCAACCATATAGGAGCCTATTCGTTACCACACATACATTCAGCTTTATATTATATATATATATATATATATATATATGTATATATATATATATATATATATATCGATCGGTATACATTCACCAGCAATCTCGTATATTCAAACAATAAGATGTTTTCTAATATAATAGTCGCTTCTTTTATGTGAATTGCTTTAGTCTTTTAAACTTTGTTCACCGGGTATATTTCCAGGCAGGTTTTGATATTCATTTCAGGGTTCCTGTTTCACCGATTACGACTGGAATGAAGGAGATCTAAGATTCCGTTTTCTTTTCTTTCATAATGTCAAATAAAGCTTTGAAAGTAATTCAATATCAAATATTTTATTTAGCGAAATATTTTATTAATCTATTAAAATATTTTAATTAATTCTATACACCAGAATATACTTCAATCAGTATCCACGTTTTCACAGAAACATTCTCTATACGCATTGTTTAAGATATCGGATGTAACAGATTTATCAGCATGGGTTAATTTTAAAATTTTGTATTTCCTTAAAAATTCAATAAATTATCTTCTGACATTTTCATTATTTAACGAGTAGTTATTTGGTTACCGTTCAAATCTACCGGACAAAATCTTTCATAGTTAGAATAGGTGAGATCACGGTTTTCCGGAATATATAATTTTGAAATGTTTGAAATTAAATAAGAATATTTTAAACTGTTGCAGATTTTTTTTTCTGGCGATTTGTTTTCCAACAACTAACGGAATAAAACTAATATTTTTCGCGGAGTTAATTCTCAGATTACCGAAGTTTAACAACGATGAGCATTGCCAGTGTTAGATTGATTACCGTTTAACAAGATTAGGCGCTGTATAAGTTAGCATAACAACACTACTGTCAATGGAAAAAGGCGCGCCTTTCCTGTGCTAGTCTCCAGGAGACCATTTGGCTGGATGGAGAACCCACGAGCATGGTAACGTGAAGTCACGGAAAGTAGGTAGCTGATATAATACGGAAGCAATCAGTAATAACTATGTTCATGGTTTCGTATATCCTTGTGCTGAGCAGGCCATGTCTTTGGGTGCAATAGTCATGAAAATCGCGGATTATAGGCAATGCTCAGAGAATAGCTGCAACCTACTGTCAATTCAACTTCAAAGAAATATATTGCAATACATTTAAACCATTTTTGAGAAACAGCATGAATGGGGTTCTGAATGATGAATTCATTAATGCATCGAAGGAGAGAGAGAGGGGGGAGATGATCATAACCGTCAGTACCTGTACCAGGGAGAACACCATTTCAATTTAACTATGCCAACATCTGTATGTGCAGATTGTTATTTATGAGTGAGGAAGAAAACGGGAAAGGGAGAGGCTTTTCCCGGGCAATGTCGGCTAATCTAGTATTACAGGATACTGTTAGTTGATATATAAAAATAAATCATTTCTCATAGTCGGATTCTCTATAATATTGTTAACACTAGTACAACTTCCGAATATTATCTAAAAAAGAATATTTCTATATATATACACAGTGCACTCCTAAACCCGATCTTTAACATTTTTCATAACTCCGGGGTTTAAGAAAGGCCAGTTTGGAGGTTTGACATATCAATATGCTATTATTTTACCCGTGAATTTTGAACTTTGCCTCAGTGCAAATTTAGACGAGAGTGTTACTCGGCTATGATAGAACCGCGTCCCCAATTGTCATTATCAAATACGCACAAGTGCCAACATCACCATCCGCCTGTGCTACTCAAAGCGGAATAATGCCAAACATTTCGGGAGACAATAATTTGCTTGGAATTAATTTCAGACACCATTCATCACCTTGCCCTGAAAGTGCGCTCAATGCATCAGATGCTACCTTTGCGGCAGTGATGAGATCTCACTTGCCTGCAAAATTCAACATACAAGGCAAAATTATCTTGGAACCAAAGATAAAGTTACCAGTTACTGTCGTTGTAAAATGGAATATAATGCGGCTGCTCCATTAGTTATTAATTTTCAATATAGTGCAGACTCTGGAATTCTAAATTATCCTTTCGCCGATAAAAATAGTCCGTGATTGAAGTGAACGAAAATTGAACTGGAATTTTGTAATAGATTTCGAAGCAAACAGCGTGGCATATATTTCCTGACTTGTTTACGACCCCTCATTTTATGTTCATTGGTCTTCATCGTCCAACTTTATTCGTCGTGTGTGTTTATGTATATGCCCTCCCCTATTGAATAAAAATGATTTGTACCTAATGTAACCATTTTTTGTAGAACTAGTATGAATCATCTACAATTGATTTGCGTAATTCATTTTTGCATGAGTATCTATACCTTTGCAGCAGCCACCAATGTGTCGGAGGAGAAAGAGGGGAAAGTCAAATAATGTGTTATCTGGGATTGAACTCGGAGCATTCAGCTTACAAAATTAAAATTTTGTTTATGTGTGATTAGAATTTACTTGTTCAACTGAACATTATTTTGCATGGGTGGATTCTTGTTGTGAAGGGAAACGGTAGGAACTTTTCGTCTCGTAACATATTGGACCAGTTCGGATTATGTCAATTCTTCGGCGCGATATATAAAAGAGTGTTGACGTCGTTTCTGTCATTATTTTATTGATGAAATTCATTTAAAAACATCCAATTGCTTTCTGCTAATTCAGTGACAAAACGAAAACTCTTTCCTGCTGTAAGACTGACCGCTTCCCGTTTATCTTGTGCCACTGCTGAATCACGTAGCTCTCGAATTCTAATTCAAGAAATTTTCTCTATTTTACTTCTAACCGTGCGTAGAACTTTACTAATTTTAACTATACACACTTTAATCTAACTAGAATTGCACAAGCTATACATTTTCATGTTATTTTAAATTACACCGCAATGTTAATCTTGGTATTATGTAAAAATGTATAAATACAAAAATAAATGAAATAGTATAAAAAAAAATCCTTTTTTTTTTTAGCTTTTTGACAAAACTTATGCCGGTAGTGAAGGGAACCAGAAAGCAAGTAGAAAGTTGATTGCTGTCTGATATAAATTTGAGATCTTCAAGTTTCTATTTGCTTGCCTTCTCAAAGGAGCGAGTAGACGCAATGTCGGTTTTTAATGTAAAAAAATATATAGAAACCCAAAAGTGCAACTCAAGACAACGTCAAAAATAAAATTCAATCAGTCTAGATAGTTTTCTCCTTAAACGATAGACGATACAAATGAAACATATCAGATACTAGTCTTGGCTTTTAGTGAAGTTTAACAGTGAGTGTATTTCTTTCCATATGAAATAATAGTTTATATATGACTAGTAGTAGGACCTATCTTTGCCCGATTGTACAATACGCTAAAATATATTTTACTCATGCATATCACCTCTTATTACTACATCCATTTACAAGCGAATATTATATTGTACCTTATATATATTACTGATTTCAAGTTTAAAACAATGACTTGGAAGCAATCATTTAGAATTGAAATCAAAACATTTAACACTTCACCCGCCTTCCATACTGATTGGACAATCGACATAATTTTTTTGATTTAACAAATTCAAGCTATGAATGAATTTGCGCATGCGCAAAAGCAAAACATGTCGGCAGTCGAAATAGAGCATTTTGCGGTTTACCTTGTTGGCATATTTCTGTACGCATTATTAATCAATCCAAACAAAGATTTTACTCGTTATAAACAATACTTAGTGCATGATTATTATTCTGTTAATGTCAATGTTTTGTTTTTATTATTTATCGGTTAAATATTTTCACACGGAGACATACATCTACTCTTATATAGAATAGTCAACGTAGTTCTAATTTTATGTTAATATTAGTGCGGACACTGGAGGAGTAAAAAAATAATTTGTACCAATCAATTGTAATAACATTCAAATCTATATATATATGAATACTTAACTAATTTTTTTTTTAAATTTTGTATCTCCAAAATTATTTGGGAGCATTAAATATATGCACCGATGTGTACAGGGTAACAAGTTATGCACTCAGTTTTAGATACAGGTACTTGTTAGGAATGAGTTACCAGATGGTTTTCATATTTACGAAGTACTTTCGATGAATTTTACGATTTGAAAACAACAAAAAATACGAACGATAATGAAACCTGTATCAATCACTCAATAGCTAAATGTTTTTTCTTCTGCTTTAATTCTTATTTTTAATTCTTTTTTATAGTATTGGGAATGATACCATAAATCCAGAAATCCTCCATATGTCTATGACTTATAAGTATCAAGATGAATAATCTTTACAATGTATAGCTACGTGTTTGTGTGTATGCATGTGTGTATATATATATATATATATATATATATATATATATATATATAATATGTGTGTATAGTGTATAGCATCGTGCCCTCTGTCATGGTATGCATACTCACTGAAAATGATGTTGTGCCTAATCTGCTAGCAAACATTAATATTTCAAAAATAACATCGATTGATTTTTAATAAAATCAAATTTTCTCACCAGATAGCCCTGAGCCGCTAAATTTTAAGAATATGTTCAAATTCAAGGGCAGACGACTCAATTAACCTAGCGAGATTTTACATTCAAAATTTTGT
This sequence comes from Euprymna scolopes, assembly GCF_053919585.1. NCBI lineage: Eukaryota > Metazoa > Mollusca > Cephalopoda > Sepiida > Sepiolidae > Euprymna > Euprymna scolopes. Next base: position 10,946,911 of record NC_136489.1, read on the forward strand.
TTCGCTAAAAATCGTTAATTTTGATATTAGTAAAATAAAACTCCTGGTTAATTATGATTTTTTTGAATAAACTAAAATTTAAATATTAAATAAATATTTTACGTGTGGATTTCGCTTTTATTTTGATGCAAGCCAAATTAAGATGAGGACCTCCGTTATTTTCATCAAAATTGTACATATTTTTTAATTTCCTCCATTTTAAGGCAAATAGGTCGCATGCATTGTTTATTTCTTATAAAAGGCAAAATATAAGGGAGTAAACCTTGATAAAAATCGGGTTGGCAGTCGCGATAGTTGGATAGTGAAACACTGCAACAGTTTTCCGGAAACATTTGCAGCTGCGCTGGCTCCGACCATATTTGCTTGCCTTTCCGTCGGACTTTTTCTGCAAGGACGAGAGAATGACCTTGGTAACTTGGCAAGAGGATGTCTCCTTATCACCCACGCAGGCAGGCATCTTGATAGGCAACTTCAGCTTCGACTGTATAGCAACCGCATACGCAACAGTGTACCAGACTAAATGCAGAACACGATTGTCTCAAGAGACGGAAGTTTTCCATCATAATCATCATGGAATATTTCCTAAATTTTCGATCGTTATATTGTTTTAAGTAACATAATACTAAATATAACTGATTTGAAAATTCGAATTTTTATAAAACTTGATCCAAAGTCATTAGACACAAATTAAGCAAGATTTCATGAATTTAAGCTGCTTCTTTTAATTTGAACATTTTCTCCCCCCAAAAAATCGTGTTTAGGAAAATTCATTTCACCTGTTCTGTGAGGGCAATCCATCACTCTAGTAAACATAGCATATTCAGTAGTCAACTGTAACTGTTTTTTATTTGTTTTGTTTTTTTAGATATTGACAAGAGATAGCGTGTTTTTTTTCCGCAGGTTGTGATAAAGAATTAGGTCTCAAAATTCAGTGTTTGCGAGTTTGTTTTTGTATCGACAAATACAAAAATCAATGTTTGCAAATTGAAAATTACTTTTCTCACCTGCGTTTTTGGCGATTGCTTTTTGGATTTACTTCTGCTAACGTTGCACGATACTTTGTCGTTGTAAAATGTTTGTGTATTCAAATGTCAGGGATTACAAAAGTGTGACCCGATTGTTCACGCATTAAGCTCGGGTTAAATTACTTGATGACAGAATTGTTAATTACAGTTAATCATTAATAAAATGAGACAAAATCAAAATTTATCCTGTTCGCTAAATATGTGATGAATAGAATTACTGCTGGTCGTATTATTTCTTTTTCGTTTATAGTGGTCTATTCTATTAATGTTATTCGTTCTTTATTACTCTATTTCTTATTTATGCTCCCTACTCGCGAGATATATCCTGTAAGCCTGCATATCAGTGGTGGTAGTGTTTTTTATTTATTTATTTTTGTCTGGCTATAGTATGTGTTGGTCTTTAAAAGTTCACCCCACATGGGGCGTGCATTCTTCCATATATTAGATGGCTTATAGCTAATTTCTTTAAGCGATTTCACCGGAGATCGGCGGGCTCCCTGATATTCTCCGCTTGTGCTAGTAAAGGTGGTGTGAGTGTCCAAACTTCAGGATGGGCAAGGCAAGTAAACATCTTATGCCTGCTTCCATGTGTCTGAAGTATCCTTGCGCGCTACTGATGCAGGAGGTGGCGGTGTAAACGATCTAACCCATAAGATGCTGAACGCGTAAGGCATCAAAAACTCCACCTTGCTGATATAGATTAGTTGAAAGAATTCTTCTAGTTTATTGTACACCACTCTGAATCTTTAAGTTTCATTACACTGAAAGTACAACAGATGTGTGTAGGAAGCAAAATAAACCGTAATCACCTTGCCACGAATATGAAAATGCTAAAACTATTTTCAATGCCATCATGCACTTTTAAATTAGCTTATTTTCCCATCTTTTCGGCTGTGCGGTTGGTGGGAAATGACGAGTTATTCACCCAGAAAAGATGCAAAATTTATCTATATATATATATATATATATATATATATATATATATATATATATATATATATATATATAATTTTATATATCTTTTTTTTTCTAGATATCTATATAGATATATATCCATATAGATATATATATACCCATATATATATATATATATAATTTTATATATCTTTTTTTCTAGATATCTATATAGATATATATACATATATATATATATATATATATATATATAATTTTATATATCTTTTTTTTCTAGATATCTATATAGATATATATCCATATAGATATATATATATATATATATATATATAATTTTATATATCTTTTTTTCTAGATATCTATATAGATATATATCCATATAGATATATATACCCATATATATATATATATATATATATATATAATTATCTTTTTTTCTAGATATCTATATAGATATATATCCATATAGATATATATATATAGATAGATATAAATATATATATATATATATATATATTAAATTATAAATTCTAACAAATTAGAACGACATGACTACTGTTTTTTGTTCATTGAAACATACCCCCCAACTAAAATCTATTTGCCATACATTTTGTACTAGCAGTTAAGCCTAGCTTTGCTCGGGCCTTATGTACTGTTCATAACTTTATGTGCATATGTATACATATATTAAAGTTTGACTATTGTCTAGGTAACCTACAACTAAAAAATTGCAAGTGTTTAGACCCAAAATCGGTGGAGGAGTTTGGTAGAGTCTGCATAGGTCAACTCTGTCAACTTTGAGCTTTTGGTAGCCAAATTTTCGCTCAAAAACTGATTAAAATGCTTGCATATCCAAATACGCTTTATGTAAAATCTCAAATGTTCAGACAGAAGAATTGGCTGAATAGTTTGCTAGAGACCGCAAAGGTCACATTTGTTAACTTTGATCCCTTGGCAGCCAAATTTCCGACAACAAGCTTAAAATGCTTGCCCTATGTCTGAATACACTTTATGTAAAATTTAAATTTTTGATCAGAAATTGGCTGAGTAATTTGATAGATTACAGTGGTCAATTTTTTTTAAGTTTTGACCTCAACTTTGACCCCATAACATTTATTTTTTGGACTCCAATCAAATTAAAATTTAATCCATGTCCAAGTAACCTACATTTTACATTTCAAGTGTTTAAGCCTAAAATTAACGGAGAAGTTTTGTAGAGTTTTCAAAAGTGAAATCGTTGAACTTTGACCCCTTGACAAATTTCTGACCGAAAACCGATTAAAGATTTTGCCAAATCTCAATACTCCTAATGTCAAATATCGAGTATGGTAGATTTAAAATTGACAGTAGTTTTGAAAGATAATGGACACACACAATTTCACTTTCATAAGTATATAGATTACCTTTTTCTGTACTAAGCTGTACCACTGATCCTTGAGAGATCTTTAGTCTTTGGAAATTGTTTGACTTTAAGTTGGGCGTTGGGCCAACACCCTGATGTTTAATAATGGTGGAAGTTTAGCAAACTCCGATGAAGTTGTCGACTCCACAAAACTTTGATCACATAAAAAATTGAAAGCGATATGAAATACTTTGGTCAACTGCTGGGTCGTTCTAGAAGTTGAAGTCCAATCTAAACCAATTCAAAGTCCAATGTGCAAGCCCAATGTAAACCAATTCAAAGTCCAATGTGCAAGGGACAGGAAAACGGTTCGATCAGTACACACACAGACACGGTGGCACGCCACCAACACGATCCAGCGTACACGATTACCAACAAGTCGTTCTTTCCTCACTCCTTGCATTCCAAAACGACCTGAATTTATAGTTGTCGAAGACCAACTGATTTGCATATATGCACGAGATTTTGGTCGTTTGAACGGTAAGCCCTCATTTTCACAGCTTTTGCCACATAAACTTTACTCTTGAATGTTTTGTTTAGTCTTAGAAATACAAAAGGAAAGAAGGAATACAAACAGTTGTTGAAGCTAGATGAATGGTGTCAAGTGAGTAGTGAGGTAACACTGCGATGATTAGTAATGATAGTGGAAGTTTGTTAGAATACGCTCAACAAAACTTTGTGTGCATTGAACTTAAGTGTTGATTTCCTGGTTATGCGGTTATTTCTCTGAAAGAAATTTTTGGAAATGTTTTTTTTTTTATTTTTGGCATAAGAGAGAAAGAAAATCAACAATTGTAGTTAAGAAATCGCCAACCAGCATTATGGTTAATGTTTATAATTGTTCTTAGTTGTTCAACATTATAAGGTCCACGATAAATAATCCTCAGAAGCAATGTTGTATATCATATCTGCAAAAAATTTAGGGGTCCAAACCTTATAACAGGAACATAAGTTACACACATGTTAACAAGGAAATTAAGTAAATTCATTTATAATATGCATTTCACCTGTCCGTTTAAATGTAAGTATGTTTTTCTAAAATTTTCGCCAAATGCGACCGATTTTTACGAAATAGGTATCGTTTTAAAGCTAGACCATATTGGACGACAAATATCGAAAAATTGGCAAAAAACATTAATTCCTTCACCGACAATTGGGCAAATTTCTATAATGAGAGGTCGCTTTTTTCGCCGATATTTTCAAAATGCATCCCCTCCTTTCGATTGACTACCTTTTAATTTAAACCTTCGCCACTTCCGGTTTGGCGAGAGATGCAACGACAAAGACGTCATGTTTTTGTACCCGTTCTTTTCCTTGTACACGGTACGCGTTTGAGCTTGCCTGCCTACTACCACTTTTTGTTGTTAAACACACACCTTAAAACACCTGGCAAACGCGACCACCCGGGCTTGTTCATCTATAAAGTAATATAACTCGTTTATTTTGAGTTATGATGTCAATTTCCAATCGTGTGTTGGTTTATCTAGTGTATAAAAAAGCATGTTTTGTGGTGTGCATGTGTATCTCTATATGTTCCACAGGATATAACTTTAGGCATTATTTATATAAAATTGAATGAAATGAAAATTCGATGAATAAGTAATACTCATTTAAATATTAGATACCGGAAAAAGACCTTGGGGCGTTGTATACGGAGAAAGTTTGGCAGAAGAATTAATTGAATCACGCGGTTTTTATACCTCGCACAAGAACAAAAATAATCTCCATCTCTGTGTCAAGGTTGGCAGCTCTACAAGATGTGTTAAGCATTTGACGTGACAAGCCATCATACCGTTCGAATCGAGTTTGACTAATATATATATATATATATATATATATATATATATATATATATATACTAGCCGATTTACCCGAGCTTTTCTACGGATATATTTGTATTACACAATACTAATTGGCATTCTTTTAATATTTATGTAATTACAGGTTCGAAACCAAAACTTCTGGGTAAACGACATTTCTTGTACCACTGGTAAAAATGTAAACGAAAGTTCTACATTACGTAGAAAAAAAATGTACAGGTTCGTTTTCAGTTTGTGTTGCTCCCAAAAATGTAAATTAGGATTTTTGCGGATAAACTATGCTTGGTTGTGTATATAAAAAGTACCCCATTTTTAATAAAGGAAGGACTTTCACATAAAAATTTCATAAACAAAAGATACGGCAAAAATTTAATTACACTTGTAAATCATATATAAAAATAGCACGGTTCGTAAACTGCAGAAGTACTAAACAGATAAAAACACCTGCATTTTTGTACTTCTGCAATTATTTTTCTTTGAGTGACGCTGAGACATAAAGCGACACCCCCTCCCCCCGAAAACCCATAATTACGTCGAAACTCCCCCACACAAATATACATTAACAACTAAATCAACTAAATCAATTAAACAGACAGGAAAACACAAGATATTTCTCAAAAGAAAATCGAAGAAAAAAAGTGAAAAATAACGCGTAGGAATATATCTGATATAAAATAGCATTAGTTTACCTGGAAACGATAATAAAATTCAGACAGTCAAGTGAATTGTTGAAAAATGATTTTAAAATCGTCCGTAGGAAATAAATTTTAACCTTTTGGTAAACGTGCTCACACCTTACAATGAATCGACATTTTATAGCCGAGACTTTAATCGAGGGCTAACGAGTGTAAATATTTCGTCGAAAAATAAAATCATCCTTAGCCGAATTATTTATTTTTTTATCAATATTTGTAACTTTTACATTTATAGAAAATAAATAATTAAAACAAATCATTTTATCACCACATCTCTCGATTTGGTTAAAAACTATATCCGTTCATAACCGGAATCAGTGAAAATTACTTAAAATGTGCCAGTTTAGCAAATAGTACAAATTAACTTGAATTAAAATAATTTAAATAAATTAACTTTAATTAATACTCTTAAATAGAACAATTACATCAATTACATTACTATAATCAGTAATTTTAATTGAGCGAATTATTTAAAAAGATGTTTTAATATAATATGCAAATAAGATTAGTTCTATTATGTACATTGCCTTCAATATAGTGTATATATATTGATCGTGATGCTATTTATTTATATAGAAAATCTTATAGTAAATAAAATTTAATATAGATAACCGTTTTCAGCAGAAAGTTTTGTATATATTAATCAAATTGTGAACAAACAAACAAACAAACAGGATTACGGATTTATATATATAATAGATACAGGGGTTAGACAAAATAAGAGAAACATCTATAATTTTTTCCATCAATCTTTGGACGTGTTTTAAACAATAAAATATTGACATATTTCAATGCTTTTTTTGTTTATTATTAATGTCATATGATATGCTCAATTAAAATAAATCTCCTGTGCAGATATTTAAATATATCAAGCTTTTCATATAAAAATGGCATTCCTTACGGACTTCCAAAGAGGCCAAATTATTTTAGTCCGTATGGCAGGTGCTAGTGTAACAGAAACTGCAGGGATGCTTAGCGTTTCAAGAAGCACTATCTCCAAAGTAATACCTGCTTTTAAAAGAGAAGAAAAATGTCCCCAGAAAAGCACAAGTCTGGTCGAAAGACGATGTCTAAAAAAGCCGTTCGAACTCTTAAGCGGATTGGTAGAGATGATTGCAAGACCACGATATAGAAATCACTGCAGAGTGCAATAAAAATTTACAGGACAGTTTTCACAAAACTGTATGTTGAGAGATGCACAAATCTGGATTTTACGAAAGAGATGCAAACATCTGGATTTTACGAAAGAGATGCACAAATCGAAAACCTCTGCTCTCAAAGTCCAATGTTCCAAAGCAATTAGAGTGGTGTAAAAAGAAAGAAATTGGTCCCTCGTGCAGTGGAAAAAATGTGATTTTCTGTGACGCAACATCGTTTTTTTTTTTAATTTCCGACCACTAGCCCAGTCTACGTTTGGAAACAGCCGAAAGAAGCATTTTATCCAGACTGCCTTCTAACAACAGTAAACCATAACAGGGGTTCTGTGATGATTTGGGGTGTTATTTCTTCAGAATCCGCTGGACTAATAATGGAAGAATTAACAGTCGAAACAATTTAGGAATTTTAATTGACCAAGTTCATCTTATGGTTCAAAAACTGTTTCTTTAGGCTAACGCCATCTTCCCAGATGATAATGATAGCATTATTATACATTGGTACTAACAGCATTATTAAATTAAACATTATGAAATATCTATGATCGAGTTTGGAGAGTCAAGTAAGAAATTGATTTCCGTCGCCATGCATTTTAATGTTGCAGGTCCACCTTTTGCAGTAAGTACAGCCAATAATTCTTCGAAGTATAGATTCATACATATTCTGAAATCAGAATATGTATGAATCTATGCTTTGAAGAATTATAGGCTGTACTTACTGCAAAAGGTGGACCTGCAACATTAAAATACATTTTTTTAATGTTTCTTTTTTGTCCAACACCTGTGCGTATATATATATATATATATATACAACCAAAAGTACCCATGGTTGGCTGGGTGTAAAAACAGCCTACAGAAAATGGACTCTGATTTATGAAAGTATGATAGGTTATGAAAAGGAAGGGTTGTAAAGCGATAGCTTCGAATTTGGGGGTATCAAAACCAAAGCAAAATATGATGAAAGTAAAGATAAAATAGATAAACGCCATAATTTATTATACCATACCTGTTCACACTGAAACACTTATCACAATATTCTGTGGATCTATATTAAAAAAAAAACTTGTTAAACTTTGTGACATATTTCCATTCTATGGAGGTCAGGCGGGAACGAACATCCCATAATTTTATTACACCATATTTCTTCAAGCTGAAACATGATTACCAAAGTATACTTACGCAGATAGATATGAAAATCTTTATAAACGTTTGTGCCTATTTCCATTCTATGGAGACCAGGCGCGAACTCAGACCCCACAATTTTATTATACTATCCCTATTTAAGTTGAAACATACGTATCCAAGTATTATGTGCATCTATATTAAAAACACTTGCAAACGTTTTTTTTTTTAATTTTAATTTTTTTTATTTCCATACTTTGTAGACCAGGCGCGTACGCAGACCACACAATTTTAATGAATCATCATTATGCCAGATAAAACATACCCATTCCTGTGTCTCGATACATCTATCATTATATGTGATCAGTTTTCTATAATAGTCTACCATATAGGAGCCTATTCGTGACCAGACCCACACACACACAGACGTTCAGCTTATATATATATATATATATATATATATAAACTACTTCATTTACTCACATAAATTAAATATAAGAAAGTATAGATTTATGCGTAAACTTGAAGTATTTACTTCAAAAGTGCTCAATACGTAGGTAAAGCTAGTTAGTAATTTATAAAATATATATGGCAATTAAGCTACACTGAATATTCTGCGTTTCATCCACTATAGGATTCGTAATCCTGACGAATCCTATTGTGGATGAAACGCAGAATATTCAGTGTAGCTTAATCGCCATATATATATATATATATATATATATATATATATATATATATATATATTGTATACACTAATATTTCGTGCTTATAGTATCCTTTGTATAGTAATCATAAGTATACTGGCGAGGGATGGGAACCCATTGCAACATCACTTTTGATTCTAAATACTGATAGTCAGCCACTAAACAAACATGGGTTAAAAGTTACTCCAATATTATATCAAATCTGCGGATATATACAGTAGGCTTGTTTTTTAGTGCTGAAGATTATGCTGACACCACGAATACATTGACGGCATGAATGAACGTTTAGACTTGCTTAAGAGCTCGATATTTATTAGTTATATCTACCTATTTGGTGCTTACACAATCCACCGTTTAAGAAAATATTTACTGACATTTAAAGCAGTTGCAAAGTCATCATTGGCTCCACAACCTCGTAATAAACCCCTTTATATGGAAGAAAAATTAAATTCTACATTGTCAAATCGCCGGACATATATAATTAGCGAGTCAACACTCATCAAAGCCCGAAAGCACTTTAAGGGTAGGGTTAAGTTTCGTTAGGTGGATTTGAAACTAACATTATAAGGATTGAAGATGATCTTGTGCACGTTTTATAAAGACTGCTAACCAGGAATTCTTAACATTAAAGTTGAATAAAAGAGAACAATCTCAATCAAAACAAATCAAACAATCGAAAAAGCTGTTACATTGTATTGCGTTCTATACAGATGAAGACTTGTAGAGAAGATACCCTTCTCATGGAAGATACCTTTTAATTCGATGATCACAGAGAGAGAAAGCAAATGTGTTACAGCGGTTGTAGCTAGATGATTTTTTTACGAATGAGAGCGACAGATCGATCGTCAATCGAGCCCCTAGCGTGTAATTAAAGATGGAGTACTTTAAGCCTAACTATGAAAATTCTGTGAGAAAATGAATTGAAAGAAAAGTAGACATTTCCAACTATATATGCAAATTGATGTGTTCTGTCAATGCAGTACATGTGACGTTACATACGCGTTAACATGTAGACACCCAAAATCCAAAACGTTTTATGCAGAATACGTCGCAAGAAACATAAGAAAAACTACAACTCGACTCGTTGTTTTTACGACAGTTATTTCCAAGTGTTTCTCCAAATACAACCTGATCGTGCTAATTCTCTGACTTTTGTCCTCTCGTACGTCATGGTCTTTCAAATCTTTTTCCTAAGCGTGACGTCATTTCGTACACGGCTCGGCACTTGCATATGCGTGTCTGTACACTATGCGAGCGGTAGTACGCTATCTCTTATGTATTAAAAAATTCTGACATGTATTAAAGTGGATGAGTGTGTTTGAAATGTAAAAATAGCTACGATTGACGAATAAAAAAAAAACACCACAAAAGACGGTTACTACTAACATATAGGATAGAAAATGTCTATTTTGGACGATTTCATAACTATAGCTGCCACTAGTTTACTCATCAGTTTTCGCGTTTCATACGTGATTCCGCTTACAAAGGGGGGAAGTAATGAATTTATAGATCGAAATCTATGTAAAATTTAGCTATAGATATATTTTCATAACTTACTAATATACAATTTTGAAATAATATTTTACCTATCCTAAGACAGGTATTATATGTATGTATGAATTGTACTTTCCCTAGGACAGGACATTTATAGCAGTGTATGCAAAAAATGTCCTTACCTATGGCGGGTAATGGATAATACATCTTTAAAATAATTTACATAATTTTTCTGTTGTGTAAACTTTTCTGTTATCACAGATAAGAGTTTCTTTTTACATCAGAGCGCTGTAGTGAAGAAGAACCGTATTACTCGTTTAAAACTCATACTACCTGAATATATTATAGGCTTTTCGGTTTTAATACCGTTTATGCACGTCGCAGGTAGGATTTTCTTTGCTTTTGTTCAAATGAGTACTATACTGCACAAGTACCTTATTTCTTGGGTTGGATAATGTACAGAGTGCTATAGTAAAGAAGCATCTTATTTCTTATATAAATGTCATACAACTCAAATATATTACATGATTTTCGGTTATGATTACTTTTATAGACGTCGCAAGTAAAATTCTCTTTGTTTTTATATGGGTTATATACTGTAAAAGTACCTTATTTCTTAGGTAGGATACTGTACAAGAACCTTTATCCTAATTAAAAAATGAAAGAACTCAATACGTTCATGAAATTTTCTGTTGTGCAAAATTATCTGTATGTCAGGGGTAAGAATTTTTTTTTTATCTGGGTGCAACAGTGAAGAATCACTATATTTTTCGGATGTAAGTCATACTGCTCGAATATTTAACCGGGATTTGCGGTTTTGATAACTTATGGACGTCACACGTAAGATATTCTTTGCTTTTGCATGTGAGTACTATACTGCAAACGTACCTTATTTCTTGGGTAGGATACTGTGCAAAAATTTTATTTCTAACATAAAGATGAAACTACTCGATGATTTTTATGCAAGTTTTTCATGAGTACCATACTGTACAAATACCTTATTACTTGGATTGACTTCCTTATACGCATAAATACATTAACAAAGTAAGGGGCAATTGTATGTGATTTTTTGGAATATGACATCCATAGACATATACAAACAAATATAGTACATATAATCCATAATGACCAGTTAATTATTTTTGGAGTGGATCCAGGACCAAAAAATATATAATCATCTACACATAATTAAGATCCATAATGATCGGTTAATTAGTTTAGGAGTGAATCCAATACATACATATATATAAACGTATACACATCCTTAAAATTTATAATGACCGGTTAATTAGGCACACTCTTAAAATTCATAATGATCGGTTAATTAGTGTTGGAGTAAATCTAATACGTAGAAATATATTAACATATTCCCATAATTAAAATTCATAATGGTCGGTTAATTAATTTAGAGGTGAATCCAATATATAGAAATATATAAACAGATACACATAATTGAAATTCATAATGATCGGTTAATTAGTTTAGGAGTTAATTCAATACATAGAAATATATACACATAATTAAAATTAGTAATGATCGGTTATTTAGTTTAGGAGTGAATACCATACATGGAAATATGTAATCATACATATAAATAAAATTCATAATGATCAGTTGATTAGTTTGAGTGTATCCAATAGATAGAAATATATAACCATACACACATAAATGAAATTATTAATGATCGGTTAATTAGTTCTGGAGTTAATCTAATACATAGAAATATATAAACATATCCACACTATTGATATTCATAATGATCTATTAATTAGGTTGGGAGTGAATTTAATACATAGAAATATATTATCATATACACCTAATTAAAATCCATAATGTTCGGTCAATTTATTGAGGAGTGAAACCAATAATATAAATATATAATCATATTGTAATAGAATGACGAGAAAGAGCGAGATGTGTAAACTATAGTGAGACACGTTGACCGGAAGTCAGGGTCAGCTGATCGGATTGCGTGTAAGTCACTTGATCAAGTTAGCTCAATCGAGAGATTTGGTTTAGACGTAGAAGAGAACGGACGGCTTCACCGTTGTCCCCTCCCCTTCACTAGGGGGGTGGTGAACGCTGACGTGTGTAGAACAGAACCACACAAGCTAGCTTTTCACTTTCCATCCTTCTGCAAGACATTTGGAAAGTGAAATAAACTATAAAACCAATTCCTTGTCTTGGAGTGAAATAAATCTTCGTCAAAAACAGCTACCAGGTCTCCCCTCCAAAACACGAGATGTTTCCAGATGGACAAACATCCACGACGCAGAAGGTATGTCCGAAAATACATGACATGCCACACACACACACACATACACAAGCATATGACCATATTTGATAGACTGACCATTAGACGATCACACACACGGTCCCCTTTATTAGAGATAACTACGCAACAATATTTACATAATTATGTAATCGTATTACACAATTAAAATTTATAATGATCGATTAATTAGTTTAAGAGTGAATCCAATACATACAAATATATAAACATATACAAACTCTTAAAATTCATAATGACCGGTTAATTAGGATAGGAATGAATTCAATACAAAATTTCATTACTTGATCTATTTGCGTGTTTATTGGAATGTAACAAATAAGTCGATATATAATATATCCTATATATTTGGAATATGACATTTTCGTTATGAACAGCAAAAATATTGTTCTGTATTTTTTTATAAGTGTTCTTGTATACTCATTACGTAACATTTAAATATTAAGAATATCGGATTTAAAACAAAAATGCTGGAGCTCGAACCCACAACATTGGTGTTAGTAATCGATGACGCTACGCACTGCACAAAAGAGAAAACTTCCTTCATACAATTATAAATATACTAAATAAATGCATCTCTGTTACAGATCGTGCGCATGTGCACAACGAAGCCATGGGCGCTATGCTCGTCAAGTTGTCATTTCTTTCAAGTTTGAACTCCTTTTTTGAATCCCTTAGCAATTGTTTTAACCAGTTAAACACATAATAAAACTCTGCACCATGTATGCAATCTTTTGAGCTACTACACGCCGTCAAGTGACCATCCGGGTACGACGAGATACAATTTGAAAAAAAACGGACACACACACAGTGAGATTTATATATTAGATTTACTCCATAAATAAACGTTCATAACAAACTGCAAGCAATGCATTATGTAAGACATCTAGGAGAAACACTATGGCGAAAACTCCTAACAATAAAGGGCGTGATCACTTCTATATTCTGCTTATCAATAGTAATATTCTAACATTAATATAACGCCTCCAATAGGTTTAAATTCCAAAATTCCAGTGATAACAAAATCCACGTATTTCGGATTATGATCTAGGCGTAATTATGTTTAAAAAAGTCAAACCTGTCTGCCTTTCAGTGATTGGCGCCGACGCCACCTTTTAAAGCGGAAATTTAAATGTTCATTAGCGCTCGACGGAAGTGGCTTCCATGTCCAGTTCGGGATGATTAGCGAGGTTAACAAGGACAACCGGGAAGCTTTCTATATTGGTAGAACGGGTTAGGGTAACGAGAACTGAATCAAAAAATGGCTAATCACAGTACTAGAACTAATTGTATTAAGATATATCAAAATGAACTAATGCGATAATTAGGCACATTTTTCGCACTTACAGTAAAGTAAAAACTACGATGTAAAGCTAATTCCATTTAATACAATAGACGCTCCATTGTTTTCTACACTGCGTATGTGAATGCGATATCGGCCTTATTAACTTGCATATTTGTTTTGAAAAAATGCATTATTCACTATTAGCTTTATTAAATCATGGTTTGTATATTAACTTCTATGCGTTGCCCTGTCCTAAAATGATTAATATTTCTTTATTATACAGACAATTCTCTATCGTTTATTATCAATATATAGTAATGATTTCAAATTATAAAAAAAATCGGGTACCGTCTGCTAGAATCGAAACTAGATCGTTTAGCGCTCTAACCTTAGTATCCAGCACTGTTATAGTCTAACCTACCGACACGAAACGTCAGAATTAAGATTTACCGATGAATGTTTAACTTTGCGCATATGCAACTGTGACAGTAGCAGTAATGTGTTATTCAACTAACCTTGCCAGGGTCAACTGTTTAGTTACTGAATTTGATCTCTTAGTAGCAATTTTAGCAAGCTAAAACCCACATCAGAAGTGTGCTGTAGGTCCGAATATATATCAAAATTCTACTTTGTAGACTATACTAAATATTCAGAGATGAGATGGCGGTAGAGACTTCCCGACACAATCATATATATATTTGCAGCTAGTCATTATTTAAGCAGGTCTGCTTGAACACGACATTCTTTATATAACAATAGGGTGTTTCAGCATGCGTACCGCAGATTCAACCGACATTAGTCCACTTCAAACAGACAAAAGTATATAGAATTTAGAAGTAAAAGAGAAATAGTGGCAGCTAAGACAGAATACACTGAAACCACCAGAAAACGCATCAAAGCACACAAATTAGGAAACCGTGATCTTTAGAAATTCTACAACAGTGTAGTAAATAATGGGCAGTCAACTATTCCCTCACTATCAAAAAATCATGAGGTTGTTTGCACAACCAAGATGGCTAATATGCTGGCCAGTCGGTTTGCCTAAAACTACGCATTGGACTCAGCAAACCACTCCCTACCTGACTTTCCCATTGCGGACAGACGCCATGCTCGATGATCTGAAAATCGCCGCTTCTCAGTACATAGTATCATAAAAAACCTAGACACCTCAAAAGCATGTGGACCTAATCTCATCCCGGCTGAGCTATTAAATAATGCTCCGATGAGGTAACTCCAGTTTTCTCTAAATTTTACAACAAATGACTTAACGAATATTGCTTTACTGATTGCTGGAAAACTACTTCTGTGGTACCAGTTTTCAAGAATTCTGCTGAAACAACTGCCCCATTAGTCGTCTTCGCTTTTCGCCAAAATATTTGAGCCCATAATTAATCAAGCTCTAGTCAATCATCTTACATCTGCTTAATTCCTAACCTACAATCAATACAGATTTAGGCAAGCCAGTTCCACAGCAGATATCCTAATTGTAGTCTCTGAACGTATATACTGTTCGCTGGACAAAACTGGGAAGGGTAGAGCGGTAGCCCTCAATATATCTAAGGCTTTTGACAGGGTATGGCACGATGGTATTTTAAGGAAAATTAGATTGTATGGTATTACGGGAAGAATACGTAATGTAGTTAAATCCTTTTTAAGTAAGAGAAAAATCCAGGTTGTCCTCGGCGGTCATACATCTAAACAATATGATATAAATGTGGGAGTACCTTAGGGCTCTATCCTGGGACATTTATTTTTTCTGATATTCATAAGTGACCGCCCTGATAACATTTTCTGATATGGGTATATTTGCTAAGGACACCACTCTCTATAACAGGCACAAGGGGAATAAATGAACACATATTTAAGGATCTGGCAGAAAGAATAAGTAAGACATCCAATGTGTTGTGGAATGGGGACAAAATGAAGGGTCACATTCAACGCTACCAAAACTAAGCTTCTCTCCTTCAATAATTACAAGAAATATTCTCTACCACGAATAGCAATAGCCAAGAACACATTACATTAA
This sequence comes from Euprymna scolopes, assembly GCF_053919585.1. Classification (NCBI taxonomy): domain Eukaryota; kingdom Metazoa; phylum Mollusca; class Cephalopoda; order Sepiida; family Sepiolidae; genus Euprymna; species Euprymna scolopes. Next base: position 10,962,846 of record NC_136489.1, read on the forward strand.
AATACTTCTTTTAAACTCCTCGCCCTAATGTTCACAGGAAAGATGAACTGAAATAGATATATTGAGAGCATTGCTAAGACTGCTGCGAATAGCATGGGCGCTCTTTACCGTGCTAGAAAACTACTTACGCCCGAAAGTATCCTGTACTTCCATAAGACCACCAATAGTTACTACCCAAGAACTGTGAACAGACATCTTGCTACTGCTTTCCCTTAATAATATCCCTGCAACTTATGTGCCCGATAGTAGCCCCCTTCTTCTGTGTGCCTTGTTTGGGGTGAAAATTGAATTGAAAAAGAGTATAAATTAATATTGCAAGTGGCAAAGTGTGCGAAGCAATAACTATCCGTCACAGGCAGCTAATATCTGTATTTATTTTATATAAAATATACTTTGTCTTCGTGTATGAGTTGTTTCCCTATTTACTCGACAACGACCGATTTTTCTAAACTTACTAGATTTGTTTTGGAGTGTTTTTTCGTCGTGCGTAAATGGAATGCGTCTGATAAGTATCGATGATCGAAATAATCCGATTAAATAAGAAAGTCTGATTTGGAGCAAATTAGCACTTTTCTACAATCTAACATCACAAGTGCATTTGAGAATTTTATCACCGTACAAGCAGAATTGCCTTGCATAGAATATCACTTATGAATTCTTTTAGAAGGCAGAGGCGCGTTAACGAACGTTCCTTTTTATAGAACGATTCAAACTTTTCTTTTTAGAGAACGATTCAAACTTTACCTTTGCATTTTAAACTTGAAATAAAACTATTGGTTATAGATGATTCTATAAAATCAACATATGTGCAAGTACAATGCGTGGGTGGCGGGTCATGTACTAGAGCAGGCCATCGATCGATTTCGATGACATAATATATGGGAGAGTGGAACATTTTTTCATTTTAATTCGATCCCGAAAAGTGCCGGGGCTCATAAATATATATACTAGCATGGATACCCAGCGTTGCCAGGGTCTACATGGAGTTCGGTTTGGTCACACCTGCTATACTAAGACTATTGTGCAGTTTTTCATTATTATATGTCAACTCCATCGTTACCCCAACAAAAATTTCAACAATAAAAGAACGAATGAAAACACAAAAATGTAAGCCTCCCACTTCCCTCGAAAAAAGAAGTATGTGACAAACTCTCCATCAGATATCTCGGCAGAAGGGATACGAAGTGAAGTTATTCTTCGGATATTGAGCATCTTTATATGACTATATTCCAGTTCAAGCGAATTTCTTTTATGCGACCTTAGTCTAGAAAGATATGTATTTACGGTCTGTTGCAACGAAAAAAAAACTGTAAATATTTGTTTGAAAAATACCAAAGTATAATTTGTGTTAACCGAATGTTTTTTAATAAAATGATGACTTATGCGTTATTAAAAGAAAAAAAAATAGTTATGATGTCAAAAAATTGTGAAGAAAAAAAAAACTGGTAAGAAAACCGTAAATGAAAGTTTTTTGTTTTAAATAAATAATCGTAAAAATAAAAATTCACTGGACCACAATGTTAATTGCGAAATCACGAAAATTATTTTATTTAAACTAACTCCAAACATAATGCTTGACAGCTTTTAGTTTTAATATCCGCCATAAAAAAACAACGCCGTTCGTGCCTAATATAACACTTAATAAAATTCACTCACTATAAACAATAACTAATAAACCGCTATTTAATAAAGGCGATTTTTCTTTCATGTAATATGCAAATGACATCACCTCTTTAATCTTATATTTTGCAATATATTATTATCCATTCCTATATATACTATGATTATTGACTGGGTTAAAAAACAGCCTACAGAAAATTGGCTGTGACTGATGAAAGTATGATAGGTTATGAAAAGGAGGGGGTTGTAAAGAAATAGGTTTTGATACTCAAAAATTTTACCCTACGCAAAATATGTAAGTAAAGATAACTTTCGCGAAAATATATTTTTTATATCAACTTTGATATCGTAGCGAAGAGTGACGAACAAAACGTTTCCTTACAAAGAGAAAATGTTATATATATATATATATATATATATATATATATATATATATATATATATATATATATATATATATATAATATGAATATACAAGAAATAAATGTTACTATAGTCAATAAAAGTTACGTTTTAATTTCGGTTAGCTGATATTATTTCAAGTAAAGAGCATAAAAAACTATTTCAAAACAACACAAAAACATGAACTGAACTTTTATTGACTATGGTAACATTTATTTCTTGTATATTTACTTTTTGGGGTAGTCGTTTGTTGGTTTTTTCTACTACACACTCTCACTAAATAATATCGACGAAATATCGAAAAACAAAGAAACAAGAACAGTTTTGAAAAGTAATAAAGCTTAGTAAAATAATCCGAAACAGCAAAATGGTATTTTAAAAAAGTAAAGACGGAATTATTTTAGATTTTTAAAGCAAAGAATCGTTATAACTATGAAGAAGAAAATGACGCCCTTTTCAAGCAGAACAACTTCGTTTCAGTTTTACAGTATTGAACGGTGTAGTATTGCGCCGTCGTATTTAGGGTTGTACTATTGTAATGTAAAGAACACGCAGAAAGGGTTGTAATTAACTTAATTCCCTCTAGTACACTGACAAAGAAAAGCTTAAATAGATATATAAATAAACATAAAAAGGTTATGTAAATGTTTTTTAAAAACACACGTAATCACGGTAGCATGATTTTTTTCCTTCATTTGACACGATAACAAGTAACGTTATTTTTTATTATGTATTTATTTATCTATTTTTTAAAGAGTGCCACGTGCAAGTGGAGAAGGAAACAAAAAGTTATGCAAAATGTGTGTCGTGAATTGTCTAAAGTTCCGACTTTTTTTGCGTTCACTTTAATAAGAACGAGAATTTATGAGGTGAATTTATTCGACACAATATGATTCAACTCCAAAAAAAAAAAAAAAAAAGCTAACGCGAATTAAGATTAAAGTTAAGGTGTTATTGTGAACTCTCACTCCTTTTAAAAAAATTGTTAAACTTTGTGTCATATTTACATTCTATGGAGGTCAGGCGCGAACGAACACCCAATACTTTTTTATACCATATTTCTTCAAACTGAAACATAATTATCAAATGAAGTAAAACAAAAATACCAGCTTTTTATCGTACAAAATGCAGGAAATGCGGTGAATTTTTAAGATTTCAATTAAAACTTTAACTTTGTGTCATGGAGTGCAAGCTGCTATCATCTCCACGTTTATAATTTTATTATACCATATTTCTTCACAATGAAACATAATTATCAAAGTATACTTACGCAAATAGATATGAAAAGTCTTTGTTAAAGTTTGTGCCATATTTCCATGGAGTACAGACGCGAACGCAGACCCCACAATTTTATTATACCATCCCTATTTAAGTTGAAACATACTTATCAAAGTATTATGTACATCTATATCAAAAACCCTTATAAACGTTTTTTTTTTCTTTTCCATTTTTATTTCCATATTTTGGGGGCCAGGCGCGAACGCAGACCTCACATTTTTTATAAACCACCGTTCTGCCAGATCAAACATACCCATTCCTCGATACATCTATCATTATATGCAATCAGTTTTTTTTTTTAAATAGTGCACCATATAGTAGCTTATTCGTGACCAGACACACACACATACGAACGTTCAGCTTTATATATTATATATATATATATATATATATATACATATATATATATCTATAATCTATATAGGTGTATGCATTTAAATATTTCGATTATATCACACAAAAGTTAATTTTATAAACATGTTTGCCATCTTATTTATGCACTGTTGCCATGTGTAAAGACAAATATTATTTACTTATGACCGTTTAAGCTCCCGAATGCAACCATTTCGTGTAGCGATGATAAACAATATTGAAAATAGCAAAATAACCTCATTATTACCTGAAGCGTAACTACATGAACTCCTTCGCCCTATTTAAATCATTAGAAATAATTCGTTAATTAAAAATAATAAAAGTTAATAATTTAGGTATTTTATTTTAGTAATATATTTTAATAAACAGTGCGAACACAAGGTTACGTAGTTTAATATTATATACTCATCATGCAGTCATTATTTGACGTGATATCTATTATCGTTAAGATCGGGTGAAGTCGCATATATTCTTTCAAAAGAATGCGCTTAATTAACTTAAGTTGGAAAGTCATTTTTTTTATAAAAACAATCAAGGTTTAAGGCCATAATGTTAGATGCATTCCGAAGGGCTTTCATCATTCCACTACATTTAAGTTACGAACAACACGCGATGCGTGCAGATAGAGTAGGCAGAAGTAAAACAAAAAATACCATCTTTTTATCGTATAAAATGCAGGAAATGCGATGACTTTTTAAGACTTCAATTAAAACTTTAACTTTGTGTCACTGAGTGCAAGCCGCTATCATCGCCACGTTTATTTAGCAATCTGATTTGAATACATTTTATGAAGTGTAGGTGAGTATAAAACTTTTCAATGCGTTACTATTGTAGTTTATACGTTCGCGTTACATTAAGTTTCTTTGTCTGTTCAAACAATGTCATAATTAAGAAAATCATTTAAAGCAGTATAAAAAAACAGTTTACCGATGATTTTTGTTCTCCGTACTAAACAAGACTTGTATAAATATACAGTGTTTGATTAACTGTAAAAGGCAACATAAAAAGATGGTGTGGTTGTCAAACGAAGTATATTCCTGATCCTTATGGTTTGCTTAGGAGTCAATTTATGCTGGCTGTCATTTGGTGGGGAGCCCGTTTCTGCTTGCTGTCATTTGGTGGGGATCCCGTTTCTGCTTGCTGTCATTTGGTGGGGATCCCGTTTCTGCTTGCTGTCATTTGGTGGGGATCCCGTTTCTGCTTGCTGTCATTTGGTGGGGATCCCGTTTCTGCTGGCTGTCATTTGGTGGGGATCCCGTTTCTTCTGGCTGTCATTTGGTGGGGATCCCGTTTCTGCTTGCTGTCATTTGGTGGGGATCCCGTTTCTGCTTGCTGTCATTTGGTGGGGATCCCGTTTCTTCTGGCTGTCATTTGGCGGGGAGCCCGTTTCTGCTGGCTGTCGTATGGTGGGGATCCCGTTTCTGCTGGCTGTCGTATGGTGGGGATTCTGTTTCTGCTTGCTGTCATTTGGTGGGGATCCCGTTTCTGCTGGCTGTCATTTGGTGGGGATCTCGTTTCTTCTGGCTATCATTTGGCGGGGAGCCCGTTTCTGCTGGCTGTCGTATGGTGGGGAGCCCGTTTCTGCTGGCTGTCGATCGAAATGTTGTGAATATAGCAATCAAGATTACTATGCAATTTTTAAATATAAATGGCAAAAATATGTCAAAGATATTGAAGTGAAAAACACAGACATAAGGAAAATACACGCACAAATATGAGATGGCCGAAAACGACCTGCACTGACGCCCCGACCCCTATACTTGAAGAAATTCCCTGACAGTCAGTAACATCCATATTGTTCATACTAAATATCTCATTTTCTTTCATAGCTTTTTTTCTCTGGAACTTTAAGCTTTTGGAAACCGCTCACTATTGTGTTTTCTTTAGTACACGCATCTGCAGGATTTCAATATAATACGAACAAAAATCTCAGTGCAGGTGTTATGTAAAAAGGAACAGGCCCCAGTAAATAAAATAGCAAACTAGATAAGTTTAAAAGGATATTTGAAAAAGGTTAGACTCGAACACAGTAAGAAACGTTACAAAAAGAATACCTATTGAAATCCTAGGAATGAAGAACTACTGTGATTGTTCTTGCAAATACCTAAATATTATTTATTTTAGAAATAGATATTTAATTTAGGAATGCAATCGATTATTCATTCTTTTAGAATTAACTGGATATGAAATCTGTCAGTTAAAGGAATGGCCAATACGAGTTTAGAAATAATGATTAACAAAATAGGTTAAAAACGATACAAATCAATTTAGGAATTCCTTTGTTACTAGAGGTGTGTGGATGCATGTGCAAAGCGCACGTTTAATTTGAAACGTGATGGAGTCACATTTCACCACGTCTATGACGTCATCAAGAAAGGAGATCCTCAATATATTGAGACAGGGTTCGAAGTTAGAAAGTCATAGTAAGAGAGTCGAGTCAGCCGGACTGACAGCTGACGCCCTCTTGGATGCGAGATGGGGGAACAATGTAATCGTAAAGGTTTGTATCCCTGACCATCACCAGCTGGTTTGAATAAAAAATCACCATCTATATTTGTAAACCGTTGTCTTCGTCTGTCGTCATTCAAACAAAAAGAAAATATAAATGTTTTGTCTATCATCTTGTAAACGAACTTTGTATGACTCCCTCCGTCATCATCAATAATGTATCGTCTCCTCTGTTAAAAGAGCTGTACACACCATAACTCTTAACCTCTGTTTTAAATGCTCTTGTTGTAAAATATATCTCCTCATCTATCAACAGAAGAATCTAAACACTCGATGATATATACATTCCTTGATATATGTAATCCCCCACACACATGCACACAAAGAGAGATACGGTTTCAATGTGTCAACACAGCAATATACACCCTCTCAATATATGTTATCTACAATATACACACGCTGATATATACAAACCCAACATAACACATTACTCCTCCACCTCGCTCCCATACCCGCCGTTGCTTTCTAATTTGCACTATATAACTAGCCATATTGGGCCTTGTTTGAAGATAATGAAATTTTTCAAAAATTAGACAGACACATGCAAAAATCTTACCCGGGCGAAATAGACGAATAGAGCAATATTCTTAAGCAATTTTATAATAGTAACATTGTACAATGAGGATCACACTAATCATTCTATTTAAAATCGTATCTCGGACCGAATTCATGTACGACGGTCAAATTGGTGTATTTATTCTTTTCAAAAATAAACATTTTCGTGACTTTCTCGCATTATAATTGCTGCAAAGTCATGAAGGGCATTGTTGTTTTTCAAGCTGTCCGAGTCCAACCCAACAATGAAACACAAAACAACAAAACGCGCAGGTGTTTCTCTTTTGCCTATTCTAAGATTTCTTTTCTTGGGAGTTCATTTAGTTCGAACGCCAGTAGACATGGTTGAATAAAGTCGCATACTTACGAACACTAAATATATTTGTATAGGGTCTATTTTAAATAGAAATAAGTTTAAACTAGCGAGACCAGCGGAAATTCAAGAGGACTTATTCATGTGTAATCCATTGGTGTTGAAATTCTGTAGATATTCAGCGTAAATGGAGAGGCTCTGATAGAATTGTAGCTATTTTGTTAAAACTGCAAAAGTATTTATCTAAGCTAGCGGGGACGCCCGGCGTGGCTCAGTTGTAATACACACTTAAATATATATTTATATCGTGCAGGCAGTATATATTATTATAAATGTTATATCGATTTTTTTATATATTATAAAGATTCGATTCCAAAAATGAAAGTTTATCCGTATGACTTGGGCGAATCAGCTTGAATCGAAACCGAAACCAAAACTTATGAAATATATATATATACACACTCCTCGTTATATGTTTCCTTCATATCTAGACGGTGTATATTGCTGTGTTGACATATTGAAACCGTATCTTTGTATGTGTGTGCATATATCGAGGAGTGTATGTGTGTATATATATCTATATATCTATAGAAGTGAACGTGTCTGTCTACATTTCCCTACGCAATAACTTTGTCAGTTTTTAGTCTACAGACTCGACATTTGATATACAAGGGACTGAGATTTTGGAAAATCCATGTGGTCGGTTTTCGGCCAAAAATTTGGCTTTCAAGAGGCCAAAGTTCAACGATTTGACTTTTGAGAACTCTACCAAACTCCTCCGGCAACTTTGGGCCTAAACACTTTAAATTTTAGATGTATATTCCTTGGACATGGATCTAACTTAATAACTTGGTTCGAGTCCAAAACAGTAAATATGAAGGGGTCATAATAGCGGGCAAAATTAAAACATTGACCGATTTTTTTGCTTTGTTTGTTTTGTTTGTTTGTTTTTTTTTTGCTCACTATACCCCCGCCAAACATCCGGGCAACGCCGGGCACTCATGCTAGTGTGAAAGTGCTGTGTATCTGTCTGTCTGTGTACATTTTCCCACGCAATAACTCTGTCAATTTTTAGTCTACAGACTCGTAATTTTATATACAGGATACTGATATTTGGGAAAATCTCTGTGATTGGTTTTCGGCCAGAAATTTCGCTGTTAAGGGGTCAAAGTTTAATGATTTGATCTTTGAGAACTCTACCAAACTTCTCCGATAATTTTGGGTCTACACACTTGAAATTTTACATATAGGTTCCTGTGAGATAGATCTAACTTAATAACTTAATTTGAGCCCAATAACTATAAGATTTAAGGGGTATAATAGGGGTCAAAGTTAACAAAAATGAACCCTTTTTTTTGTTTTTCATCAGCATACACCTCCAAACACCCGGGCAACGCCGGGCACCCATGCTAGTAAATATATATTTTTGAGTTCCTTCAGCTATAACTAAAACTTATTAGGACTTCTTGCTAAAACTATTTATTACAAGAAATTGAAGCCCATAACAATTAATCCACTCCGATAAAAGTGTGACACAAAAAATAAATAACACCTACGCTATCGTATTAATATATAGATCCTTTGAGATGGAGACGAGTTGGTTGTAATAATAAATGATATTTTGTATTTATTTTTTAGATGAGGATTGAAACTTTGATTATTCGGAAAACTATCCTCATTGAACCTATTTTCACAACTTTTCACGTAAATCTTTTCGATCTGAGTATTTTTATGTCAAACTCGACCGTCTACACAGTATCTCAAAGTATACTACAAGCAGTAGATTATTGATATCCCATTATCCATGGCAAAATAAACAACTAATGTTAATCGTATACTTATTTCGGTGCTAACGCAGAGAGTGATCTTATTTCCACGTTTAATTAAAGATTTATGATATGTTTATTTATTCAATTGTAAGGTTAAAGTACAGAATAGGTACAAAACAGCCTCCCCTGCCCATGTTAAGAATGGCTTTTTAAATAATAACGTTATTATTTCAGCATGGATCACTCTCTGCAGGAGTACCCTTATTTCAGATTCATCTCTCAAAAAAAAAAAAAAAATAAAAAAAATAGCGTATCTAATACAGAATACACCCAGGGAATGTGTTTTGCTCTTGCGTATAAAAAAAAACTTCTAGGGTGAATTAATGTTTATTTAAAGTTCAGTATTTTCCCCAAATATTAAAAATAGTATTATAATCCATGGTTTTATCATAAATATTTTCACATTTACTATCTGAAATACATGCTAAACATTCATATATTGTTGTAATAACGTACACAATACAGTACATATTTCGGACTAACCACACAAGTCGCAAAATTTTATTTCTTCATTATTGCGATCCTTAGATGTAGGAAAGCAATCTACTCTAATGATGTCTTCCCTCGGATTACTAGACATTGAACTTCGCTTTTGCCTCTTTAACCTTAATAACCTTCAAAATTTTAAATGCAATGTAAACAGACATCGCTGTTCAACTTCTAATAATCCGTTGTAAGATATGGTCAAAAATAATAGTTCTTTACATAGAAATGGCATTATGTTGCGTTTGACTTTAAAATTGACAAAAAAAAAAGGTTATCGACGATATTTTTGTAGACTTGGGCAATGATAAGCTTATGTGGATAAATGCGTTTTTCCTATTCGAAAGTACAGGGAAACTAGTTTATATCGGAATTGTTTTAAGGACATATCTAATACATAAGTTTACCGATTTAATTGATTTTATTTCGCATATAAAAAATATAATTCACACTAATGCAATTATGTGTGGAAAAAAAGTTAAAGAAAAGCCGACGTCATGCATAGCAATAAAATATCTCCCAGAAATAGTTATTACATTCGTATCGTATAATACAACTTTAGTCGGATGATCAGAGTAAAATTGATATTTTAAGACTGTAAAATACGTGCCCTAATCAGTTCAGTAAAATCAATCCAGTTATTTCAGAACGTAAAATCGTAAGGTTTATAAAATGGCGGGATAGTATTACCTTAATCTTAACATTTTTAATCTTTAAATAACTTAACTGAAACTGAATTATGTTAAGAATTGATCCGGTGATTCTTAAAACGGCGAGAGTTGACACATATAGTGCGTAAAAAAAAACACCAGCTTTTCGAAAAGTTTATTTAAGTGGGTACGGAACACCGTGTAATCAGAAAGAAATGGGTAGTTTCCGGATACATGCCTTAGGCTTAAACTATTTGGAGGAAGGAATAGAATAGTGTGAAGAGATTTTTGATTATTTAGATATATCTGAAAGCGGTGGTGGAGCTTTGTTTTATCATATATATATATATATATATATATATATATATATATATATATATAACGTTATCCTATCCTCTTGTATTACCGTGTATATTTGGTATACTTAAGACGACATTGCCGTGCAACATGTGTTGCATATTTTTATATAATTTTTAATTCTCATAAGCTAGATAGTTTCGAACTTTTAGGCGTTTCAGTATATTCGCGTATTACAGATTTACGGTAATTTTTATTTTTTTTTAGTGGGCTAGCGGTTTCGCTTTGGGAATATTTTTTTTACACAATTGGATGTGCATACACAAAGAGCCTGGTCATCATGTAGAAACGTTGATTTAGACGATATAATATTGGAGAGCTGATTCATCCAGTAAAATGACTGAATGACATCTTCTATCCCTTTAAAGACTGTCTACCTGTCATGGTTGACAGAATCATAGCAGCTTACTCGCGTGTATTAAAGTGTTCCGTGTAAAATTGCGTAAAGATTCCCGGATGTTTTTAAGAGTGAGTAACCATCTATCAAGGTTCAAAGGCCACTCGAGAATGAGGGTTAATAAGTGTACGGTGGGCATTGGTTCCATAGCATAGTACTTGTTACTGAAGGGCATTTGGCTATCATTTAATTACTTAAGAGAGCGGCTCAACGGAAAATTGTTCACATTGAACTTTAAGATGCCCATATTGTAGTCAGCAGGTTATTTTTGCAGACGTGTTTGGCCACTTCTCTATTTATCATAGATCCTAGAAATTTACTTATGTCGCATGAGACTGGTCTGTACTGCGAAGAAGTTGACCACTCTCCATCTTTTTTTTTTAATTCAGACAGACAGATGAAGTTTTCAAAGGCGGTAGCAAACTTTTTCCCCTAAAGGTTATGTTTAAATTAAACTTTAAGTATCAGAGCTAGTTCTGACTGCAGCTTTTTCATCCGATATTTTATGTCGCATAGCACTGTTAATTCTGCTGCAGTTGCTGTGTATTGGCGTCCGGAACGCGCTTTTTCACTCGTGTCTCTGTCGCCACTCTGAAATCGAGGAACACATCTGCCTCTGCTAACATCAACTGTATCGACTTTGTAAACGTCCAAGTGATGTCGGTGAACGTTAATCTGCATATTTTTCCTGCATTGAGGAATTCAACGACGCACTTCTCTCTCTTACGCACATCTATGAAAGGGTTGTTTAATTTGAGTCTCTCACCGTCAATATCCGCAAGAGTTTTGAAACTTACACGCCATAAATGCATAAGCTTAGTCAACATAACAATGCAATTGGCCATCCCTTCTGTTCTAGAAATAAAAACAATGTAGTCATTGCTTTTGGAATGCTTCTGGTATGCGTCTTATTTTACTTTTTGTTAACTATTATAGAAGCAGAATTGCAAAATACGGTAACTTCATTAGCGTTAGGATACGAAGCAAATATATTTTACTGATCTTTAATTCATGATTTTTAAGGCTGAGGCAAGCCGACTTCATAAAGAAACTACTTATTTTGTAATGTACTTTTTACTGCCAAATCTTTCTCCGAACGCATTGGTTTGTCTATTTACACGCTTACATAAAGACTTCTGAACTAGATGAGACATTTTCTAAAACTCAATTTCAGTTTAACTCGTCCGATTCTTGACTTTAGAATCAGTCTTTGAGAAGCAAATATGGTTACTTTTCGATCTAGGAAGCTAACAATCAAATTATTGACATAAAATAAGGAACACGTATTTAACGATCATATTATTTAAACCCGCTATTTTAGCATTACTTTTTCTGGGTGGAGGAAGAATAAATTTCCATCTTTTTTATATTTTAGTTAAATATACCCGTAGGCTAGTGATATTGATTTTTGAATTTCACGAACATTTTCCAAAATAAAATAAATTATGCATTAGAATTTAAAATTGAAGACACTTTGAGGAGGAGAGACGAATCGATAAACGTTATTACAGATTTGCACTGAATTTAAATATTCCTTATTTTAGAAGATTATTCAGACAGACGCTGCTTCTAGAAATATAAGAATGGCTAGATTTGTAAGAGTTAACCCATTACCGACTATAGTCCCTTTTTTAGGATCAAAAGAATCTATATATGCATACGATAGCGTGTATTATTTTCTGTGTCACGCTTACATCCGGGTCGTTTAATTATGTAATTTCATGTCTTGTAATAAATGATTTTACCAAGAATTCTTCATAGGTGTTGGTTTCTATTTCAGCTGATGGTCTCAAGTCATTTATATTTTATAAAATATTTTACTAAGAATTCTTCATAATTTTTGTTTCGGTTTCGATTATAGCTAATGGCACACCAATATTCTATTTTTTTTTTTTTAATAATTTTATCAAGAATTTTTCATGAGTTTGGAATTCGGTTTTGATTTAAGCTGATGAATCCAAGTCATATAGATGTATATTTATTTTTGAAATCGCAGCTTTATAACATAATAATCGATAGAAAATTTACTCTGTACAAATATATATGAAATCTGCAAGACTTAAAATATATTTAGGTGTATTTTACGACCTGGCTACGCCGGGCGCCCTACTATCATGGATAAATAATTTTGCAGTTTTAACAAAAGAGCTACAATAATATTAGAAGGTCTCCATTTACGCTGAATATCTACAGAATGCCAACATCAATATATTGCTTATAAATCAGTCGTCTGTGAAATTTTCACAGATCCCGCTACTAGTAAATATTTCAGCAACATACGAGGGGCGTGCAATAAGTAACACAACTGACCCACTTCCAATTGTCTGATCTAGCTGAAATGTTGCATGTGGAATGGTTTGGGTAGCAAATTACAGTTCTGGACTAATTGTGGTTTCTGTTTTACAGGTGTTTGAACTGAGTCAGGTGTGAAATGGAGCATGTTGAATGTCGAGCAGTAATCCGGTTTTTGTATTTGAAAGGACGCACACCACAGGAGACTTTTGATGAAATGAAAGAAACTTATGGTGATAATGCCCCATTATATAACCTTGTAAAACGCTGACATCGTGAATTCAAATATGGCCAGAAGTCTGTGGAAGCCGCTCCCAGATCTGGTCGCCTTCCTTTTGCCATTGATGAGGCATTTGTCCGTCAAGTTGAGGCTGCCATTTTGGAAGTTCGGCGCGTTACTATTCGCTAAATAGCCCAAGATGTCAGGATTAGTACAGGGTTTGTAGAAACTATCATTCATGACCATTTGTATACGCATATGGTGTCTGCCAGATTGATTCCCAGGTTGCTCACACCATTCCAGAAGCGAGAACGCTCTGAGTGCTCGAGGATGAATTTGGAGATGTGCCAAGAAGATGAGTCAAAGTTTTTCAAAAGAATGATAACACAGGATGAAATTTTGGTCCATCACTATGATCCAGAGATCAAAACCCAGTCAATGCAGTGGAAAAACTTGAACTCACCACCTCCAAAGAAGGCAAGGGTGCAGCCCTACGCTGGCAAGGTCATGTTCAGTCTTCTGGGACCAGGACGGAGTAGTGATGACAGATTTCCTGGCAAAGGGTACCACAATTACAGGAGCCTATTATGCTTCACTTCTGAGGAAATTAAGGGAAGCTATCAAAATCAAGAGGCGGGGCAAGATAAACAAAGGTACCTCCTCCTGCAGGACAATGCACCGTTCCACAACTCGCATGTCGCCAGATCAGAAGCACGGGTGTGTGTTGATGAAATCCTCCCTACTCTCCTGACCTTGATCCCTCTGACTTTCACCTCTTCCCAGCCATGAAGTTGTTTTTGAAAGGAAAGTCATGTCGTGGTTGGAGGACCAACCTGGAGAGTTCTACAAAAACGGTCTCCAGAGCTGCATCAAACGATGGGAGAAATGCATAACTCTGTGTGGTTCCTATGTAGAGAAAGACTAATAACTGTGCCAAGTTTCGTTGCTCTACTGCTATGGAAATTTGATAAGGGGCATTACCTCGCCTGTATTATTTAGAGCATAGACTTAGTTTTAGGCTACACAATACAACCTGTTAAATAAATGCTACTGTGGAATGCATTGTGAAATTGTACATAGCGTGTTATTATTGTTAACTGTTTTTGATCGATTATGCGAGGACATAGTTTATTATTTGATATTCGACAGTAACTATATTTACTTGTTCTATTCTATAGTAGCCACCCATAACAGAACCTTACAGTGGGATGTTCGATTAACGCTCATTCTAATTTTGTGATCACTATTATAATTACAAATAAACCAATAGAGAGAGAGAGAGCGAGGGGAGATGGGGCGGAAATATGACATACAAAGGAAAAAAAGAAAAATGAAATAACTGGTAGAGAAATAGTAGCAAAGATGTTGGACGATGATTTCACGATATGTGCATCGACTTTGCAAAAATTGGACGTGTCAGTAAACCAGTGGTAAGCTGTAGATGTTACAGATAGTTAGCCTATTAGCGCGGATGTCCTTTTAGAAGCGAAAGTGTAATTATCTATCAGTAAAATCTGCATTTCTACCATCGGAAATGTCTACTATTATATAAAAGTCACTTCGTGTGTTTGTGACTTCCTTCCTCATGGATTCCGAAACGGTTCAGCTGCTCAACCCCCTATAAAATCCCTCTGTATTTGGTCATAAATCTTAGCGTCTTACATCAAAGTGGCACCGTGCTTTGCATGGGGTGAATTAAAGATAAAAACAATGAAATCCACCTGGTTATTTCGAAGGTGAATATAACATAGACTTAAATCGACGTAAACCAGAACGAGGATTTCCAATTAAAAAAGTAACAGAATTTGTCTGAATAAATTCACTTTCTGGAAACTACAAAAAATATGGCTGTCGTTGTATCTATTCTCCAATAGATGCCGAAACTTGCAAGTGCTTTTTAAGTAATCAACAAGATTGTTATCTGCGGTATGCTCAGTAGGATGGCGATGCTTCATCTTACTTCCAGAAACCCCAGCTGGGTTTCAAACTTTTTGATATTTTCACATGCAAACCATTTTCATCTCCAGCATTTGTTATAGTATGCCACTATACAGTATATAAAGTACAGAATCAATGATAATGAAGCACGTTTATACTAAGTAACACACAGGTAGATACAAGTTTTATAGAAGTGCACGCCTGTGGAACTCTCATCCGTTTGCCTGTTTCCCACCTGACAACAACTTGGATGTCTTAAAGTCCAACATGGACAAATTCCTGATAAACTGCCCCCTTAAGTAAGACACTTTATCAAATCTCCATTACAACGATATTAACCCATTGATTACTGTACACGCAATAACTCTTCTCCCCGAGTGGTCTCCGGGCCTTTATAGGTGATGACTTCCTTGTAAAAAAAAAAGCTAAGTTTTTATTGGTGTAATAATTCATGAAGATTTATCTGTTTCTTAACACTTTAATTATCATAAACAAATATATATATATATATGGCCTTTTAAGACTGACGACGACCGGCTTTCAGCAAATCTATCTATATTGTGGTCTAGATTTGAAACTTAATTCATATTGGATTTAGACCCGTGAAACAGATTCGATTTGTTTTAGCCAGCAAAAATCTCTAAGGAGCCACGATTGTCGACGAAACATGTTATTCTAAAGAATGCGCAAATATACATTTCTATATTTAACAACGTATGACGGTAAAAAATTAAGCTAAATATCTATATATTTTCGTTTCAACTCTAGCTGATGGCAAGCAAGTCATATGTTTTAACTTTTGAAATCACTACTTTATATATTGAGTGCAATATTATAATCACAGTATTTGGCCTGTAATAATAAGAGCATCTGCATAAATTAAACTACATTACATGAGCGAGTTATGCCGAGCGTCAATTGCTATATAGTAGGTACAATATAGTAATATTGGCTCACTAATAATAAAGAAATCTGCATGAACCATAATGTAATATTTCAGCGTATGTTATGAGAAGACAGCTAGGCGCAATATTATCGTGTTATAATCAAAAACGTGAGTACATCTTTCATATTTTTGCTGATATTAAAAGTATATCTGTTCACGGGACAAAACTGACAAAATTACATTTAGACCTAATGAAAAGTTTTCTGTGTACAGCTTATATAACAAAGTTAATTTAGTTTCTTCTTAAAATATCTACAAGTACAACGATTAAAAGTTAAACCTCTGCCAATAAAAGTGAGTATAACCCTAAGAAACTACACTCCTTTATGTAAAAATTGAGTATTGCTCGTTATTTTCCCTCCAAAATGTCATGTGACTCATTAGCGTTACAAGGCCCATGTGTGCATTAGCGTTACCAGGCCCATATGTGGCTACCTGTAAACTCAATTCTCAGTAGAGTAAAATCAGTTCCGGATATTGATGTTAGCTGCAAACAATATTGAGAGTTGACATAGGGTATGTTTATATGAACTACTTCCCTAAGGTGTGTGCTAATTTTGTGGAAGGTGTAAATTTTGTAGTTATTTTAAAGGGATAATAAATTATCTTTGTAATATAAGCTACACAGAGAATATTTCTCATTTTGTAAGTGTTCAAATTCTGTCAGTGTTTACCCGTGAAAAGATAAAACTAAATATCTGCACATATATGAGGGGTGTACTAAGGCTTGTAATACACACACTGTGACTCTCTCCCGCTCTCTCTCATATATATATATATATATATATATATATATATATATATATATATATATATATATATAATTAGATCAGTACAGAGTACGTTTTCTCTCTCTCTCTATATATATATATATATCTATATATATACTATATCGATACATAATATATCTGCATATAATATATCTATATATATAAAATATAAATAAATATAATATATATAATATATATGTATATAATATACATATATATATATATAATATATATATGTATATAATATATATATATAATATATATAATATATATATGTATATAATATATATATATAATATATATAATATATATATGTATATAATATACATATATAATATACAATATATATATATATATATAATATATATAATATATGTATATAATATACATATATAATATACAATATATATATATATATGTATATAATATAAATATATAATATATATATGTGTATAATATAAATATATATATATGTATATAATATATCTATAAATATATAATATATCTATATATGTATATAATATATCTATATATATATAATGTATCTATACATATAATATATCTATATATATATAATGTACCTATATATATAATGTATATATATATAAAATCTCTATATATAATATATCTATATATAATATATCGATATATATAATAAATATATATATAATACATATGTACAAATATATATATATATCTATCTATATATATCTAGATACATATGTACAAATATATATATATATCTATATATATATATTTATAGACATTATATATATCTATATATAATATATATATCGATATAGATATATATCTATAATATATCTATATATATTATATATCGATGTATATAAATCTATATATCTATAATATATCTATATATATTAAATCTATATATCTATAGAATATATCTATATATCTTTATATGCATATTCATAATATATATATCTATATAAAATATTATATATAAAATATTATATATATATAAAATACATATAAAAAATATAATATATATATAACATATAATATATAATAGATATATAATATACAAAATGTATATACATATGTATATAATATATATCTATATACAATATATAAAATATAGATATATATAATATATATATATTATATATATAAAAATATAGATATATATATCATAGATATATATATACATATAATATATAAACAATAGATATATATACGTATAGTATATATCATATAGATATATGTATACATATAATATATATACATAAATTATATATATAATAAAGATATATAATATATAATATATATACATATAATAAATATAACAAAGATATATATACATAGTATATATATATAACATGTATATATTCATATAGCATATATAATATATATATAATGTATATAAAATATATATCATATATATAATATATATATATCATATATATAATATATATATATCATATATATAATATATATATCATATATATAATATATATATCACATATATAATATATATATATATCACATATAATATATATCACATATATAATATATATATAATATATATTTAACATATATATAAGAGATGTACATATAATATATATATATAACATATACATACAACACATATATGACATATATATATAACACATACATATATAACATATATATAACATATATTATATATACACAATATATATATATATACCATATATAATACATATATGTAAACCATATATAATATATATACATCATTTAATATGTATATAACATATAAAAGATATATAACATATAAAAGATATATAACATAAAATATATATATATATATATATATTGTTGATTTAGAAAGGGTGTCAGTTGCTGGATTGAACTTATTTCTTCCCTTATATTTGCATATATTTATGTAGTGAAAATTGTTTTAATAAAATTAATTCATTAGTTACTTAGTAGATGGAATTAATAATTTTATATTTTACATAAAAATTAATAATTTTATTATATCATAATTAGGATCATTTAATTCTTTCTACCTCAACAATAAACAACAACATATGCAAATAATAAATAAAATATTTATCAATATTCAAATTTTATTTTTAGCTGCAATATTTTTAGTCTAAAAAATTCTTTTTTTTACTTTACTAGAATATATTGTTCTTTACTTTTCCAGGTTGAATTTCTTGTCCTTTACTTTTCCAGGTTTAATAAAATCTTAAGAATATTACTTTTCATGCGCGCATTTTTACATCTAATCTATGATTTTTCCAGGCATTGCTATTGTATTAATATATAAATTTATAATATTTATTAATGATTGTCAAAAAAAATTAGCTCTCAAACACATATTTATGCAATATTTACCATTCAATCACAGTAGTTTCGAGCCAGGGTCTCTACCGAGACTGCGGTTCATGAATTCGTGATCTGTATAGGGCTTAAACTAACAAAAAAGAAGATGGCACTCGGTGTCTTTTTAGATATCGTTGGAGCTTTTGACAACATACCCTTCAGTAGTATGTTCAAGTCGCTACGAGAACTCAATGTGCCACCGATGGATTGAGTATATGGTGAGGCACAGAACAGTTCAAGTAGAACAACTGAGCGCAACTGTTAAAAGGGAAGTAGTTAAATAAAACCCCCAACGTGGGATTTTATCACGTTTACTATGGAACTATATGCTGAATCCTCTTTTAAAGGAGTTTAAAAATAGGAATATTTATGCACAGGCTGCTGCTGATGACATCGCAGTGCTGGTCGCGGGTTCAAAAGCATCATTGGTCAGACGCATTGCCAAAATGGGACTACATTTTTCATCAATGTGATAACGAAAAATTTGAGTTCATTCAAAGAATATGTATATCAGAAGCTCACAGTATAAATGCTGGAGTCCCTCAGGGTCCACCCTGGACCCAACTCTTTTCCTGATCTCCATACATGATCTTCCAAACCACATCCTTACATCATTTGTAGACATTTTTGTTGACTATACTATCATCTATGGTAGCACATCTAAGACAGTAAACGTCCAAGTTCTCTCCGATTCTCTCTCCTCTTATTTTGATTACGTTGTACAATGGGGAAAGGAGTGGCTGATTATTATTAATTCGTCTAAAACAAAGCTTATATCTTTACATCATCAACGTTCTGATCCCCATCTGGCATCAATTAAAATGAATGGCTCTCGTTTTTGGGGAGGGTTCAAGTTTTGACAGGCTTCTGGGCTTTACCTTTACTCCTGATTTTAAATGGAATACGTACATCAAATCTGTTTTCAAGGCTGCTGGAAAAATAGTCGGATCCTTCTCTCGCTTCAGTACTTATCTCACTGCTTATGTAATTCTCTATCTATATAAGAGCGAGATACGTCCAAGGATTGAATACTGTTGTCTCATCTGGGTAGGAGCTTCTAGAAAAGACTTGTCCTCCTTGATGTGGTTCAAAATAGCCTTCGTGTCCTGGTTGGAGATATCCTTTTCTCTTCGCTGCAACCTCTATCTCACAGAAGAGATGTTGCGAGTTTTTCTCTGCTTTATCGTTATTTTCATGGAAAGTGTTCGATTGAGCTTCAATCTATGGTCACCCCTCGCCAAACTTTCTCAAGAAACACTAGACTAGCTGAAAACATTATCAATAATTTTCCGCACTCTTTATCTGTGCCAAAACCTAAACAGATATTCTATGATCAAAGCTTTTTTCTTAGTACTGAACGCCTGTGGAATTGTCTTCAGTCTTCCTGCTTTCCGGCTTTCTTCAAGTACAACGTGTCCAAATTTCTGATGAGCCGTTAAACTTAAGTTGAAAATTTACCCAACTTCCATTACAATCGATCACAATATTGTCCTTTTAACTACTCTACAATAATTAACCCTTAAACTTAAGTTGCCTACGGGCCTTGAAATGTGGTGACGCGCGAGTAAAAAATAGAGATATTTATAAAACATATATTATATATATAATAAATATATATATATATATAATATGTGTATATTTCAGAAATAATATATATTAATGATATATATACATAATATCATATAAATATATATATATATATATATCATATTCTATATAAATATATATTAAATATGTAATATATAATTATATTTTATATGTAATGAATATTTATTTAATATTTAATATGTAATAATATATTAAATATAAATATGTTTAATATATAATATAAGTATATTTCATATAGAATATATATTATTAATATAATATATATATAAATTATACAATATATATATATGATATCACATATATATATTAATATGTAATATATATATTGATTTTATATGTAATACATATTTATTTAATATGTAGTACATATTTATTAAATATGTAATACATATTTATTTAATATGTAATACATATATATATTTAATATATAATATATAATATACATATTATAAAATATATATATATTATATATAACGTATATATTTAATATATAATATTTATTTGAAATAAACTATATATATAATCTTATATATATTCAATATGTAATTTATATTAAATATATAATATATATATGTAGCTCATATATAATTTATATTTAACATAATATATATATATATATGTAGTTCATATATAATATATATTTAATATACAATATATATCATGTATAATATATATATATTATACATAAATTATATATATCATATATTATATATATATACATTTATATAATGTATATATAATATAAGGTATATATATATAATATACAAACATATTTTTTGATAACCAATATATTATATATATAATATATATCATATATGTATAATACATATAATATATAATATATGTATGTTTATTAAATATATGTATATATTACATACATATAGTTCATATAGTATATATGTATATATAACAGCATATATACATATATTTTATTATACATATGTATATTTAATATAACAGATATATATATATATATATCATTATATATTGTATATTATATATATTAAATATATTGTATATGCATATTGAATATAATATATATACATTTAATATATGTGTATATTTACTATATTATGTATATATGTATATTTAATATATTATATATGCATAGTTAATATATTATATATGTACATTTAATATATTATATATATAATGAATATTATATATATATTCAATATATTATATATACATTTACTACTATATATATATTAAATATATTTTATATATATATTTATCATATAATATGTATAGATATTCAATATACAATATATATAATATATATTTAATATTATATTATATATTATATATATTCATGATATATCAATTTAATAAATTATATACATATTAGTTATGATACATATTGAATAGATAATATGTATATATATTAAATATACAACATATAATATATATATAATACATATATATGTTATATATAATATATATATTTAATAAAAAATATATATATTTCATACAAAATATATATATATGTAATATATAATATGTATATTTAATATATAATATGTATATTTAATATATAATATATATATTTAATATGTAATATATATATTTACTATGATATACATATTAAATGTTATATATATATTTAATATATTATATATATATTTAATATATTATATATGTATTTACTATATAATATATATATTTAATATAGAATATATATATATATTTAATATATAATATATTTATTAAATATATAATATATATATTAAATATACAATATATATATATATTTAATATATATATCTTATAATCAATATATATATATTGATATATTGAGCTCTAGATATATCTAAGGCTTTTGACAGGGTATGGCATGAGGGTCTCCTCAGTAAAATCAGATTATACGGTATCACTGGTAGAATACTTAACATAATTAAAACCTTCTTAGATAATAGAAAAATCCAGGTAGTCCTCGACGGTCGCACATCTAAACAATATGATATAAATGCGGGAGTGCCCCAGGGTTCTATCCTTGGACCTCTATTGTTCCTGATATTCATAAATGACCTCCCCGACAACATTGCCTCTGAGATGGGTATATATGCTGATGACACTACACTATATGGCAGACACGACAGGAAGACGAACGAACACATTTCTAAAGAAATAACAGAAACACTAGACGAAGACCTCCAATCTGTAGTGGAATGGGGACAAAAGTGGTTGGTCGCGTTCAATGCTGCCAAGACTAAACTAGTTTCATTCAATAATTACAAGAAACCCTCTCTACCACCCATAGCAATGGCCAACGACTCTTTATCTGAGAGTCCATCTTTCAAACTCCTTGGCCTAACGTTCACAGGAAACATGAGTTGGAACAATTACATTGAAGGCATTGCCAGGGCCGCCGCAAGAAAGGTAGGCTCTCTCTACCGTGCTAGAAAACTACTAACACCCGAAAGTATCCTGTACCTCTATAAGGCCACCATTCGCCCATGTATGGAGTATTGCTGCCACATCTGGGCTGGTGCATCTGCTACTAGTCTCTCACTCCTTGACAAGGTTCAAAAGAGAGTCGCAAACCTGATAGGCCCTGAACTGGCATCTAAGCTTCAGCCTCTGTCCCATCGACGAAATGTTGCATCCCTCTGCCTTTTCTACAAGTATTTTAGTGGTGAATGCTCTGACGAACTGCAATCACTTGTGCCCCCACGACGCGAGCACCCTCGACAAACCCGACAGGCTACTAGATCCCACCCCCACACTGTAGAGGTCCCTAGATGTAAAAGATCTTTTTACTCCAATAGTTTCTTCCCCAGAACCGCAAGACTCTGGAATTCCATTCCAGGTCCCTGCTTCCCCAACAATACTGACATGCAGAAGTTCAAGTGTAACGTGAACCGACACCTTGCTGCCCAAATCCGTACATAGTACCCCAGTAGTTGTTGCCCCTGATAGTAGCCCCCTACACCAAAGTGGCAATTTGCCTTGTTTGGGGTGAAAATGTAATAAAAAAAAATATATATATATATATATATATATATCTAATGTCATCTATATATTTAATATACAATCTATATAAATATATTATATATATATCTTATAACCAATACATATATATCTAATATGTAATATATATATTTAATATACAATCTATTTATATTTAATATATATATATATATATATATATATCTTATATTCAATATATATATTTAACATGTAATATATATATTTAATAGATAATGTATATATTTAATATAAACTATACATGTAATATATATATTTAATAGATTATATATATATTTAATATATACTATACATATAATATATATATGTATATTGAATATATAACATATTTTTAATCTACGATATATATATATATGATCTATAATATATATATTTGATATAACATATATAGATATATATATATAGATATATATATATATATTTATATACAATATATATGTATCACTATATAATAGCTATATACATTTAATATAATATATATTAATTTGATATATAATATATATAAATTTTATACATAATACATATATATATATATTTAATATGATATATATATATTTAATATGATATATATATATTTAATATGATATATATAGATATTTAATATAATATATATAAATATATTTGATATACATATTTGATATATATATATATGATATATATTTGTATATATATATTTTATGTATATATACATTTTTGATCTATATATATATTTATTTATATATATATATGTTTGATACAATATATATATACGAAATATAATATATATATATGTTTCATCTAGTATATATATTTTTATACAATATATATTTTATGTAAAATAGGATATAGATATTTAATACAAAATATATATACTGTGATACAATATATGTATATACTTAATATACAATATATGTGTAATTATACTTATTATACAATATATATATATATATATATATATATTTAATATACAATATATATATTTAATATACAATATATATATTTAATATACAATATATATATTTAATATACAATATATATACTTAATATGCAATATATATACTTAATATACAATATTTATACTTAATATACAATATATATATAATTATATTTAATATACAATATATATATAATTATATTTAATATACAATATATATATAATTATATTTAATATACAATATATATATACACACAATATACCATATATATGTATATTTAATATACAATATATATATATATATATACTTAATATACAATATATATGTATTTATTATACAATATTAATGCATAGTATAATATATAATGTTTATACATTTCATATACAATATGTATACAATATGTATATATATAGCTAATATACAATATGTATATATTTAATATACAGTATATATATAAAAGTATGTAATAAACAATATATATATATACATATTCATTTAATATACAATATATGCATATATATATTTAATATACGATATATATATTTAATATACGATATATATATATATATAATATACGATATATATATAATATACGATATATATATATAATATACGATCTATATTTAATATATCATATATATTTAATATACAATACATATATTTAATATGCAATATATATATATTTGTTATACTATATATATATATTGAAGCTACAATATTTATATGTAATATACAATATATATATATATATATATATATATTTACTGTCCAATAAATATATATATAGTTAACATACAATACATATATACATATATTTAATATACAATATATAGACATTAATATACAATATATATGTATATATTTAGTATACAATATATATATATATTAAGTATACAATATATATATATTTAGTATACAATATATATATATATATTTAGTATACAATATATATATTAAGTATACAATATATATATTAAGTATACAATATATATATATTTAGTATACACTATATATATTTAGTATACAATATATATATTTAGTATACAATATATACATATTTAATATACAATATATATATATTTAGTATACAATATATATATATAGTATACAATATATATATTTAGATTACAATATATATATTTACATTACAATATATATATTTACATTACAATATATATATTTACATTACAATACATATATTTAGATTACAATATATATCTTTAGTATACAATATATATCTTTAGTAGAAAATGTATGTATTTTGTATACAATATATATATGTGTGTGTTTAATATACATTATATATATATATATATTTAATAATTAATATATATATATTTAAACATCAATATATTTATATATATTTAATAATTAATATATATATATTTAAACATCAATATATTTATATATATTTAATAATCAATATATATATATATATATTTAATAATCAATATATATATATTTAATAATCAATATATATATATATATATTTAATAATCAATATGTATATATATATTTAATAATCAATACTTATATATATTTTATATACAATATATATATATATTTTATATACAACTTATATATATTCTATATACAATATATATTTAATATACAATATATATATTTAATATACAATATATATATTTAATATATATATATATATTTAATATACAATATATATATTTAATATACAATATATATATTTAATATACAATATATATATTTAATATACAATATATATATTTAATATATAATATATATATATA
The DNA here is from genome assembly GCF_053919585.1 of Euprymna scolopes. Taxonomy (NCBI): domain Eukaryota; kingdom Metazoa; phylum Mollusca; class Cephalopoda; order Sepiida; family Sepiolidae; genus Euprymna; species Euprymna scolopes. The sequence goes on from NC_136489.1 coordinate 10,989,383, forward strand.
TTTAATATATAATATATATATATTTAATATATAATATATATATATTTAATATACAATATATATATATTTAATATATAATATATATATATTTAATATACAATATATATATATTTAATATATAATATATATATATTTAATATATAATATATATATATATTTAATATACAATATATATATATTTAATATACAATATATATATATTTAATATAGAATATATATATATTTAATATACAATATATATATTTAATATACAATATATATATTTAATATACAATATATATATTTAATATACAATATATATATTTAATATACAATATATATATATATATATATATTTAATATACAATATATATATATATATTTAATATACAATATATATATATATTTAATATACAATATATATATATATTTAATATACAATATATACATATATTTAATATACAATATATATATATATTTGTATATACAATATATATATATATTTTATATGCAATGCATATATAGATTTAATATAAAATATATATAGAGATTTAATATACAGTATATATAGATAGACTTAATATACAATATATAAAGATAGACTTAATATACAATATATATAGATATATATATATTAAATATACAATATATATATATTTAATATACAATATATATATATTTAATATACAATATATATATATTTAATATACAATATATATCTATTAATTAAAAAAATATGTATTTAATATACAATGTATATATATATATATAATATGCAATGTATATATAATACAACATATATATATATATATATTTAATGTACAATTGATATATATATCGTACAATGTATATATAATACAATATATATAATATAGAATGTATATAAATGTATATAATATACAATCTATATGTATATATAATATAAAATGTATATATATAATACAATATATACAAATTATACAATAAATATATATATAATATATATACAATGTGCATGTATATATAATATACAATATATATATTTTAATATACAATATATGTATTCTATATACAATGTATATAGAATATACAATATATATATATATATATATATTTAATGTACAATACATAATATATATATATATATATATTTTATATACAATATATATGTAATATACAATATATATATATATTTAATATTCAATATATATATTAAATATACAATATATATATATATATGTATTTCATATACAATATATATGTAATATACTATGTATATATATTAAATATGTATGTTTAATATAAAATATATGTAATATACAATATATATATATGTAATATACTATGTATATATATATATAATATGTTTGTTTAATATACTATATATATGAAATATACGGTATATATATATATATATTTAATAATATATATATATATATATATGAAATAAACTATGTATATATATTTAATATATATATATGCTTAGTATACAATATATATATATGTAATATACAATATATATATATATATATATTTAATATAATATATATATATATATTTAATATAATATATATATATATATTTAATATAATATATATACATATTTAATATACGATATATATATACATTTCATATACAAGATATATATATATATAAATTATACAATGTATATATATAATACTACATATATGTAATATTCAATGTATATATAATATAAAATATATATAACATAAAATGTATCTATATATATATAATAAAATATATATATAAATTTACATGTATATATATATATATATATATCCCAATGTATATATATATCACAATATATATAATATAATATACAATTTATATATATATATATATATATATATAATATACAATATATATATTTAATATATAATATAACCATAATTAAATATATATATACATAATACATGTAGGTTTGATATGTATATAAAAGGTATATATATACAATGGATAAAATATACATATAGATATCTATAAAGAATATAAATATAATATATAAGCTGTGTGTATAATATAAATATATATATAACATAATTCCTATTGCATACATTTTATATAATACATATATTTAATATATTTAATATATATATATATTTAATATTATGTATTTAATATATATATATATATATTTAACATATATATATATTATATGTATATATATATATTATATATATATTTATTATATATATAAAATGTATTGTGTATATATATTTATATATATTTTGTATTTTATATATATTAAATATATATAGTTAATATAGTATATATAACATATTTAGTATATATATATATTAAATATATATTCATATTTATTTTGTGTATTATATATATGTAATATATATATATGTAATATATATATATATTTAATATAGATATATATATGTTATATATGTATATATTAAATATATGTATGTTTTATTTTTATATATGTATATTTGTATATTTAATAGATGTATATGCAATACATGTTTATGTATATATTTTATAGAATAATATTTTTATATGTGATAGATGTGTATTTATATATGTAATAGATGTGTATTTGTATATGTAATAGATGTATTGTTATATATTTGATGTATGTGTATTTATGTTTAATATATGTATATATGTTTAATATATGTATATATGGTTAATATATGTATATATGTTTAATATATGTATATATGTTTAATATATGTATATATATATATATATATTTAATATATGGATATATATATACATTTGTATATGTATATATATGTAATACATGTATATATATATTATACATGTATATATATATTTAATGTGTGAATATTTAATATATGTGAATATATATATTTTTTGTGAATATATATTTAATATATCTGAATATCTATTATATATATGTATATAGATATATATGTAATATATGTATATATGTATTTAATGTAGGTATACATACATTTAATATAATTTATATATATATATATATATATTATATAATGTTATAATATTAGGCATATTTAATATAATATTTAATATAATATATATATATTTAATATAATATATATTATATAATATATATATTAATATAATATATTTAGTATAATATGTATATAATATATTTAATATTATATATGTGTAATATATACATATATATTTGATATAATATATATATGATTTAATGTATATGATTGATATAATATATATATTATGTGATGTATATATTTGATATAATATATATATATATATGTAATATAATATATATATTTGATATAATATATTTTTTAATATAATATAAATATTTGATATAATATATTTTTTAATATAATATATATATTTGATATAATATATTTTTTAATATAATATATACATTTGATATAATATATTTTTTAATATAATATATATATTTGATATAATATATTTTTTAATATAATATATATATTTGATGTAATATATTTTTTAATATAATATATATATTTGATATAATATATATATTTGATATAATATATTTTTTTCATATAATATATATATTTGATATAATATATATTTTTATATAATATATATATTTGATATAATATATATTTTTAATATAATATATATTTGATATATATATTGAATATAATATATATGTGATATAATATATATATTTGATATAATATATATATTTGATATAATATATATATTTTATATAATATATATATTTTTATAATATATATATATTTATATAATATATATATATTTATGTAATATATATATTTATATTATATAAAGATTTAATATTATCTATATATATATTTGATATAATATATATATATATTTGATATAATATGTATATACTTGATATATATATATACTTGATATAATATATATATACTTGATATAATACATATATATACTTAATATAATATATATATACTTGATATAATATATATATACTTGATATAATATATATATACTTGATATAATATATATATACTTGATATAATATATATATATTTGATATAATATATATATATTTGATATAATATATATATATTTGATATAATATATATATATTTGATATAATATATATATACTTGATATAATATATATATATATTTGATATAATATATATTTTTATAAGTTGTATATATATGTAATATAAGTTGTATATATATGTAATATAAGTTGTATATATATGTAATATAAGTTGTATATATATGTAATATAAGTTGTATATATATGTAATATAAGTTGTATATATATTTAATATAAGTTGTATATATATTTAATATAAGTTGTATATATATTTAATATAAGTTGTATATATATTTAATATAAGTTGTATATATATTTAATATAAGTTGTATATATATTTAATATAAGTCGTATATATATTTAATATAAGTTGTATATATTTTTAATATAATTTGTATATATTTTATATAAGATATTTATGTAATATATATGGATGTAATATAATATATATATATCTTAATGTAATATGTATATTTTAATATAATATATATATCATATAGTAAATATATATAATTCTTTTATAAAATATATATAATATGCATATATATATATCATATATTTTTAATATATTTATATATAAGACACATAAAATATAGAATCTATATATATATAAAAGCGAACATGTATGCGTGTATGTATGTACGCTTTTCCTCGATGTCCACAAAAGGGAAGCGCTTGCTCGCTTCACAACTTCTTCAAACCTTTTATATCATCTATAAATTTTAATAATTCAGAGTTATCTACGGAGCTCGCCTGTCTATGTAATTATATTGACTTTCAAACGTTAATTATTCCACATTTCCCGCATCGTCACCCGTTACATTCGGTTTTCGGCATAAAAAAATGCGAAACTCGACTAATCGCAGGCCGAAAGACAGTTGTCTCAAGAGAGCTAAGTAACGTTTGTTCAATGTCGACTTCGTCATATCAGACTGTAGCTTTTATTTCGCTCCTACTATTTAACAGGGAGCGGTTTTTTTAAAAACAAACAAACTGATTTTTCACCTCATTCAAAACTGTTCCGCACAAAATTGTAACTGCTGAATACCTATCGCCGTCATGTCAATCAAAAACGCGCACCTGTTTTTAAACACTTTACTATTTTCCAACTGCGCGTCGTGAAGGCTTCGTTGTTTTTCACGGGCACCTGTTTTTTTTCACATACCCCTCGCTAGTATATATATAATATATATATATATATATATTTAATATGTATTATATATAATATATATATGTTTAATATATAATACATAGTTATATATTTAATATATATTATATATATACGTATATCTTATATATATATAAGTGAAAGTGTCTGTATGTGTACATTTCTGTACGCAATAACTCGGTCAATGTTTACCCTACAGACTCAAAATTTGATATACACGTTTTTGAGATTTGGGAAAATTTATCTGATTCGTTTTGGGCCAGAAATTTTGCGTTTTTTTAGATCAAAGTTTAACGATTTTTCCTTTAAGGGCTCTACGAAGCTCCTCCGAGAATTTTGGGTCAACGGACTTGAATTTTTAGATATAGGTTCCTTGAACATGGATCTGAATAACTTCATTTGAGCCCAAAATTGATTGTAAGAGTTGATAACAGGGGTCAAATTAAAAAAAAATTGACCTCTTTGCTCTCTTTTAAATCACTCAGACAATTTCTGGTCTAAATATTTGAAATTTTACATAAAGGGTATTCATAGATAGGGCAAGTTTTGTCATCATGTTTTCCCGAAAATTTTTAGTTACCAATATATAAGTGTATGTATGTATGTATCTTACCATGTGTGCCTTAAACTCGAAATAGAAGTGACGGATTTTACCAAGATCAGTATCGTTTCAAAGTTCGAACTTTCATACGACAAATATCGAAACATTGTCTAAAAACATTTATCTTTAACTAGGCATTTTTCTACAGGGGGGAGGGTCACTTTTTTCGCCGATATTTTTGAAAGTTATCTTCTACTTTAGATTGTCTAGGCTTAATTTAAAAAAATCTCGCTTCCGGTTGTGCGGTGATCGTAACAGCATAAACGTTAGGTTTTACCCTGTTCTGTTCCTCCTTTTCGGTACGCGCTCGAGTTTGCCTTCCTAACAACTTTTTTTCTGCTCAAAATACACATCCAAACACCCGGGCAACGCCCGGCTGCCATGCTAGTATATATATATATATATTTATATATATATATACATATATATATATATATATATATATATATACATATATATATATATACATATATATATATATATACATATATATATATATACATATATATATATATATATATATACATATATATATATACATATATATATACATATATATATATATACATATATATATATACATATATATATATATATACATATATATATATATATATATATATATACATATATATATACATATATATATATATATACATATATATATATATATACATATATATATATATATACATATATATATATATATATATATATATATATATACATATATATATATATATATATATATATATATATATATCATATTGTAAATTACCCGAATGAATATTGGTTTTGTTTTAAATATATTTGTTAAACATATAGAGAAAAAATCTAAAATTAAATTTGTAAGGCAAGTCTTTATGTACTTTAGATATAAATTAGTTATTTCTCTGCGATTTTTTATTTTTGATTCTAAATGATATTATAATGCAAATTTTCCGCGCCGGTGTCTATTATCTTAATAAGTAGAAGCGGAGTACTGTTATGTAGCGGTTGGCTAGGGCCAACCGATACATAAAGGTTAAAATAAAATCCCTTTTTATTAACTTGATAGGTGGGCATCGAATGTTGATAGCCCACTAGTATGAATTAAAGATAAATAAAGAATTCGCAGTGTAAATAGAAAAAGTCGGACGAGCGTAATTGTTGAAAAAACTAGAAATCAGGTTACTGGAATTCGCATATTTTGCACGGCATTCTACGGCGAACAAAAAAAAACAATGAATGGAATTTCCTGATGAATATAACATTTAGTAAACAGGTGAATTATCGGCACGTGCAGAAGTAATCGCCCGACTAAATAAATAAAAAAAAACGTGCTAAGGACTCGCGTGGAAACCAAGACCTAGGTCCTTGGAATTGTCTGTTGGCTATATGTAAATTAGCTCTAGGACGTGTGACGTCAGAAAGTCGAGCTGAATGCCATATAAGGAACAGTCGCGCGACAGAGAGACAGATAGCAGAGAGAGGAGAGAGACGAGAGAGAAAGGCAACAGAACGTCGCTGAAGACTGCATCGTCGAAACGTCATTCCATCATCAGACCACTGTGAGAATGCTGTTACTATCGTTGTGAACTTCAAAACCACCAACAGAAAAAGACGAACTATTAAATTGTAAATATGTATGATATTATAAAATATAATTTTATACAAAACCAACGCAATTGTGACTTACGTCTTTAATACATGTTTTAAGTTACGGCTGATCGTTCTAAGTTGTCAACCGATTTGTTTTCAGGTTCAACACTGTTATGAGATTTTTTGACATTTGACGAGAGGCAAGATAAGGAAAAAGTGCCAGTCTAAGGTGAGATAACTCACTAGTCTTAACTCGTTGTCATGAACATCGCTTAGTAAACAGGTTAAACCACGGACGATCGACGTAATAAAAACTGATGTGTGCCACAACCAACGGGTCCTACGAACTACTACGATTCCCAACCTGGGGGCCACACCACAATACAACAGTACGTTATTGTAATCCAGTAACACTGTGCAACCATTATAGACGCAAATACGCTAACCAGAATCCATGTTTAAAGTTAGCTTAAATGTTATTGAGCTACAACTTGTAAAAGTTTCATTGAAAAAAAAGCTTTTTTGTTTGTTATGCTTGTGTCTGAATCTGTGCTGATATGTTCGTAAAATGCACATTTGTGTAATGAAAATTATCTGCACTCTATATTTACGAAGTTTATGTCTACCCTCACACGATAAGATCAGGTAATACTTAAAATGTTGTTCGTTATCCTATAATATGTTACCTCAGTATTTCTATTCTGATATTCGCTGTTAGACATGTAATGATAAACTAGCTCTTCAGCAGGTTCGGTTAGTAATTTAGCAGGTACTTGCATTAGACCGGAGATACTGCCTTTGTCACTATTTTCAATTGGTTGCTTTGAAGTTATATGACCTATTACTAGGGTATATTTGACATTCGATTGCTTTAATCCGCAACCATACAATTTGTTTTAGAAATGAATAAAAACAGTATTATCACGTTTGTATCATAAATCACAGCTGTTCTATTAAATGTTTTGGAATTGAGAGAAGTATTAGTAATTTTTATCTGAATTCAAACCTGTCCATTACATTTTTATCGGGGAGCTAAAGCTGTACTTTTATACTTGTATTGAAAACTGCGATATAATGCTCGTGTCGGGAGCTGCGCCGTTATGCTTGCTCGTGTCGGGAGCTGAGCCGTTATGCTTGCTCGTGTCGGGAGCTGAGCCGTTATGCTTGCTCGTGTCGGGAGCTGAGCCGTCATGCTTGCTCGTGTCGGGAGCTGAGCCGTCATGCTTGCTCGTGTCGGGAGCTGAGCCGTCATGCTTGCTCGTGTCGGGAGCTGAGCCGTCATGCTTGCTCGTGTCGGGAGCTGAGCCGTCATGCTTGCTCGTGTCGGGAGCTGAGCCGTCATGCTTGCTCGTGTCGGGAGCTGAGCCGTCATGCTTGCTCGTGTCGGGAGCTGAGCCGTCATGCTTGCTCGTGTCGGGAGCTGAGCCGTCATGCTTGCTCGTGTCGGGAGCTGAGCCGTCATGCTTGCTCGTGTCGGGAGCTGAGCCGTCATGCTTGCTCGTGTCGGGAGCTGAGCCGTCATGCTTGCTCGTGTCGGGAGCTGAGCCGTCATGCTTGCTCGTGTCGGGAGCTGAGCCGTCATGCTTGCTCGTGTCGGGAGCTGAGCCGTCATGCTTGCTCGTGTCGGGAGCTGAGCCGTCATGCTTGCTCGTGTCGGGAGCTGAGCCGTCATGCTTGCTCGTGTCGGGAGCTGAGCCGTCATGCTTGCTCGTGTCGGGAGCTGAGCCGTCATGCTTGCTCGTGTCGGGAGCTGAGCCGTCATGCTTGCTCGTGTCGGGAGCTGAGCCGTCATGCTTGCTCGTGTCGGGAGCTGAGCCGTCATGCTTGCTCGTGTCGGGAGCTGAGCCGTCATGCTTGCTCGTGTCGGGAGCTGAGCCGTCATGCTTGCTCGTGTCGGGAGCTGAGCCGTCATGCTTGCTCGTGTCGGGAGCTGAGCCGTCATGCTTGCTCGTGTCGGGAGCTGAGCCGTCATGCTTGCTCGTGTCGGGAGCTGAGCCGTCATGCTTGCTCGTGTCGGGAGCTGAGCCGTCATGCTTGCTCGTGTCGGGAGCTGAGCCGTCATGCTTGCTCGTGTCGGGAGCTGAGCCGTCATGCTTGCTCGTGTCGGGAGCTGAGCCGTCATGCTTGCTCGTGTCGGGAGCTGAGCCGTCATGCTTGCTCGTGTCGGGAGCTGAGCCGTCATGCTTGCTCGTGTCGGGAGCTGAGCCGTCATGCTTGCTCGTGTCGGGAGCTGAGCCGTCATGCTTGCTCGTGTCGGGAGCTGAGCCGTCATGCTTGCTCGTGTCGGGAGCTGAGCCGTCATGCTTGCTCGTGTCGGGAGCTGAGCCGTCATGCTTGCTCGTGTCGGGAGCTGAGCCGTCATGCTTGCTCGTGTCGGGAGCTGAGCCGTCATGCTTGCTCGTGTCGGGAGCTGAGCCGTCATGCTTGCTCGTGTCGGGAGCTGAGCCGTCATGCTTGCTCGTGTCGGGAGCTGAGCCGTCATGCTTGCTCGTGTCGGGAGCTGAGCCGTCATGCTTGCTCGTGTCGGGAGCTGAGCCGTCATGCTTGCTCGTGTCGGGAGCTGAGCCGTCATGCTTGCTCGTGTCGGGAGCTGAGCCGTCATGCTTGCTCGTGTCGGGAGCTGAGCCGTCATGCTTGCTCGTGTCGGGAGCTGAGCCGTCATGCTTGCTCGTGTCGGGAGCTGAGCCGTCATGCTTGCTCGTGTCGGGAGCTGAGCCGTCATGCTTGCTCGTGTCGGGAGCTGAGCCGTCATGCTTGCTCGTGTCGGGAGCTGAGCCGTCATGCTTGCTCGTGTCGGGAGCTGAGCCGTCATGCTTGCTCGTGTCGGGAGCTGAGCCGTCATGCTTGCTCGTGTCGGGAGCTGAGCCGTCATGCTTGCTCGTGTCGGGAGCTGAGCCGTCATGCTTGCTCGTGTCGGGAGCTGAGCCGTCATGCTTGCTCGTGTCGGGAGCTGAGCCGTCATGCTTGCTCGTGTCGGGAGCTGAGCCGTCATGCTTGCTCGTGTCGGGAGCTGAGCCGTTATGCTTGCTCGTGTCGGGAGCTGAGGCGTTATGCTTGCTCGTGTCGGGAGCTGAGGCGTTATGCTTGCTCGTGTCGGGAGCTGAGGCGTTATGCTTGCTCGTGTCGGGAGCTGAGCCGTTATGCTTGCTCGTGTCTGCACGTGAAGCATTAGGTTTGTGTCAGCTCCTGAAGGCACGTTATTACTATGTTCAACTGTTTAATCAATTAAGTAATTGACATAGTAGATTTTCTGTTATGATACAATTCTGCTTTTCAGCATTAATTTCATTATTTGTAGTAAGCTCGATAGTACCCATTTTCCCGTCATCATGCGTTTACTTTACATGCAATTTCTACTCTTCTAAAGGCAGTGTATGTTTATACATAATTACTATCTACAGAAATTATCCCTCGTTATCTGGTATCATATTTTGCTAATTCATGAAATTCCTCGACTAAAATAAATCTAAATATTTATATAATTTCCCTTGTGTTAATTTTGTCCGTTTCGTATATTGATTGCTTCTTGCAGATGATGTTTTTTTCCATTCTTGTTATAAGATTGTATCTATTGACAAAATTTGCGTTTTCATATTTAAATATGCTGGACTATTTAATTAAAATTTAAATCATGTAAATGTTTCCTAATATTTTCACCGGATATGATAAAGACATTTTACATGTAGCTACAAAAATAAATACAAGAAAATATGCAATTTATGAGCAGAATTTTAGTTTTGTTTAGGAAAGTTTTCGTTATTTATCAAGCTTTTAAAATGCAGAAAATGTTTGCTTCTTCTTGGCTTTTGAAATGGGAGATAATTTCTGCACAATTGTCTGGGCGAATATATTTTACTTTAAAAAATCGAATTGTTCTCTTTATCTTCTGTGTATCTGCGTCGATATTATTGTATGTTTCTGTCTCTGTCGTTTGCTGTAAATCGATGGATAATTTGATGTATGTAGATCTCTAAAAATTACGACGGCATGGTGGTTAACGGCACTGACTGGTAACCCAGTTTGCAAAGTTTGAATTCAGTTCGTCTTACAGAATCACTTTCATGAGTTTGGCAAACTTCACCGTGGTTTCTCTTGTATATACTTGATTTCTTCCTAGAAAGAATTTTAACTACTATATTGGTACGATACATATGGGAGGAGGAGACATTTCATTCTTGGCACATCAGATGACTGGATGCATTATTGATGATGGAGGGCGCACAATACTTGGAGGGAGTTATACAAAGTTAATCTAGGGATAATAGACAAAACACATTTACCTTTCAGTTGTAATGACAACCGCGAAGACAAACAGTATGTAAATATAAATGATGATCCTTTATTCTACCAGCTGGCTTATTGATGAATCAGGAATTCAAGCTTTTAAAATTACATAGTCTCATCCCCTCACTCGCCTCCAAGCGGCGTCAGCTTCCAGTCTGACCGAATCGACTTTCTCTTTCTTTTTTGGTTCTCTAGCTCTGCTTCTGGCTGACTCGAACCCATCTAAATATATTGAAAATTCCCTTTCCTTAAGACGTCACAGCGTGGCCAACAATGTGATTCCTTCACGTGTTAAAATTACATGTCTTAATCACGTTTGGTAACAAAAAATTCCTAAATTAATTATTTCATTTATAGCCTATTTATTTCATCATTATTTAACTTGTAATGCCCATTCTTTTAACTGGCATATTAAATGTCCAGTTATTTCTTAAACAATGAACCATCGGTACATTCCTAAATTGAATATTTATCTTGTTTAAACTCTTGCCTACTGGGTTCTATTCTATCCTTTTCCAAATATCATTTTCAAACTTTTCTAGTTTGTTTTTTACTTACTGGGAGCGGTTGAACTTATACCAGACCTCCTACGATGTCAGAAATTTAGGCATCACGAGAATATTACAAACGACCAGCGTGTGGCAGATGTGCTAAAAAATCCAACAACAGCACAAATGAATGCATAAAGATGCAAATGTGCAACTGTTTAGATGAGTACCCTGTCTATGCAGAGATCTGTGATATATGGAAAAAAAGGAAAAATATAACGGAAAAGCAAAACATTTAAATCCTTGCAGCAAGGAAAATTGTAGACAGATCTATGGAAGACAAGTTATGCACCAATTAGAAAAAAAAAAGAAGAAATCACATAAAAAATATGGCATACCCGCTTCAAATTTGATGAATCTGGGCCCAAATGATAGGCAAAAATTCATACCCGAAAAATTTACATCACAGATGCCACAAATGTGAACATCAAGCCTGAAATATAGCAAAACAAAAACAATCGCATGAAACTCAAGAAAAATCTGATCTCTACAAATCTCTAGCATATCTGGAAACAAAGAATCACTGGTCCAAGAACAAATCAATCAAAAAGAAAATGAAACAAACAGAGCTCTCTCTCTCTTGTCACTCTTCTCTTTCTTAACTCTTTCCCTCTCTTTTGTCTCTCTCTGTGTTGTCTCTCTCTGTGTTGTCTCTCTCTGTGTTGTCTCTCTCTGTGTTGTCTCTCTCTGTGTTGTCTCTCTCTCTGTTGTCTCTCTCTCTGTTGTCTCTCTCTGTGTTGTCTCTCTCTCTTTTCTCTCTTTTCTCTCTCTCTCTCTCTTGTCTCTCTTTCTCTGGCTTTTGTCTCTTTCTCTTTTGTCTCTCTCTCACTCTAGTGTCACTCTCTATCCCCCCTCTCTCTCTCTAGTGTCACTCTCTATCTCTCTCTCTGCTCACTCTCCCTCCCTCTCTCTCTTATCACACTCCCTCCCTCTCTCTCTTATCACACTCCCCCCTTCTCTCTCTTATAACACTCCCTCCTTCTCTCTCTTATCACACTCTCTCCTTCTCTCTCTTGTCACACTTCCTCTTTCTCTCTCTTGTCACACTCCCTCTTTCTCTCTCTTGTCACACTCCCTCTTTCTCTCTCTTGTCACACTCCCTCCTTCTCTCTCTTGTCACACTCCCTCCTTCTCTCTCTTGTCACACTCCCTCCTTCTCTCTCTTGTCACACTCCCTCCTTCTCTCTCTTGTCACACTCCCTCCTTCTCTCTCTTGTCACACTCCCTCCGTCTCTCTCTTGTCACACTGCCTCTCTCTTTTCATTATTTCTCTCTTTCACTATGTCTCTCTCTCACTCTGTCTCTCTCTTTAATTCTGTATTTCTCTTTCATTCTGTCTTTCTCTTTCATTCTGTCTTTCTCTTTCATTCTGTCTCTCTCTTTCACTCGGTCTCTACCTCTTTCACTCGGTCTCTATCTCTTTCACTCGGTCTCTATCTCTTTCACTCGGTCTCTATCTCTTTCACTCGATCTCTATCTCTTTCAGTCGGTCTCTATCTCTTTCACTCGGTCTCTATCTCTTTCACTCTGTCTCTATCTCTTTCACTCTGTCTCTATCTCTTTCACTCTGTCTCTATCTCTTTCACTCTGTCTCTATCTCTTTCACTCTGTCTCTATCTCTTTCACCCTCTCTCTCTTTCACCCTCTCTCTCTCTCTTTCACCCCTCTCTCTCTCTTTCACCTCTCTCTCTCTTTCACCCTCTCTCTCTTTCACCCTCTCTCTCTCTTTCACCCTCTCTCTCTCTTTCACCCTCTCTCTCTTCCTCTCCTCTCTTTCACCCTCTCTCTCTCTTTCACCTCTCTCTCTTTCACTCTCTCTCTCTCTTTCACTCTCTCTCTCTCTTGTCACTCTCTCTCTCTCTCTTTCACCTCTCTCTCTCTCTTTCACTCTCTCTCTCTCTCTCTCTCTCTCCTCTCACTCTCTCTTCCTCTCTCTCTCTTTCACTCTCTCTCTCTTTCACTTCTCTCTCTTCCTCTCTCTCTCTTTCACTCTCTCTCTCTTTCACCTCTCTCTCTCTTTCACCTCTCTCTCTCTCTCTTTTCACCCTCTCTCTCTCTTCACCATCTCTCTCTCTCTTCACTCTCTCTATCTCTTTCACTCTCTCTATCTCTTCCCTCATTCACTCTCTCTATCTCTTTCACTCTCTCTATCTCTTTCACTCTCTCTATCTCTTTCACTCTCTCTATCTCTTTCACTCTCTCTATCTCTTTCACTCTCTCTATCTCTTTCACTCTCTCTATCTCTTTCACTCTCTCTATCTCTTTCACTCTCTCTCTCTCTTTCACTCTCTATCTCTTCTACTCTCTCTCTCTCTTTCTCTCTCTCTATCACTCTCTCTCTCTACACTCTCTCTACACTCTCTCTCTACACTCTCTCTCTCTCTACACTCCTCTTCTACACTCTCTCTCTCTACACTCTCTACACACACACTCTCTCTACACTCTCTCTCTACACTCTCTCTCTACACTCTCTCTCTACACTCTCTCTCTACACTCTCTCTCTCTACACTCTCTCTCTCTACATCTCTCTCTCTACACTCTCTCTCTCTACACTCTCTCTCTTACACTCTCTCTTTCTACACTCTCTCTCTACACTCTCTCTCTTTATATTCTCTCTCTTTACAATCTCTCTCTCTTTACAATCTCTCTCTTTACAATCTCTCTCTTTACAATCTCTCTCTTTACAATCTCTCTCTTTACAATCTCTCTCTTTTATTCTATCTCTCTTTCATTCTATCTCTCTTTCATTCTATCTCTCTTTCATTCTATCTCTTTCATTCTATCTCTCTTTACACTCTCTCTCATTCTATCTTTCTTTACACTCTCTCTTTCTCTTTTCACTCTCTCTCTCTTTTCTCTTTACACTCTCTTCCTCTTTACACTGTCTTCCTCTTTTCACTCTCTCTTTACACTTTCTCCCTCTTTTCTATCTCTCTTTGCACTCTCTTCCTCTTTACACACTCTCTTCCTCTTTACACACTCTCTTCCTCTTTACACACTCCCTCTCTTTACACACTTTCTCTCTTTACACTCTCTCTCTCTCTTTACACTCTCTCTCTCTTTACACACTCCCTCTCTTTACACACTCCCTCTCTTTACACACTCCCTCTCTTTACACACTCCCTCTCTTTACAAACTCCCTCTCTTTACACACTCCCTCTCTTTACACACTCCCTCTCTTTACACACTCCCTCTCTTTACACACTCCCTCTCTTTACACACTCCCTCTCTTTACACACTCCCTCTCTTTACACACTCCCTCTCTTTACACACTCCCTCTCTTTACACACTCTCTTTACACACTCTCTCTCTTTACACACTCTCTCTCTTTACACACTCTCTCTCTTTACACTCTCTCTCTCTCTTTACAAACTCCCTCTGTTTACACACTCCCTCTCTTTACACACTCTCTCTCTTTACACACTCCCTCTCTTTACAAACTCCCTCTCTTTACAAACTCCCTCTCTTTACACACTCCCTCTCTTTACAGACTCTCTCTCTTTACACACTCCCTCTCTTTACACACTCCCTCTCTTTACACACTCTCCCTCTCTTTACACACTCTCTCTCTCTTTACACACTCCCTCTCTTTACACACTCCCTCTCTTTACACACACTCTCTCTTTACACTCTCTCTCTCTTTTCACACACTCCCTCTCTTTACACACTCCCTCTCTTTACACACTCCCTCTCTTTACACACTCCCTCTCTTTGCACACTCCCTCTCTTTGCACACTCCCTCTCTTTGCACACTCCCTCTCTTTGCACACTCCCTCTCTTTGCACACTCCCTCCCTTTACACACTCTCTCTCTTTACACACTCTCTCTCTTTACACACTCTATCTCTTTACACACTCTATCTCTTTACACACTCTCTCTCTTTACACACTCTCTCTCTTTACACACTCTCTCTCTTTACACACTCTCTCTCTTTACACACTCTCTCTCTTTACACACTCTCTCTCTTTACACACTCTCTCTCTTTACACACACACACACACACTCTCTTTTCACACACTCTCTCTCTCTTTTCACACACACTCTCTCTCTCTTTTCACACACTCTCTCTCTCTCTTTTCACACACTCTCTCTCTCTCTTTTCACACACTCTCTCTCTCTCTTTTCACACACTCTCTCTCTCTCTTTTCACACACTCTCTCTCTCTCTTTTCACACACTCTCTCTCTCTTTTCACACACTCTCTCTCTCTTTTCACACACTCTCTCTCTCTTTACACACACACTCTCTCTCTCTCTTTACACACTCTCTCTCTCTCTTTACACACACTCTCTCTCTCTTTAAACACTCTCTCTCTCTTTACACACACTCTCTCTCTCTTTACACACACTCTCTCTCTCTTTACACACACTCTCTCTCTCTTTACACACACTCTCTCTCTCTTTACACACACTCTCTCTCTTTACACACACTCTCTCTCTCTCTTTACGCACTCTCTCTCTCCCTTTACGCACTCTCTCTCTTTACGCACTCTCTCTCTCTCTTTACGCACTCTCTCTCTCTCTTTACGCACTCTCTCTCTCTTTACGCACTCTCTCTCTCTCTTTACGCACTCTCTCTCTCTCTTTACACACTCTCTCTCTCTTTACACACTCTCTCTCTCTTTACACACACTCTCTCTCTCTTTACACACTCTCTCTCTCTTTTCACTCTCTCTTTTCACTCTCTTTTCAC
Organism: Euprymna scolopes; assembly: GCF_053919585.1. Lineage (NCBI taxonomy): Eukaryota > Metazoa > Mollusca > Cephalopoda > Sepiida > Sepiolidae > Euprymna > Euprymna scolopes. Next base: position 11,006,222 of record NC_136489.1, read on the forward strand.
TCTCTCTTTTCACTCTCTCTTTTCACTCTCTTTCTCTCTATATATGTAATATGTGTGTGTGTGTGTGTGTGTGTGTGTGTGTGTGTGTCACCAATAGACAGTTTTGTTGAGCGCAGTCATCAATACGGTAAGAATAATACCTGCTTACGATCAGGATCGAATTTACGACCAACTTTTTTGTTAACTCTAAGCCCGTCGCTACGAGGCCGTCTCTGTTGACAAGGTGCATCTCAATTATATGTATAAACATTAACTACTAGAAATCTCTGTTTATTTACAAAGACATTTTCATTATCGTTCATATTTAATATATATTTAATATAATGCATATAATTAATGATAGTGCTCAATTTGAAGCAGGTTTATCTATAGACACTGTTTCGCTGTATTGCAGTTCTTAAACGAGGCTAGACTGGTATTCACGTGGAGTCAGGATCGGATCTATTGGCTACTTAGTTGATAGTTAGTGATTTTAACTTTTTTAAATGAGTAAAAAATAATTAATATTTTATCTTTTCTGACGAAGATGGAACTCTGACTAATATGGTCGTAAATAAGAGGAATCGTTTGTTATTGACTTTTATCATAAAATTTTTTTAGTCATGCTTAAAAGTAAGCAGTAATAATCATCTTTACAAACGAGTTATGAGCACTTGTAGTAAGCTAGAGAGGTACCCGTTCGTATCACGTCTATTTACTGTAGGTGAGCTAGTGATTATTTTCAACTGAGAGTTAGATCTCTTTATGTACATATGCACACACACACACACACACACACACACACACACACAATCTTCTTTCTGCGTTTCGTGCCCAAAATTCGCGTGTCGTGATTTTAATATATACACGGGGTGTGTAGTTTATCAAGGTAACAAGTAGAATTAATATTTATTTCGCTTGTAAGGTAGTGTTTTTATTATCCTATGGTCGAGTTTCGCTCAGATTCGGCTGAATACAATGTTTTATTCTATAGTTCTGTTTTATACAGAGTGCTTCGCCTTTTGTATAGATTGTTGTAAATAACATTTGAAATTATCTGAACACGTACATGCTTTAAGTATATATATATATATATATATATATATATATATATATATATATATATTTAATAATGTTGATGTTCGTATGTATTATTAATGTAAAGTGGAGTTTATTCTGTGAATACACGTATTTGCCATTTCACTTCCACTGCTTAATAGGGTTTCGGTGGGTTATTTTTAATTTGGAAGTTCAATTTTTTATTAAGCCATAACCTACGCGAATCCGGGAAGAGTTTCTTGTTTCGTCGTGGGAACGTTTGTGAAACGGTTGCTACGTCCTGGCACGACAACCAACTTCCCGGGGAAAATAAACGATAAACGTTCGTTGCTGTTACACAAACTCCAATGTAAACAAGGTCTTGAGCCGTTCCTCTTAAGTAATCCAATGTACCAAATTTTCATTTCTAACAATTACTATATGGTATTTTTGGCCACTGTAGACTCTTATCCTCTAGTGACTCCTGTGTCTTGATAAGTAGTGATTCCTTTGTGAAAAAAAGACGCGTGACTAGGAATGATTTTACGTCGGCTACATCTGCTGGTAGCTCTCATCCCCGGTCTTTTCCATCGGCCTCATTATAGACTGCATGTTTATCGTCGGTAATAGGCGCATCGGCAGTATTTATAGGGACTATTACCTTGTACAAAACAACTGACAAAGACATTTTATTAAAAAAATAGAATTATTTCATTTAAACATTTAAGGGCCATTTTAGTGCGGGGCCCATTCTCTTCAATAAAATTATAAATAAAAACTCTTCAATAAAATTACAAATAAAAAAAAAACTCTTCAATAAAATTACAAATAAAAACTCTTCAATAAAATTACAAATAAAAACTCTTCAATAAAATTACAAATAAAAACTCTTCAATAAAATTACAAATAAAAACTCTTCAATAAAATTACAAATAAAAACTCTTCAATAAAATTACAAATAAAAACTCTTCAATAAAATTACAAATAAAAACTCTTCAATAAAATTACAAATAAAAACTCTTCAATAAAATTACAAATAAAAAACTCTTCAATAAAATTACAAATAAAAAACTCTTCAATAAAATTACAAATAAAAAACTCTTCAATAAAATTACAAATAAAAAATCTCTTCGATAAAATTACAAATAAAAAACTCTTCAATAAAATTACAAATAAAAACTCTTCAATAAAATTACAAATAAAAAAAAATTCTTCTCTCATTGCAGGAGAGAAAGAATTATAGAAAGAGGGAAGAACGAACGAAAAGGTAGAAAGAGAGAAATATGCATTTTAACATGCATTTTAACTTTTAAATATAGTCATTTTACAATTTCTGTAAAAGCAACCAAGTTTCACCTTTGTCCTTTTTAAACTTGGTTACATAAACAATTTGATATCGACAGCCGTTGCCTGTCAAACTGACCAATCTGATATGCGTTGACATTTTGAAATATCTTCATCTGCCTGTATCTCTGTAATTCCTCATGAGTACACAATTCTGGTACAAGGCATATTAGTGCGAGAAACCCAACCCCACTAGAAGAGTTTATCGTTGTGATTCTTATATTCTTAGCATACTCCATACTAAGTATTTATGCTTAAACCCCCAGAATATTTTCACTGAAATATTAGTATTTTGTACTGTTATATGTGGCGCCACGGGTCCAAAGTTGGAGATTACATTGGCCGAAATCTGGAGAATGACAATGAAGATGCGAACAATAGTCTGAATAATTCTAATATAAATACTCGTCTGAAAGTTTCCGACATCTAGTCTGTATTTTTCCCTAATACAAAACAAAAATTTTCCCTAATACAAAACAAATGGACACGACGGCTGGTATCATCAGCTTTTATATAAAACTAAACAAATCCAATTAAAAACAGAATGGAGTGTTATTATTTCTTTTCACTTGTCATAAAAACAAGATATTGACAAATTTGACACTGGGTTACTTTCGTACGTTCACATAAGGTGTATACTTTATTTATTTTTTTGCTAATATGAGACATATATATATATATATAATTCCCAAAATATGTAGACATTCTCGTTATATTCCAATTCAGTTCTCTTAATTAAGCTCACGTAACAGTGGGTGAAGCGTTGAATTTTTTATATTCATACGTTATACTGTTCATACGCCTTTTAAACCCAACCAAGAACTTTCATATTTTACGTTGGTTTATTAAATATCTATCTTTTTCTTGTTTTACGTGTCACGTGTTCATCTCAAATGATACAAACATTAATTAAACAAAGTTTGTTTACCCACGTGTTCATTTAAAGATAAAACATTTTTTGTGTATGACTTTATTAATTTGATATGAAACCAATTTTCTGCCTTGCATTTTAAAGTTTTCCTCAAAGGGTTGTATTTCTATATTTTCCTATTAAAACTGTTATCAATTTTTGTCTCGCAAATTCTCATTAGATTTTAATATTGAATCTGTTGACAATTAACGATCGGGAAACTAGATCGTCTACTATAACAAAACGTTCACACGGGAAGCAAGAAAATCAAATAATAGTCATTAATGACAAAATGCTCTAAGGTCATTCAATTAACCTTTTTATTCAATTTAGTTATCGTGCAATTCTTTTAACTAAGAACTCGTATTTTCAACATTAACCATTGTAACGACCTCAATCGTTGTCTTTCGTCGTTATCGAAACTTGCACGGAATAGGTTCTAATAGTGCGTCTTTAAGGAACCGTTTCTAATGAATATATTGGTTTTAATTAACGAGACATTATCTTATTACTACTACGTGATAAATCATTTATCTTTCCTAGTCACACGTTGCTTTACAGACGTTCGTTTTAGAAAAGATTTTTAAAATTACTAAAATCTGTGCAAAATACTTAATGTTTTAGAACGATTTGGTTAATAAAAAACTTAAAATCCTTTGCGATACGTTTCAAAGTTTTATACCCTTAAAATACATTCGGGTTGGAAAATCTTGTTCGATTATTGCGAATACAGTTCATTGGAAGTAAACGTGCAAATTTTATCCTCTGTAAAACAATAATGCTAGAGATATTCCCTGTTAAATCAATAATAAGAGATATATCCCCCGTAAAAATAGTGCGAGAAATGTCCTTCGTAAAAAAATAGTGCGAGAAATGTCTTCCGTAAAAAAATAGTGTGAGAGATAGCCACCGTAAAAACATAGTGCGAGAGATCCCCTTTGTAAAAAAATAGTGAGAGATCCCCTTCTTAAAAAAATAGTGCGAGAGATCCCCCCCCCGTAAAAAAATAGTGCAAGAGATTCCCTTCGTAAAAAAATAGTGCCAGATATACCCACCGTAAAAAAATAATGCGAGAGATACCCACCGTAAAAAAATAATGCGAGAGATACCCACCGTAAAAAAATAATGCGAGAGATACCCACCGTAAAAAAAAAATAATGCGAGAGATACCCACCGTAAAAAAAAAATAATGCGAGAGATACCCACCGTAAAAAAAAAAATAATGCGAGAGATACCCACCGTAAAAAAATAATGCGAGAGATACCCACCGTAAAAAAATAATGCGAGAGATACCCACCGTAAAAAAATAATGCGAGAGATACCCACCGTAAAAAAATAATGCGAGAGATACCCACCGTAAAAAAAATGGTGCAATGGATACCTTTTATAAAAACAATCAGTGGAAGAGATAGCCTTTGTACAGAAAAGAATAGTGCAAGCGATACCCTCCGTAAAAACATCGTTCTCGAGATAGTCTATGCACACAAAATCGTTCTGAAAATACCCCCGGTTCGAAAATCGTCCTGGATGACAGCCTCGCCTATAAAGGAATTTAGTATGGCCAATACGAAAAAAGGGAGTAAGCATTTTTACGGGTTTTATCTTTGAAACTTAACCAAAAATTAAGTAATAATAATTAATACGAAATTTTCACCGATTATTCAGTGAAGAATCGACTTTATAATGTACTTTTTTCATAGTCACCCTCTTTATTTGTGGGTATAAATAGGCTTAAAATAATTAGCCAAAACTGGGCAAAATAAAGGGTATTGTTGGGAAGGTGAGAATTGTAGATAAAATTTTAAAAAAACTGCGCACGTATCAGATTTTAAGAGTGAAATATGAATTTGGAATGCGTTTTATTTTTTCTTTTGTGTTCCATACTGTGAAATTCGTTAAATATGTAAATAACATCATGTGCATAAGGATTAGCACTATATAAAATATAAAAATATCCTCTCATTAAACTTAATTGGAGACTGCCTTAACTCGAACATATCAAATATTCTTTCTAATTTTATATACTTGAATATTTTGTGTATTGATATTCATATTAACACCCTTTTTTCCATTTATTTAGTGATTTATTTGCTCCCCCACTGAGCAAATTAGGCACAAGGCCGTTTTTTTAATGTGGAGAGCAATGGTCTGATATGTGGGATTGCTCCCACATATGGTCTTTGATTGCAGTATCTGCCAGAAGAGATACTACACTTTGATAACAGAAAAAAGATCTTGGCCGGAAGGCCATGAAGAAAAAATGCGAACTTAAAAAAGAAAAACAACTTTGTTGCATATGGCCGTAGAATTGCATTCATCTGCAAAAGATCTAGCTAATTTGCATATTCTTTTGCACATTTACTTCAATTGATTCTTTCTTACCTTTTTTTAGTTTTCTTATGTGATGATCATCTTTAGTTAAGTATTACGTGTAATTATATTAATGCAGATATCCATGACTATTAATTTTCCTATCATGTAGCACTTGGATAGATCTAATTAACGAAAATTTACAACTAGTAACGCTGTTAGTTTTTAGTTCGCTCACAAAGACTTATGAAACAATTTCCAAAATGCGCGCTTACAAGTGTTAGTTATTGTCAATAAAATAGGGAAATAATTGTAAGTTTCATTTATGAAATATGATGTATTGTTTAAATTTTTTATAACGAAGCTTATCCTTAGCCTCATTATTTTTAATCAGCGGATATGTTTAGCATTATAACTTGGCACGGACAAAAAAGCGAAAGAAAAACAAGCTTTTCAAACCGAAGTAAAATCTATTAAAATCTATTGTTCGTGAGCAACTTTCTTTCCATAAAGATAAATCCTGAATTATATACGAAAATCAGAGTAATATAAAACCTTTTCTATTTTTAATAGAATTTTAAATTAAAAGTTTTCCAAAACCACGCCAACCACCGTCATTTTTATCGATCTATAAAAAATTAAAATATTTTTTTAAAAGTTTTTTGGACCAAATATTTTTTTTCTTTTTAAATAAGATTAAAGATATTATTACATATCCGCATAGCAAACTATTATGATATAAGTACTTGAATTTCAAATAATTCCAACTTTTTATATCACTGTACAAGTTTGCGTTGCGAAAATTAAAACAATAAATAATAGTTTATAATTTAGTAGAGAGGCCTGAGGGTACTAAAACCATATTTAGCTCTGTATTTTGAACGTTTTTTTTTGATTTGACGATCAAGTGAAAAGTTTTATTTTTTCATAGCGATATATATATATATATATATATATATGGCTAGCCTGGGTGCCAGGCGTTGCGCGAGTGTTTGGAGGTTTGGGTTGAAAAAAAAAAGGTGGTAGTAGGCAGGCAAGCTCGAACCCTTACTGCGAAGGAGGAACAGAACATGAACACAAAAGATGTGACGTCTTTGCTGTTACGCCCATCCCCAAACTGAAAGTGACGTAGGTTAAAATTAAGGCTAGACAATCGAAAAGAAAGGGTTACTTTTGAAAATATCGACGTAAAAAACGACCCCGCTCTGAGGGAAATGACCCAGTTGAGGGTGAAATAATTCATTTTTTGGTCAATATTTCCACATTGTCGTCCGAAGGATCCACCTTTAAATTAACACCGATCTCGAAAATGTGTCTCCTTTGTCGAAAGTTTTAGGCAGACATGCATACATACATTTAAAGAGACAACTGAGATTTATATTATAGATTAGGCTGGTCAGTCCAGATGCGTGCGGAATGCTAGGCGTTGTATGTGTTAAAAACAATTCCTGCATCTAGTATTAGGGTCGGGTTAATAAAAAGAAATTGCCGAACGAGATTATCGTATTTTTAGCAAAATGCGCACTCATCGATTTTTTTATCAATTCTTCATAGCATTGCATATTTAATGATACATTAGCAATATTGCGCTCATTAAGAGAAAACTAATTTATTTTTCAAAGATTTAAATGCAATGTTTTTCGCAAAAATAATGAAAATATATATTTTCTTTTGCTAATCTGAAAAATATTTTTTTTTCACAAGAAAAATAAAACAAACTAATGTATGTATTTATTAGATTTTTTTTCATTTACAACATAACACGAAAATGATTATAAATTTCCCTTTCAGATGTAACATTATTTGAGTCTTATTTCTTTTCTTGGTTAACCCCACTCTGTAACTCTTTTCGCACACATTCACTTAACGTTTCATGGACGTCGCCTCTGATATTAACATTTAAAATGCTCTGGACAAGGTTTTTCAATTTAAGTCGAGCTGCCTGGATTATTATTAACTTCCTATAAAAAATTAATGTACTTCTTCGCGTTGGAAACAAATGAAAAATATAGATAAAAATCTCACATTGAATTAAATCGAATTGTGTATAAAATACATGGAGAAACCTTAAGAAGTTTTATGAATTATAAAGGTGTTTATAAACATGTTATAAACTTAGTGTTCACTCGGTGTTTTTTTTGGGGGGGGGTTATTGGGCATTAATAAGCCATTTGCAAGGACCCTTTATCACAGTTAAATATGGAAAATTAAAATAACCCTGCGAGAAACACATCAAATGTCAATAATCTAGTGAAAATATTATGTTCTAGTTTGTGTCGATTTTCAAGTGATTAGACACATGATTGAAAGTTTAGAACAGTCCGGAAATGATTATCATCTTAGGTTAAATTTAGATGCGAAACCATGTCTCACTCGAAATTCTACATTTTTTTTTCTGCCACGGAATCGTCTCCGAAAAGAAGAATCTCATTCAAAGGGAGTAGTTTAGCTAAATGTTTAGTTGTTGTTGTTGTTATTATTATTATTATTATTATTATTATTATTTACTCACTAATAGTAGTCACACAGGCTATCATCAAAGATTTCTCTTTGAGGCCAAATTGTTGTGTTCTCTGGAGTCGGAGTGAAAATTTCCAGTACTCTTTACCTTTTTCAGTAATCTTAGCAGATCATTCTTTGTTATCGCAGTAGCGGCCGCTTACCTTTGATTTCTAGTTGGCCTCAACCATGGGTCCTCCCTGAGATTAGGGCTGGAATAAGCTTCTCCAAAGTACTAGTTCTCTTTGCACTCATTCGGGGAATGTCTGGCTAGTTCGTTCTCCCCTCGGTCTTTCTGTCATCTGACTCTCCTCGATTTTTCGGTGTGGCGTCAGCTTATGGTGATATAAATAAATACACACACACACACACACAAACAAACAATATATATATATATATATATATTACAGTCCTGGTCAAAATCATAAGACCACTTAAGAAAGTAAGCGTTTACGCATATTATCGAATTTTTAATCAAACAAATGGTTGAAACCATTGCCAAAAGGGAAAATATGATGGTGAAAAATGAAATCTGCTTCATTCGAAACCTTAACTCTTATCTAATAATTATTTTTTAAAAAACAAACATTTTCACCTGGTCAAAATGATAAGACCACTTTAATAAAATCGGATAGTTTTCAATAAATGAATGCGAAAAGCTTTCTATGTTACTAAAAGCAATTTGTTAGTGGATAAAAACACATCTTACTAAATTATAAATGGCAAAAGGGAAATCATTATCAAAGTTAGAGAGAGGAAGTATCTTTGAGCTTAATAGGGGTGGACTTTCCCATAGATCCATTGCAAACGAAGTGAAGAAATCCAAATCAATATGGGCACAAACAGAGTCCAGTTCGACCAAAAAAAATAACCCCATCACTGGATCGGCGTATCAGAAGTTAAAAAAAAACTCCAGTATGAGCTCAAGGCGATTGAAAAGCCAAACAGCAGCAGAATGTAGTCCTAAAACCATCAGAAGGCATCTGAAAATAAAGGGTTTCAATCATTTAAAGCGACTGCAGAAACCACGTCTTCTTGAACAGCACAAAACTAGCCGACTTAAATATGCCGCCAAATACCAGACTTGGGATGAAGAGAAGTTGGAAAATGTAATTTTCTCCGATGAGAAAAAGTTTAATCTAGATGGTCCAGATGGATTTCAGTCTTTTTGGGCAAATTTTTATCATGCCGATAGTATTGGCATGATAAAAATTTGCCCAAAGAGACTTTTTCAACTCGGCATAGTGTATGAGGGTTTTTAATGATCTGGGGTGCTTTCTCGTCAGCTGGGACCCTAAAGTTGCAAGTAGTGAAAGGCCGGCAAACATCATTGAAGTACATTTCAATGCTTGAAAATGCTTTTATCAGGGCTGAAGGTCCACGTCTATGTAGAGGAAATTGGATTTTCCAGCAAGACAACGCTGCGATACACACTTCTCGACAAGCACGAGAATAGTTTTCTTCAAATAATATAGAATTGTTAGATCATTCAGCATGTTCTCCGAGCCTCAATCCCATTGAAAATCTTTTGGGATGGATGGCAAAAGAAGTGTTCAAGGATGGAACACAGTATGATTCGATAAAGGAACTTTCTGATTCAGTTTTCATTTTTGAAGTAATTCGTAATAATGGATGCTATAGTAAATACTGATACCCTTTTTAGTAATTTATAATTGCCATCTGTTAGATAAATTTTCAGTGGTCTTATCATTTTGACCAGGTGAAAAGGTATGTTTTTTTAAAAAAATAATGATTAGATCAGGGTTAAGTTTCGAATGAAGCAGATTTGATTTTTTTCCATCATATTTTTCATTTTGGCAATGGTTTTAACCATTTGTTTGATTAAAAATTAGATAATATGCGTAAACGCTTACTTTCTTAAGTGGTCTTATGATTTTGACCAAGACTATATATATATATATATATATATATATATATACAGGCACTACCAGACAGCATTGCAGCCAGCAAGAGCCGCGAAAGCCAAAAAACTGGAAGTCCAAGATTCGAGTTTCGCCCTCATTTGGGCTAATCAGTTAGACACATCCGAACTCAGGATTCGAAACTCTTTCATGCGAGGAAGCACTCTACCAACTGAGCAACGCAAGTAGGAATTTATACTCGCTAGGGATGTCATCACGACAAGCCTATCCTACCGAGCAATAAGTAATTTCAGAATGTGTGAGAATATATAATTATTTCCACTGCAAGACGAAGGTAGGTGCATGCCACTGTCGGATTTCCTTTCGGTTTGCTTAATCTATGATAGTTATTAAAACTTTCTTGTGTGCGCCGTGTTTGCTCAGTTGGTAGAGTGCTTGATTCGCATGTAAGAGGCGCGTGTTTCGAATTCTGAGTTCGGATTTGTCGAACTGATGAGCCCAAATGAGGGCGACGCTCCAGTCTTGGACTTCCAGTTTGTTGGCTTTCTCGCTCTTGCTGGCTGCAATGGTGTCTGGCAGTGGAAATAATTATATATTCTCTCACACTTTCTGAATATATATATTTATATATCGCAAACAATGTAATAATCGAACAAATTTTTATAATTCCGAATAAAAACATTAACAGTATTTCATAGACAGAAGCTAGAGAATATTTAACAAGAAACCTCACAATTTTAAGAATAGTTTATGAAATAGTGAAATTATATAGAAGTAACTTCTTGGCATGGGCCGGGCTTTGGTAACTATTCTGTTCACAATGCGTTTTCTTATTTTGCATAATAATCGTTGATTTTTTTTCCTTATCGTTTATGTAACTTTCGAATGAAATTAACGACTAGCAAATGTACAGTTCATTAGTTTTAAGAGAAGCAAACCTTTATTCACAATTAACAATTAGTTACAAGGAAAACATTAGAGATAAATATTTAAAAAGATCTACTCCCAAATGTATTTTTACGTTTTGAAAAATATAAGCGGACATAACTGGGGGTTGAGGGCCTTCAGTTATTTATATATTTATAAAAAGCATCGATTGTATAATTAAATGTTAGGAAATTTGAAAAGAATCTAAATAGAAATCCATTCTTGTATCAGAAGAGGAAATTTATTACAGAATTAGTAATTGTATTGAAATCGGAAAAAATTGTGGAATCGTCCCATTATATATATATATATATATATATATATATATATATATATTAGCTGGCCGCTCAGGTTTTTTTCCGGTTGTAATATACTTTTAAGGAGACTAAGTCTTGCAGATTTTTTATACATAATTATAGCTTCAATGCTTTATCGATTACTATAGATTGTATTATACATTTCGATCTTGCGTTCGGCAGACATAGTTAGTTTTGTAAATTAGATGATAGGAGTGACATATAGTACGATTGTGAAAATAACACTGAAGCTGAGAATAGTCCAAAGGATACAAATAAATTAATATGAATACTCGATAGGTAATATTAATTCTCTAAAGAAAGAAATTTTGGGCAATTGTTCCCTTTACGAAAGTTAAAATCAAGATACAATATAAACTCAAATATTGAATCCTTTTTAAATGTAAGCAAAATTTATTACACTATTTTAATTCTACAAAATGTCTATAATTTTATGTGTTTAAAGTAATTAAAGCTCAACACATTTTCTATATCAAACTATATAAATGAGAAATATTTTATTTTTAAATAATCTTGTTGATATTGCGTCACTGAATCATTTGTTCAATAAAAGCAGAAATAAAACTTAATAACAAATCAACTGAAATTATTAAATCTTATAAAACAATTAAGAATGGTTCTACACCTGTTTTTAATCTCTTAGCATAAAAGTGAACAAATTTATGTTTAATGTTAACAATTGAATACCTTAGCTGTTTTAATATATAATAATCGGTTTAAGAGAGACACACGCAGAGAAACATATACAAATAACTAAATAAATAATAATAATAATAATAATAATAATAAATAAATAAATAAATAAGTGTATTACTTTCAGTGGATTCGGCATTTTGTCTCACTGTCCCAAATATAGAAAACAATGGATAAACTGTTTATGCTCGGAGTTGTCGGTTTGAAAAATATTAGCGGCTAAACAGCTTAATCGCATACTATTTCAGATACACCGAATATCCTAACTTCTTGCGATTCGCCTGCAAATTGATTCTATATTTGATTTATGGGAGCATAAAACACACCAATCTTCGTCTATGGAAATTCTTGTATCATATATCCTGGATATAGCTTAAATAAACTTACTTTCGTTCTTTAAATACAACTGACGTAGGCTAATAATATTTGCCATAAAATTAAATATTAAATTAAAAATAGATTAAATAAATTAATTTTTGTATAATATATGTAGAAATTATGCTGGAATGTGTGTAAACGTCCGTTTTCCGTATAAAATTAATTTGTGAAACTGAATTTTCTACATATTAATGGAGTTCTGACAAACATACAGGAATACGATTAATGTATTGTTTATTAGGAGTTAATTTTATTTTTCTAGTTAGTAAAGGAGAATCTATAGCTACAACGATATGAATGAATATAATAAGCTTTGGGTTAATTCCGAAGCAAACGGTGTTTGGTTAGAATTAGTTTCTGGTATTATGCTTCCTCTATGATATAATTTTATCGAGTTTAAGATTTCGTGTAGACAAGTTGCAAATTCCCTGTATTTACTGCACAAAGTGATGAATCTATATTTAACTGTTCACATTCAATTCTTTGCAGTCCCTAGACTTTGGAATTCCATTCAAGGTCTCTGCTTCCCCAACTGTACTGACTTGCAGAAGTTCAAGTGCATCATTAACCGACATTTTGCTGCCCAAATCCCTACATAGTAGCCCCTACACCAAAGTGGCAATGTGCCTTATTTGGGGTGAAAATGTAATTTTTTTTTAAATTATAATCGTAGTGACAAATAAGTCAACTGGCGAATCCAAAATGCATGTGCTTTATTTGGTAAACTGAAAAAGGATATACGGTCAAGAAATGGCATCAGGCTGATGACAAAATCCAAGATGTACAACTGCCAGCTTTGCTCTACTATTCTGAAACCTACATTTTATATTGCGACCTCAATAGAAGACTAGAGGCAATGGAGCACGCCATCTTTGAGAACAGGTTGAATGGTTATTTGCCGAAAGTGCAAGTCCTAAAAAATAAATACGGACAACGTATAATCAGTGCTTGAAACCACACAACTGCTTTGGACTGACCATGTTGTAAGAATGGGCGGATGGCGGGGTCCCAAAAATTTCTTTCTATGGAAATCTTGAGAATGCTAATAGAAAAGCGGATGGGCAAAATCCTGGTACGAAGAAGTTGTTAACCGCTACACAAAGAGAAGATAGTGATTAAGAATTGGAGAGAAGTTGCAGCCTTGCATGTACTTCCTGCGGGAAATATTTAACACCGGTAAAGGAGAGCCTCAACACAGGTGAATAATTTAACTGGTAGCAAGAGATAAATTATGTATAATTTAGTACAATTGTATTATAGTATAATCCTGTATGTTAAAGTGTTCTACGGTAAATAAAAGTAATATTTTAATCCTTCGATGAAATAAAGAAATTTTATATTTTCGTCATAAAAATGAAATCACATATTTGATAACTTTTTGTTAGAATAATTATTTTAAACTCGATTATTTACTCACCCTCACTAAATACGTATAAAATCAAATACTTATATAAATCTGACCACCTGTGTGACTACTTACATTTGTAAAAGAAATTATTTTAAATAAAATTACGACAATTTTTCTGATTCTGTCTTGCATATGCTCACTTATTGTTCACAAAAAGAAGTATTTTATATCACAAGCCGAATCTGATAGATGATCGCTTAATGTGGACATTGGGACAGACGTTCGCCTAATTTGCCTAGGATTTTGCCACGTGTAAAAATAAAAAAACAACCTTTATTGATTTTTATTGGTAATCTTGAATTGAAGACTTGAAATTATGCGCTGCATTTTGGCTCAATCTCCTACATTTTCGAACAAGCAGTATAGCATTTTACCGTACTAAGTATAATAAATGAAAATGCTCCAAGAAATGTCAAATCTGAACGGAAGTTAATTACCGATTACTTTTTTAATGCATGTCAGCGGGATTTCTGTTAAGTGAGAAAGCCTAAATAACGTTTAAAAAAAGCAGGACTAAAAAACAATTTTTTTAATTTTGTTATTTTGTTTATATTAATATTATTCTTAATTATAAACGCCTTAACCAGTAAAAAATATAAACTTGGAAGCCTTAGGCGGATGTATAATGCGCTACTTGGCACAAAAGAAAGAAGAGAAAGAACAATGTAAAGAAACGTAGAAAACTGGAGAGGGAAGAATTAATTAAAGCGACCATGTAATTATTATCGATGACGAACTTCAAATTAAGGCCGAGAGTTATGGGTTCTTATTCAATAATTTCGGATCAACACTTAATTAGTTGACGAGTGCTGCCGGACAACCTGCAATATAATATGCCTAATGGGTTGGCAATATTTTAATTTGAGACGTGATCAACACATTCTTGCTTAGATTAAAATATCTAAAACTATATATATATATATATATATATATATATATATGTATATATATCAACCAGTTGGGATACCCGTTCGATGACAGGTTAGAAATACTGAAGCCTGTGTCGTCGTTGTCGCTTTCCGCTTGTGTTCGAGCATCAGTACATTAGGTTGTCTCTTATTTCTCTATTCATGTTGGTTGGCATGTTATGATTAAATTAGGTTCTATGAAGGAATTGAATTCCTGACCTAAATTGAACAATACATCGATGTTTCTTATTCTCTGTCGTTTGCAAAATTAATAATGTTTTGCAATATTAAAAATAAAATAATAATGTCTTGTTCAAAACAATCAAACACGGCATGGATATTTTACGATTTAAAGAACTTGCAGAATAAAATCTTTTTTTCCCAAAATTACTGAATTAATGAATCAAGTATTTGTGTCGTTAAAAAAATCATTTTTATGAATTCGACGGCCTAATATACGATTGAAGAGCTGAGAAAAATGTTCGGCAAAAGAAGGATGAGCTTGTTCACGCCGCTCTGATATCGTTTCACGCATTCGGATCTCTGCTAAATAGTTTTGAGGAGGACGGGTCTGTGTTGGTTAAGGTCAGGGTGTGCTTTATCTGGTGTTTTTAACGCATTTTCGGTGATCGCCGTTGACAATTCCGCTATGGACTATGTTTTAGCGAGCCTGGATGGATTAATTATTCGGACGATGCTAACCTAGCGGAGGCAGTGATGGATGACAGTTTTTAAGTTTGAATCGCGATATCTCTATCAAATATATAGAAAATACTTCCAAGAGAATGTCCATGGATAAAATAAAAACTAGAGCGAAATTAAGTTGATTGTGGACAATGAAGATTTGATTTTCATTTTGTGTGGAAAGATTTATAGTCATTTGGAGTGTTCGTAAACTTAGAGATAGGTATTATCACATTCCTTAATTCACAATTTTTGGGGGCCTTAGTTAAAAAATGAGACTAATAATTACGATATATTTTATATATAAAAATACCTGCGTTCGAATCTTTAAAAATTGTTTCTATATTACGGATGCAAAAACTTGATGAAATAAATAGTCGTTGCTTTGCTTTGTTTTATGGCTTAATAACCCTTCTGGATTATTTAAAGACAAATTCATTTTTGTTAAATTTTTCAGTAAAATAATATACATTACATTTTCAAATATTCATTCATGATTTTTGTTATAAAGGAAATATTTTTTTATGATTTGATTTTCGTTTTAGATTACGTGGTTTAGTTTTAGGGAAAGGGAAAAATCAATAGCAGCACTATTTGTTGTAATTAATGCCAGGATGCTGATATTTTCATCCAGCCAAACCGACCGTTGGATTACCCTATCATATGGCTCCACTGACAAACAAAAATCTTATGTGGCCCAATACTTAGAAGGCAAAATGCAATCGATACATATTTACCACCGTTAAACGATATAGGAATACAGTGTGAATCGAAACTAAAACTAATGGAGAATTCCTAGTATAATTATTTATTACAAGAAATGGAAAGTCATAACAATTAAACGACAGTCACTTGGAAGAAAATGATGTAAGCGTGACACACAAAATAACACACACGCTATCGTATTAATATATAGATAAGAAGATAAGATATATCATATTGGGTAAAATATAAAATAGTGATTAAAAGAAATAGATGACTTAAGTGCCTTCAGCTATGATCGAAACCGAAACTAAAAATTATGAAGAATTTTGTATTAGTATTTATTACAAAAGCAGGAAAATATTTAGACACACACGTCATCGTATTAATATATAGAAGTCTAAAGTTCCCTCTCTCACTCTCACTCTCTCTCTCACACACACACACACACACAAATCAAAATGTAGTAGTAGCAGTAATAGATTAAAGAAGTACACAGCATACATCGGTGTCGCTCTGTATATCTTTCTCTGAAACAATTAAAAAAAAATGACTTGTATCTCAAACAATGAAATTGGTCAGAAAGCGTGACACACAAAATAACACACACACACACACTGCCGTATTAATATATAGATTAGCAGTGGCAATTCTATGAAATTAAAAATGTTAGCAACAAATGCTTTGACAAAGCTTATATTTTCTGTATAGCGCAATATTTCTGACAATAACACGCATCATACATTAGTTTAATACTCTTATGAAAATAGTGTCTATATTGTTTGAAACATAGAACTGATCCAAATGAAATGAAGTAAGGAATAATAATAAATACTCAAAATGTAAAATCGCATTGTAAGAAACAATCTTTTATTTACTTTTTTATTACAGCACGCCTTAGAAAACTTATTTCTTTTTGCCTGTTTTGAATGTTTCCTTTTTACGCAACGTTTCGCTAAATGCCATCAGTGAAAAACAGCTGCACATCTACATTATAACAATGATAATAAAATATATTTAAAAACGAGGTAACAACAAAGGGAGATCACTCATATTGTTCAGGAGTACCTACTTTTTAAGGCCGAATTCCGCAGAGTTAATCTGTGTCCCAAAGAAGACAGGCCTTCAGAATGTGTGTTTTGCCTTTTGCAAAGCGTAACGTACAGATTAAATAAAAAAAAAGATATTATATTCATAAGAAAACCCTAAAAACTTAATTTTAATGAACAAGGTGTGGTTAAATACAATGACTCCACAACTCAATCTTTAATCCTCCAGTCCAATGCACTTCTGACAGCAATTGCTTCTGCCAAACAAAAAAGACGCCCTCTCTCCCAAATACAGGCTTTTTATAGGACAAAACCGTCCAAAGTTATTTGCATACTCTTCCCATGATCTCTATAGACGCAGTGGCCATTCTCTTCTTCTTTCACTCTCTGAAGCGGGCGTTGCCAGTGGTAAAAGGTTTGCACGATTTTTTTTTTTACTACACAAGGGAAGTAGAAATTTTAATGAACAAGGGAAGTAGAAAATGCCACTGTGCTTTACACAATAATCTGTACAGTTTCAATTTAATATCATTCCTTTGTAATTATCTCTAATGCTAAATGGTTTTCGAAATGTTTTTTTCATATATGCATTCTTTAAATAAATCGAACGAATATGTAGCATTGTTCAAAATTGTAGCAACTTAATTCCTTGTAAAATATTTCTGATTTATTATTGTGAAACATAATCAGCTGATTATTTTTTTTAAATCAATAAATTGAATGTAACTTTTTGAAAGGAATTTATTTGAAATATATGATTTAATTGACGAGAAAACAATTTATTTTTAAAACGATTCACTTTGTCAGTTTGATTGTTTTGTTTTTTAACTTCTGGCGTCTCAGATTAATCACCAATCAGAATTTTCTCAGATCTCATTAATTTTAATATATTTGAATGATGATCACGTACGTACAGACGAACGTGAAAATGTAGCGTATTGTTTGTTATATATTGCTTCGTTTAGTTGTTGAGGAATCGAGTATATAATAGTAGCATGTTTCCTAATGTGGTGACACATTGATGATCGTAAGATCAGCGAAGTCAAGTGCGGTTAAGTTTGGCCAGTAGTTACGAAATAGAAAATGGTGTATATGCTCTCCGTGTATTAAGCATTTTCCCCGTCTAAATATACTTCTTGAGATCTAAATTGGAGAGTGCAGAGTCAGGCAAGAGGTGGTTAGGATTAAGCAACCCTTGCTTCACAATTACTCATGTAACCGTCGTTATATGTGGTATATGAATGTTTTGAGTATTAAATGGGGCATGGTTATTATGTTCATAACCTGGCCTAGCAGCAGGGATTAATGAAGAATTTTATTGCGTGGTGAATAAAGTTTAATTTGTGAATTTATTGCAGCGTATTGACCATTTTAGGTTATCTAATGTTGAATAATACCTTCTTTAAACAATCCATTGTATTCTTTTTAATTGAACAATATCTGGTTTATTCTAGGAAAGTTATAATATCTTATAAAAGCGTTGGTTCGCGGGTTTATAATATTCCTAACGGTAGATTAACATTTGCGATCTACGAGGCTTTGAACCGTGCATCGATGATCAAGCCGGCCGTGTTGGTATCCATTAAGCCATTTCCGTATTTCATTTTTATCACGTGATAAAAAGACATTCTTGATTACATTAAATGTGTATTAAATTAATCATGATATTAAACAGTACGGATTCGTATTTCAAAATACGCAACAGTATAATGAATTTGGATTGCCAGAAAACAATTTAATTATAATCTCATATTAAAGACGATGCTATCGTTAATTCTATGGACGGTCGCTGAGCTCCAATTTCTGTTTTCATACTGTTAAACATTCACGGTAAGACTAATTCTGTTATAACCATTGCACCGAACTTTTTTTCCATCCGCTGTTTGCCTAAAACTGTTTATTACTAGGAAATTCTCAGCTGTCAAAC
Source organism: Euprymna scolopes (assembly GCF_053919585.1). Taxonomy (NCBI): domain Eukaryota; kingdom Metazoa; phylum Mollusca; class Cephalopoda; order Sepiida; family Sepiolidae; genus Euprymna; species Euprymna scolopes. Next base: position 11,025,178 of record NC_136489.1, read on the forward strand.
ATTATTGCAGGACGGCTTTCCTTCATTCTACAGCGTGGTCGTTTTTATGTTATACGTCAAAAGACTTGTTGAATCGCTCACTTAAGTAATAAAATATTATCTACTTCAGATTCCGAACTTTTGAGATAAGGATTAATAATTTGTATTTAGATGAATCAGACTACGGTTCTCATACTAGATACTATTCCAACGACTTTTGTTATGTGTATTTTTATAATTTCATTCATTATTTCCAATCCTCCCACAATATTGTTCATCATTCACAAAATGTTATTGTTGCCGACTGGAAATATTTCAGCAATAACTGAAGCGTAATAGAAAGTATATCCGTAATTTCATCATTGCAGTTTGAATGGAAATCCAACGTGGAAGAACCCCTTAATATATTCAGGATAAAAGTCGATCAACACAAATCTCATGAACTGTGCAAGCATGGTAAAAAAACTGAAGGATCGTTCATGTGAAGGTTTTTAATATCCATAGGTGCATGCTGCTAAGGAATTAACAAACATTTGGCTCCTTATTATCCACTTTACACTTTTCTTCCTGCTCAAACGAATGCTTTTTTTTTTCGGAAAACGCTAGCTTTCTGAAATTTCATAATTCAAGCAATCCACACGATAAAAGAAGACAATCAACCGAACCTCTTGTAAATTGTTATCAAAGATCGTTTTAAAATGATGGCTAGATGAGTGAAACGTACTCACGAGGTGAGATTGCTGTGGTTGCTTTAGACGCGTCCAGGCAATATTTTCTTTACATAAAAATATTGATTTGCAGAAACGATGTGTAATCAACTCAGAAACGTTGACATATCTTCAGTAAAATGATTATTCATGTTTGCTATCTAAAGCCTAATATAGTATGTAGGTATGCATGATATAGATATGAGGTGGATAGATAAATATATGAGAGGGAGATTGGGCCAATGTCTAATCTAATTTCACCTATCATATGTAATTAATCATAACCTCCGTTCAGTTGTGAGATACAAAGGATACCACATGCGTGCAATAGTTAAGCAAGGGTTGCGTAATCTACAACTACACCTCTTAATTGGCATTGAATCAACCCAGTGGCACAGAAAATCCTGGACGAGTTGAAACAAAGACGAGACAAGTAAAGAAGGCATAAAACAACCGGTATGTGAAAATGGTCACCGATTTAATACGGCCTACGCTTAACACCCCTAAACTGCCTTGATCAGCATAAGATATTTATAATTATCCTAAATTAGCAGACTGTGAGAACCCAGAGAATACCCATCTAAGCATAATATAACGTTCTAGTCTTACCTGTTTAGTGTGCTTATGTGTCAGTTTTATTTAAGCTTAACTAGTCGGACACTTGAGCACTTCGTATTTTTTTAATTGGTAGTATCTGGATATATAAAGTATTGCTGTTATTGACATATATGCGTTTGAGTAAACATTTTTTACTTATTTTACTAGAGTGGGCAGTGACTGATTATAAACGTCCAGAGTGCATTCAAGGATAAAGGTTAATGAATATCAGATGGCCGGTGAGACAACATAGCGTTTATCTGTAATGGTCGAACTAGAATAAGATTTGATTATTTAAGACGACGGCTCGAGAAGAACTTGTTTAAATTAGACTTGCAAACGACTGTTATAGTCAAGTAGGAAAGTAGTTCCGCGAAATTGTGTTCATTAAACGAATAGTTCTTGGAAGAAACCCATCAACTTTTCGTTTAGTTTAGACCCAGCGTAATGGAAATCGTTTACAGCTGCTGTAGCTAGATAAGTATTTGTGGCGATTGTTTTAGAGGAAATGCGGGTTCATTTATAAAAGCTCAGTCAAGCACTTGCCATGAAAATATGCATTAAACAGAATTAGACGCGTAACCTCTCTTCTGTTTTTAAAGGTTTTAGTGGGAAGGAAACATAAACCTTCCGAATAAAGCCGGGTATATATAAAGATTAGTACCAAGTCGAAATCGATAAAAAAATGCATAACACTTGGACAAACGATGGTAAATTTTTAAGATATTTCCGGTCGATATTGGTGACACGTGTTTGGACTATGTTTTTCTTTTATAGTTTTAGAATATCGGCGCCAATTTTCTCTGCGTTCGTAACTGCTCAAACGAATGCTGTATTAGTTCAAACAGCGACGAATGCGATTGATTTTAGTGTTTGTATCCTTTGTCTGTAGAAAAGATCGAAAGGATGGCATAGAGGAACGTTGGATAAAACGGGAAAGTGTATTAATATGAAAGCAACAATGCATGAGACGATCACTTTTGTATGCTAAACTATAGGCGTACGTTCTTTGTCTAGCAGAAAATGCTCTGGACTGTATAATGTGATCACGCGTTTACAATACGTAAGTTAAAGAGATATTAATAATAATAGAAATAGTAATATAGCTTGACTAATTACCATTATTAGACTAAAAATACTGGAAGAATGTTTGTTACTAAAGTAAATTTATAAAATATAAGTTAATATTGGGATCTACTTTTAAATAAGCTTTTGGAATTTAATGTGTTCTTACATGCTCCCTGTTTAGGTCAGCTTAAAAAAGTGTCCTATTTCTTGGAACGTAGAGTCTCATTATTCTATGCAAAATGACCCGCACAATGTTGTTGTGCGTGGGTTTACGAGCAAATTAGCCTACTATGTCTTCCCAATATACATCAATTATTATTACACTGTTTTAAATGTATTTTATCACATCCATAGAATGCATGTTAAATATATAATTTCTTTATTATATTTTAAAGGAAGAAGCAATTGTGTACTGAGGTTTCTGTAAATTTAAATATCTCATAAAACAGAACTAAGATATTTACTGTTTCCCTGTTGTCGGTACCTTTTTAATGCAAGTGCTATATTTAATCTGTCTCACACTTATGTATGGTAAATATTAGTCGATAGTCTTAAAATAAAACTTGTAGTACAAAGTGATTTCAAAATGTAACTCTGATCGATATTTATTTTAGATTGTCACAAATAAATAAATAGTAATGCATGAAACAAATTAAATGAACATTCTGGAGGTTCACTAGTCATTGGTCTATTCTTTCCATACTCCCTTTTCAAATATATTAAAGAATTTATGAATATTAAAAAACGTAGAATGTCGACCTTTGTCCCTTTCACTTTTTTTTTTTAATTCAATTTTCACCCCAAACAAGGCACAGTGCCACTTTGAAGTAGGGGGCTACTATTAGGGAATTAATTTGTGGGGTCATTATGAAGGGAGAAGAGTAGAAAGATGTTTGTTAACATTACACTTGAACTTCTGCATATCATTGCAGTTGGGAAAGCAGAATCCCGGAAGGGAGTTCCAAAGACCCGCAGTTCTGGGGAAGAAACTATTGGAGTAAAAGGCTTTCTTGCACCTAGGGATCTCCACTGTAAAGGGATGAGACTTAGTAGCTTGTCGGGTTTGTCGGGGGTAGTTACGTCGGGGAGGTACAAGTGTTTGCAGTTCGTCAGAGCATTCACCATTAAAGTATTTGTAGAACAGGCAGAGGGATGCAACATCTCGTCGATGGGACAGAGGTTGAAGCCTAGATGACAGTTCAGGACCTATCAGGTTGGCGACTCTTTTTTGAACCCTGTCCAGGAGCGAGAGACAAGCAGCAGATGCACCAGCCCAGATGTGACAACAGTACTCCATACATGGGCGAATTGTTGCCTTATAGAGGTATAGGATACTGGCAGGCGTAAGTAGTTTTCTAGCACGGTAGAGGGAGCCAACCTTCCTTGCAGCAGCCTTGGCAATGCTCTCAATGTATCTATTCCAGTTCATATTCCCTGTAAACGTTAGGCCGAGGAGTTTAAAAGAAGTACTTTCAGGCAATGTGTTCTTGGCCATTGCTATTGGTGGTAGAGAAGGTTTCTTGTAGTTATTGAAGGAAACAAGCTTAGTCTTAGCAGCATTGAATGAGACCAACCATTTTTGTCCCCATTCCACTACGGATTGGAGGTCATCCTCTAGTGTTTCTGCCATTTTCTTGGATATGTGTTCATTTGTTTTCCCCTCATATCTGTTATAGAGAGTGGTGTCATCGGCAAATATACCCATCTCCGAAACAATATTATCAGGGAGGTCGTTTATGAATATCAGGAACAATAGAAGTCCAAGGATAGACCCCTGAGGCACTCCCGCATTTATGTCATGTTGTTTGGATGTACGTCCGTCGAGGACAACTTTGATTTTTCCATTACTTAAGAAGGATTTAATTACGTTATGAATTCTTCCAGTGATTCCATATGATCTAATTTTCCTTAGAAGACCATCGTGCCATACCCTGTCAAAAGCCTTAGATATATCAAGGGCCACCGCTCTACCCTCCCCTGTTTTATCCAATGAACGGTATATACGTTCAGAAACTACAGTTAAGATATCTGCTGTTGAACGGGCTTGCCTGAATCCATATTGTTTGTCAGTCAGGAGTTTAGCAGCTGTTAGGTGCTGGACTAGGACTTGATTAACTAAGGACTCAAATATTTTGGCGAAATGCGGGAGGAGGCTAATGGGGCGATAATTTAGTGGGTCAGTTCTTTCACCAGAATTCTTGAAGACTGGTACCACAGAGGCGGTTTTCCAGCAGTCGGGAAAACAAGATTCGTTAAGGCATTTATTGTAAAGTTTGGACAGAACTGGAGCAACCTCGGCAGAGCATTTTTTAATAGCACAGCCGGGATGAGATCTGGTCCACATGCTTTAGAGGTGTCTAGGTTTTTTATAATAGCATGTACCTTGCAGAAAATAAACGTAATAGGTTACTACTGAGAATGATTACATTTATTTTCATGTCTGACATTACAATGAAAATCATTGTGTTAATATTGCTATCTATTGAGTTATATACACACCATCTCTTTGTATGACACTTTATATACATTGACAATCCACTGTTTTGAAGAAAGTGCATATTGGTGTTTGTTTTTAAATGCTAAATTTTAACGGGTGTGAAAGTAAACTACTCTATTTGTCTGTACATTATCCACAAATAATATCCAATATCATTCGACATAATTTCAATAAATACAAAGAAAACCTTTTTGAAATATCGCTTTTATAATAGTGTGATGCTCTAAGAGCTTTAACACAAACTGTTAATAAAAATATTAGAATTCTATGGGACCCAAAGCCAACTAAACGAACTTTTTACCTAAGCAGAGTTCCTAACTTAACGGAAAGGAGACAAAGCGTTTGTTTTTCAATCGAAAATCACTCCTTGCATACGACAATTAAAAAGAACGTAAAATTACCAAGTCCAACCATGAACAGAACACGAATGTTTCTTTTCACCATAAAACGTGTTTTAGAATGTACTAATCGGTTGCGTTTTTATAGATATTCACACCCTCTTGAATGTAGGATGAGTATTACCTATTGAATTTAATCTTGAGAAAAAGACTATCTGTAAAAATAGTGAGCAGAAAGAGAGATAGACCACCTTTCAGTTTTGGGAATGAAGCTTCTGGGATAATAAAATGTATTTCAATGAGTTATTTAAACATTGTATCCTAGACGAACAAATCCGATGAGCTAGTAAAGAGAACGTATAAACTAGATGAAACAATTATAAACAACACATACCATAATGGGATTCATTAAAAAGACTAAGACTAACAACACCTATACTGCAGCGAAAATGAATTAGATACGTTTCTGCATGTTATAAAGAACCTTGCAAATAGGACAGATACTCATTAAGTATGACAACAGTACTCTACAAATTGTCTGATAATAAATTTGTATATGTAAAAGATTAGCCTCTCGTGTGGAAAACTTTGGATAGAACTAATTTATGGGAATTAGTGAAATAGATCTATTATAGGAAGGCAAAAAGGTATCTGATGAGAAATAAAGACCTAGAAGGTTTAAAAAACAATTTTACATCGAGAGCAGACAGATATATGACAATGTTATGAAAATAGAACACTATTACAATTGAAAGACAATAGTGTATCTTTAGTTTGATTAAACAAAACAAGCCATTTTTACTCCAATCAATAACTGAAGTCCGGTCCAATTCTAGATCAGTCACATATTTCTAATTATCCTATAGGAAGTTGGAGATTCGGGTTTAATCGTGTATTTTTTCTTGAAACCTGTCATGATGGAGTTTTGGAATTTCTGGACTATATCAACAAACTTGCTTAGAGCAGGATAGAGGGGGAAACGAAGAAATTTATTTTTTGTAGCACATAAGGTAAAGCCGTAACAATTACCCACTAATATAGCATCGATAAGCCCCACCAGAAGCTACTGCATGGCCCAGAATACATTCACCAAATGGCAATACAGCAGCCCCAGTACTTTGCACTTGCTGATAGAAAAGCCTACTTAGTGGTTAATCAAAGGTTCGGGTCCCTGACTATCAGGCGAATAGTGTCGGCCAGATAAAATGTTTACCTCCAGCACCCTTACTAGTTACATGGCTACAAGGATAGACATAGAAACAGAAAATTACGACATCTTTGGCCACTGGTAGCGCAAAATACTGCCAACCTAGAATACAGCGTTTCCTTCTCCCTTTGTGAGAACAATGATTCATTAAAAAATGAGGACAAAGGGACAAATGAAAAGAAGCGAGAGTAACGAGAGCTGCCGATAATGCATTCACAATGCGTTCTCTTCTCTCCATTAAAAAAATATTTTATTAAGAATTGTGCTTATAGAAGTCCAATTGGCGTGTTTAATGGAAAGTATGGTGATAGATTGCAATCTCACGAACTGAAAATGAATACAATTTCCTAATCTAATATGCGATCAACTTGGTAGATATAATAAACAAGATTTATGGACGAGAAAAAACTATTATTAAATAAAACAATCATTAAATAAAAATATAAATTAAAATACTGAAATAAAATGTAACCATTAATATTTGAATCTAAAAAGATAAAAGAAAATAAGAACGCAACGTTTTAACGCTATTTCTCCATATTGAGACGTATAAGACACCATTAACAGTTTAACCTCCAAAATATCATTTTTTGCCAGGTCTTTATGTAACTATCCGTCACTTAAATGTATTCGTATTACTACCGCCCACGTTTTCATAGGATTTATTATTCTACTTATAATGATTATAGAAGTCGCCTCTATTATTGCAACCTGACCATACTGTTCAAGCCTTGGTGTGCATATCGCTCCCTCTACTTTCGGGATCAAAACTTCCTCATAGAGGCACCCAAACTAAATCTAAGAATTATTTGTCTAGATTAATCAGCTGTAACTGACGCATGTCTCCAGAATGCTGGTGAGGAGAATCATTGCTATCGGATAGGAGTTTACGACATCCTCGATAACCGTTACAGATGCGCAAATACTATGTCACGGATTAAACGTATGTGCTGCATACTGACATGTTGGGCGACTTTAAGTAATTCACTCTCTAAGGTTTTTCACTTCCCATGTTTTCAGTGACGTTTCCTATGTAAAATCTGCACGCGCTATCTGTAGGTTTCTACTTCTACTGACTATAGAAGTCGCATCTATTATTTCAGCCTGGCTCCAAGTCTCCTGTTCCTCATACCTCTCCCTATATTTACAAATTCAAACTTACTCTTGAAGCCATTAGAACTAAATGTAAGAGTTATATTACCTAGATATTTTTGGCATAAAAATTCGTACCTATCCAGTTAAAATCCCAATTTCGGTAACTTTGCCTCGGCATCTTCCGGTTTGTAACATAATTAACAAGATGCCGAAGATATTATCTAATCAGCTGTGAGAATGACAGTTCAAATGAAAGCGTGAAATTGTTAAATCAATTATAGACATTGAAAATAAAAATGACTTTCAGCGTGTCAATGTGGAATTTCCCCTTTCACCAGGTTTTTATTTAGACATTAATTTATAATTATAAGACAGGAGAAAACGCCACATTTTGAAGTAATCGTTTGAGTCTTCGCTTTAGCATTTTTAAGTTGGCGACGTGACCTGCCGGAATATAACGAGACAAAGTTGCAGGAGATTGGATCGGAAACTCGGTGTTAGCTTCCTGATTTAAATACATGAAACATTGATGTAATTGGATTTTTCTTCATTTGCAAAACATGCTTACGTTCAAAGTCCAAAACATTTCTTTACAAACCAACTGAACTAAACACCATAAAGGAATATTTGAAAATATAAACAACTTCAAGCATTGTTTCCCCTCCCCCCTAAAACTAGATTCGCCATTAAATATCACAAAAATGATTGATATGCCGTAAAATAAAACAAATTACGTAACCGTTGTTTAAACTTTCTCATCCAAGAATTATCGTTTATAACGCCGATGAGTTCCAAGATTTATTTATACGGATAGATATTTTCCTCTGCTCTTACGATTGTATATTACCGTATAAATAATTCAGATTTTATCTGTCTCTCCATCTATATCTTATGCTCGTGTATTCTCGGTATACAGAAAAAAAATTCTGGACTCCCAGGATTTCATATGTCAGATAGCGAGACTAGACTACTTGCAATGTGCACTTATCGAATACAGCAAACTTGTCTTGGGAAGCAGAGGAAACGGAAGAAAATTCAGAATTGCGGTTGAAAAAAAACAACTAAAATACACACGTGTCCGTATTTGCAACCTCAATTTTTAATATAGTAAAATTCAGCTATTTAAATTGTAATATTTAATATCGGAACTAAATAATAATTGAATTATATTAGGACTTTCCTATCACTTAAATAAGGAAGTGCGTGTCAGAATAGATATTTCATTCCAGATACAGATGGCTAACACTTTGAATATTTTTTTTATAAAATAACTTGGGTTAGGTATATTACAATTAGAAACTTAAAGAAAGGAAGATTTCTATTCCGTCAAAAATGACTTTTAGTACTAATCCACACACACACACACATATATATATATATATATATATATATATATATATATATATATATATAAGTGAAAGTGTATGTGTGTGCCTGTGTGTCTGTGTACATTTCCCTACGAAATAACTTTGTCAATTTTTAGTCTACAGACTCGGAATTTTATATACAGGTTACTGAGATTTGGGAAAATCGATGTGATCGGTTTTTGGCCAGAAATTTGGCGATTAAGGGGTTAAAGTTCAACGATGTTACTTTTGATAACTTTACCAGACTCTTCCGACAATTTTGGGTCTACGCAGTTGAAATTTTAGATATAGGTTCGTGTAACATGAATCTAACTTAATATCTTGATTTGAGCCCCAAACAATAAATTTTAAGGGGTCATAATAGGGGTCAAAGTTTTTTTAAAATTTGACCTCTGCGGTCTCTTCTAAATTACTCAGACAATTTCTGGTCTAAATATTTGAAATTTTACATAAAGGGTATTCAGAGATAGGGCAAGCTTTTTCATCAGTTTGGGTCGAAAATTTTTAGTTACTAATATATAAATGTATGTATGTAGGTATGTATGTTTGCATGTCTGCCTTAAACTTTCAATAGAGACGACCAATTTTACCAAGATCAGTATCGTTTTAACGTTCGACCTTTCATACGACCAATATCGAAAGATTGGCTAAAAACATTAATATCTTCCCCTTTAACTAGGCACTTTACTACAGGGGGGTCACTTTTTTCGCCGATATTTTGAAAGTTATCCTCTCCTTTAGATTGTCTAGCCTTAATTTTAAAAAATGTCACTTCTGGTTTGGCGGTGGTCGTAGCAGCATAAACGTTAGGTTTTACCCCGTTCTTTTCCTCCTTCGCGGTACGGGTTCGAGCCTGCCTTTCTACTACCATTTTTTTTTTGCTCAACATACACATCCAAACACCCGGGCAACGCCGGGCTGAAATGCTAGTGTATATATATATGTAAATTCGTATCCCTGTCTGTTTACAATGTGATTAATATATACAAAAGGTCACTACTTAAATATTTCATTTTTTTCTATATATAGTATGATTCTTTCGAAATATACTATTATAAGGTCACCTCATTTGCCTACTATATTAAGGAAAATCGATTTTACTAAATAGCTGTATATTAGTTTAAGTTTTTAGTGAGAGAGTTGTTTTAAGTGTTCTATGAAGATTATTTCATCAACTTTAAATAACAATTATATTGATAATATATTTAATTTAATTGTTTTGGAATTATTATTTCCCACATCAATTCTTTTAGAAACGGGTAGTTATTTCCCCTGATACGTTTTTAAACTGAAAAAGATCACATTTATTTGTTTTTATTATCCATGAAACGACTATACAGAACGTGAGTGTTCCAGGAATTCACCCCCCCCCAAAAAAAAAAGAAACAAGTCGAAAAATTCCTTTGTTTATGAAAAAAAAAGCCAATGAACAATGGCTTTCCAAAAAATACAAAAAAAAGTCAATAAAGAGAATTCAATTGTGTTCTTAAACTTTTCGAACGCATTAATGTTTATAAACGTTATTATTTCTACACTGAGCGAAGTCGTTTGCAAGTTAGCTTTTCCCTTTATTCGCGTTTCAGGTTGAAGTCTGCCTACACGACTATTTAAAAAAATATTCTCCGATCGCTCCGGCACTCGCTGTTATTTTTATTGAAAAAAAAATGTTTTGATTCATCTATTTTTAGGGGGGGGGTCCAGCGCACGAGCAACAAAACGTGCCCAATATCCGGAGAATAGCTTCTTCTCTTTGTATCCCTTCTGCTGAAATATCTGATGGAGAGTGCATCACCTACTTTTTTAGGGGGCGATTACATTTAAATGTTTTTATCCGTTCTTTTATTTTTTTAATTTTTGGGGGAGTATCGACGTTGCCCACGATGAAAATAATTAATATTCTTAGTATAGCAGATGTGTTCCAAACGGAACTTTATGTCGCCCGGACAACGCCGGGTACCCATGCTAGTATTCGTATAGAATAGAAGTTCAATGAGTAATTAAGTGAACGTCTTTCCAAATTCATTTCAGACAACGAAGGGGACAGACATTTTGTATGCTTTCCTTCTCTCCCCTTAACAATTGTATGGTTTCGCTCGGTGGTTTATTTACACATTTAGTATTTCGTGATGAAACGCGCGTGCGCGAGCACACACACACAAAATACATACTTGGCTTAACCAATTGACAATAAGTATTTGTTTTTTGTTTTGTTTTTCTTTTTGTTTGTTTGTTTGTTTTGTTTTTTTGTTTTTTTTTGTTTGTGTTGCTTTGGGGTTTTTTTTGTTTCATTTTGCTTGTTTTTTGTGTTTTGTTTGCTTTTTGTTTTGTTTGCTTTTTGTTGTTTTTTTTCTTTTTTGTTTTGTTTTTGTTTTTTGTTCTTTTTTGTTTGTTTTTTTTGTTCTTTTTTGTTTGTTTTGTTTTTGTTCTTTTTTGTTTGTTTTGTTTTTGTTCTTTTTTGTTTGTTTTGTTTTTGTTTTTTTTTGTTTTTGTTTTTTGTTCTTTTTTGTTTTTGTTTTTTGTTCTTTTTTGTTTGTTTTGTTTTTTTGCTTTTGCTTTTTTGTTTTGCTTTTTTGCTTTTGTTATTTGTTTTTTTGCTTTTGTTTTTTTGCTTTTGTTTTTTTGCTTTTGTTTTTTTGCTTTTGTTTTTTTGCTTTTGTTTTTTTGCTTTGTTTTTGTTTGTTTTGTTTGTTTTGTTTTTGTTCTTTTTTGTTTGTTTTGGTTTTTGTTCTTTTTTGTTTGTTTTGGTTTTTGTTCTTTTTTGTTTGTTTTGGTTTTTGCTTTTGTTTTTTGCTTTTGTTTTTTTGCTTTTGTTTTTTTGCTTTTGTTTTTTTGCTTTTGTTTGTTTGCTTTGTTTTTGTTTTTTGTTCTTTTTTGTTTTTGTTCTTTTTTGTTTTTGTTTTTTGTTCTTTTTTGTTTTTGTTTTTCTTTTTTGTTTTTGTTTTTTGTTTTTGTTCTTTTTTGTTCTTTTTTGTTTTTGTTCTTTTTTGTTTTGTTTTTTGTTTGTTTTGTTTTTTGTTCTTTTTTGTTTGTTTTGTTTTTTGTTCTTTTTTGTTTGTTTTGTTTTTTGTTCTTTTTTGTTTGTTTTGTTTTTTGTTCTTTTTTGTTTTTGTTTTTGTTCTTTTTTGTTTTTGTTCTTTTTTGTTTTTTGTTCTTTTTTGTTTTTTGTTCTTTTTTGTTTGTTTTGTTTTTTGTTCTTTTTTGTTTGTTTTGCTTTTTGTTCTTTTTTGTTTGTTTTGTTTTTTGCTTTTGCTTTTGTTTTTTTGCTTTTGTTTTTGTTTGTTTTAGTTTTTGTTACGATACGTCCTAATTTTCTATTAATAATATTTACGATTTATCGTGTATCACATGCATTCCGTCAAAGTGCGTAGGGAAAATCACAACATACTTGGCTAGGATGTTTGCGTGCGTCAAAGGGCCGGTCGTTTAAAAAAAGGGGTAAAGTTTTAAATAGCGAAACCTACTGCGTTTTATTGTCGACGGATGTGATGCGAACAGGGCACTAGTTGGAACGTGTGCTTCGTTTGTGTGCAAGTCGACTCGAAAAAGTGTCGAGTTTTTGAGTTGGAAGTTTTGACAGCATTGTGTCACATCTACCCGAGAAAGTATTAATGTAACCATAATGAGTGTAAAATGAATTAAATATTCTGTTAAAAAACTCAATTAAATAATGCCCGAGATTCTGGCGGATAGACGAAGTGCTTGTTTTATTTATATACATATATAAAATTTATTGACTGGTCGTACTTGGAGGTGGGGAGTGAAATCATTTCAATAAACTTCTCACGAGAGTCGATAATTATTGCTTTTTTCTTTTTCTTTTTTTTTTTTTTTTTTAGAAATTATAGGAATAAAAGCACTATTAACAATAAACAAAAAATATTTGTAAAAAAAAATTGTAAACTTTCCCTCTTTGTAAGGATCTTATCACCCCCTCTCTCTCTAAGGATATTGCACTTACTTTTTTCTTTTTTTTTTCTTTTTGGCAAAAACTTTCCACTTTTTTCTCACGCTCTTATTTTATCTACGTATTTATTTATTTTGCAAATATATTGTTACTTCTATCACTGTTTGTGTAGGAATGCTGTCTCCTTTAAGTTCATGTAAGGATTTCGTCACACTCTCTATATCTCTTTTTAAAAAAAACGCAACCTTTCTTTCTCTGTACGCATTGCTTACCCCCTCTTTATTCTCCCTCTCTATTAGTGACTTCATCTCTCCTCTGTCTGCACTCTTTTTCCTTCCATCCTTCGCTACGTATGTATTTGTGGTTTTATCTTTTCTGTTTGTTTTTTAATTTTTATTTTGCTACGTTTTCTTATGAATTTTCTTTTGAAATCAGAGGAGGCTTTTACCACTCGTTCTTCATCCTGAACCTTGTTTATGCTGCTTCATTCATTTTTCTTTTATATTCTTCGAGTCCTTTTACGTTTGCTGTTTTCCCAAAACAACAACAGAGTAGATCCTTGTGTTTACCTTTCTGCAAAGTTAACTACCGAGTAGTAGGAAAAAAAACTATTACCACCACTTCTTGAACTCTCCTCCCTCAATCTGTTGTTATCATGTCCCTTTTCTCTCTCGAGCGCACGAGATTGGGTAGTGGTGTTAGGGGTGGTGGTACACGTTTTTAAATACTGAACACCTCTTGAACGGTGCCGCTTTGGTTGTTTCGTAGATATATTGCCAGGACGTCTATCTTGATAACTGTTTCGTTTTTCCTTTGCGATCACCCTCCCACCCGTGCTGGTTTTATCTTTATTCTCCTTTTACCTAACTCGTTACAGCGCCACCCATGTGTTAAATACATTTCCCGTCTGCCGAGAGCGTACATGACACTTTTGAAGGAATTGAGAAAGCGCTCGACTGGAACATCTGAAGAGATCAAGAAACGACTATAATCAAATAAAGTCACTTCTCTCCCAGTAAACAAATAACACGATTGCATTCTGAAAGTGATATGCGCACGAGTATACTTCGCACCTAACAAGCAAGATTCTTTATCCGAAAGTAATTCGGGAATTAGTTGCGATTCTTTTAGAGTATTGGATTTTCTAGTGCTGGATTGGACCTGTTATATATTTAAGGACATTTCAGGCGTATCAAGATAATACAAAACTCTAAACTATTATTCACGCGAGGGACATTAGGAAAATTCAACGGCTTCCTTTTTTGTACTTTTGCAGTTAAAAGATGCGATGAAATAATTACATTATTTAGAAAACCATTCGGTAATTTCACATAGACACTTATTCAACAAAAATACTGAAAAATGTGTGTTTAACTTGAAAATATCATTGTAAACAGCGCTAGGCGTGAACTACACACGTTTTGTTTTGTTTTTTCTATTGGAGTCATCACACATCACCGTAAAGATCCACTCAAGGTAAAGGGTTAATGAGACATGATTGTTACCCGTTAGCTAAGGAGCACTATTGGAGTACAAAAATTAATAATATAAACGGAATTTTACAGCCCGTGATGATTTAAAACATGAAGAAGCATTGTTAATGATATGAATTATTTAGCGTATTTTTCCTTGACAATCCTGGGCACATCACCCGTAAAGACCGACTTGAGCGATTAGATATAAGTTTAACCCTTTACAAAATGGCAAGAAGGCTTGTATGGATCTCCTAGAGCTGTACAGAACAATACCACATTCTATCATTATGATTTCTTTCGAGCAATTTGTACAATTTATATTTTGTGATGAGACTAGATCAGATTGTCTGAAGATATTTGTGTTGTATAGTAAGGTTTAATATTAAAAGAAGAGACGGGAGTATATATAACAACGATGAGGGGGAAAGAGACATTTATACATATACCATAGTTCTGTTCTGGAATACTTGAGATTTCATATATATACTGACTGTAGAGGTATACAAGTTCTTAACTCAGCGGAGGGGAGATAGATATTCTTGGAAGGGTTACAAAATGTTCATATTAAGATGTTTAACACATTACCTTTTGAGTGTTGAAAGATGACACATGACAACAGTTTTACAAAAACACAAAGATGATTCTTTATTCATTGAACCGGTCGAATGCTGATGACGTCAGGAATTCACATTTGGGATCTACATAGTTTAGTGTACTACACTTCGCTTCCAAAGGGGCAGCTGGCCACTGACTGCCAACGGACCGACTCTCAACTCTCTCTTTCTCAACTCTCTCTTTCTCAACTCTCTCTTTCTCTCTCTCTCTCTCTCTTTCTCTCTCTCTCTCTCTCTCTCTCTCTCTCTTTCTCTCTCTCTCTTTCTCTCTCTCTCTCTCTCTGACTGACTCCCGACTCTTCTGACTGACCCCCAAATTCGAACACATCGAACTATATGGATATTCGTTCTTTGTCTATGACGTCAGAAGTGAATTTTCAAACGTGACTACTTGACGTGGTCATGCATGTTTGTCCAAAACACACTTCTGCAAACAAAAAATCCTCTCCCAACCTATTTTTTAACCTAACCATTTTTAAAAATATATTTTTAATTTTCATTGTTCATTCTTTTACTGACATATTTAATATTCAGAATTAACAATAGCCTTATTTTCTACATTCCAATTCTTAATCTTGCTTACAAGGTTCGAGTCTCGGCTTATCCTAATCTATCAAGTGCGCTTGATAGCCAAATCACAACGTAATATAAGGAAAATAAGCAAATATGTTACTTGTTTGAAATTTATCGCAAATATATTTCAGAGATATACTCCATCTTCAGTGTGTTGTTTTGTTTCTTTTTTCCTTTTCTTTTCCTTTGCCATGTTGTAAAGTTTGAGAAAGAAGTCCTTCTGTAAGGATCCGCGAGTTATATCTAGCGGTTATAATTTGAAATGTTTGAACTGTACGTAGGCAACGCGATAATAACGTCAAGAATGAGAGTTCATATAGATACATTGTTTTAATTTGAATAAAATAAAATACGTATCAAGTCCGCTTGAAAGACAAATCACAACGTACGCACAGTTCTAACATGCTGTCCGTCGGTTTGCTCAAACGCTATATTGGGCCCAGAAAACCACTTCCTCCCTGATTTTCCTTTGCGGACAGAAACCACACTAGATGATTTGAACAACAACCCCTTCCAAAGTGCATGATATTATAAAACACCAAAAGCACACCAAAAGCATGAGGACTCTATCTCACCCCGCTGTACAATTACAAAATGCTCTGCTGAGGTTGTTCCACTTCCCTCCAAACTTTTAAACAAATTCCTTAACGAATCTTGCTTTCCTGACTGATGGAAAATTGATTCTGTGGTATCAATTTACAAGAATTTTGGCGAAAAAACTGAATTGAATTATCGCCTCTTTAGCCTACTCGCTCCTTTAGTTAAATATTGGAGTCCATAATAAATCAAACTCTCGACCACCTACAGCAAATATCCTAACTAATCTCTTAGCGTATATACTATGGAGTGGATAAAGCAGGGGAAGGTAGGGCAGGAGCCTTAGATATATGTAAGGCTTTTGGTCGGGTATGGCACGATTGTCTTCTCATAAAAATAAGATCATATTGTAATACTGGACGAATAGTTAACATAATTAAATCATTCTTAAATAAGAGGAAATCTAGGTTGCCCTCGAGAGATGTACGTCCGAGCGATATAATATGGATGCGGGTGTATCTCAGGCGTCGGTTGTTGCACTTTAATTATTCCTTATATTCATAAATGACCTTCCTTACAAAACTATCCCCGAGATGGGTATATTTGCTGATGACATCACCCTCTTTAGCAGGCACAAGAGGAAAACTAATGAACATATCCATGGCAATAGGGGAAAGCTTAAAAACCTCCAGTATGGGAACAAAAATGGCTGGTAATAGCCAATGCAGCCAGGATTAAGCTTCGTTTGTTTAATAATTACAAGAACCCTTCTCAGCCATCAATTACTATGGCTAATGATACATTACTTGAAAGTACTTTATTCAAGCTCCTCAGCTTAACGTTCACAGGAAACATGAGTTGTATCAGACATATTGATGGCATTGCCGCGGCTGTTTGGAGAAAGTAGGCTCTCTACCGTGCTAGAGTTACTTACGCCTGAAAGCATTCTTCCTTCCTACAAAGCCACTATTCGCCTATGTATGGAGTGTTGTCATATTTTGGCAGGTTCATTTACTAATAGTCTCTCACTATTGGGCAGTGTTCAAACGAGAGTCGTCAACTGAAGTTGTTCCAAACTGTCAGATCTGTCCCATCGAGAAATATTGCATCCCTCTGTCTGTCTTAAAACTATTTCAATAGTAGATGCGCTGAACTACAAGCCCCAGTACCCCCTCGACGTAAATACCCCGGCAGACTAAACAAGCAGCAAAATTCTATTCCTATGCAGATCCCCAGATGCAAGAAAGCATTTTACTCTAGTTTCTTCCCCAGACTTGCTAAACTTTGGAATTATCTTTCGAGTTCGTGCTTCTGCGACTGTTCTCATACGCAGAAGTTGAAGTGTATGCGAAATAAAAATATCAGCGTAATGTTGCCAAGCTAATCAAAATCTTTGATTCCAGTAAAACAACTGCCCCCGACGGCATTCCTATTATAGTGCTCAAAAAGCTTCAACCAGAACTAGCTTTCATATTTACAACGTTTAAGCGTTTTCTTAAGGAGAATTGCTTCCCAACACCCTGAAAAATCTGATTTGTATGTCCTGTATTTGAGAATTCAGGTGATCTGTCATCTCCTTCTCAGTACAGACCTATGTCCCCTGTGTATCATGAGTAAATTTCTTGAACCTGTGTTAAATAGAGAAGTAGTCAACCATCTCGGTAAGAATACCCTTCTTAATGACATGCAATTAGGTTTCCGTTCTGCTAGGTGTGCTTACGGCTATTTCTCATAGATTTAGCGAAACTCTCGACGGAGACTTACTTTCTAGGGCAATTGCCCTTGACATATCAAAGGCCTTTGATAATGTATGGCATAAACGTGTGCTTTACAAGTCTTAAGCTATGGTATAGCTGGAAATGTTCTTTAATTATTAAACCATTTTCCTCTTATAGATTAATAAGAATAGTAATTGATGGGCAGAAATCAGAAGCTCATAGTATTAATGCTGGAGTCCCTCAGGGGTCCAACTTGGGTCCAACTCTCTTCCTGATCTATATTAATGATTTTCCAGATAACATCGTTAGATCATTCGTAGACATTTTTGCTGACGACACTAGCATCTATAGCAGCATATCAAAGGCTGTAAATGACCAAGTTCTCTTTGATTCTCTCTCTTCTGATCTTAAGCATGGTGTACAATGGGGGGGGAACGTCACTGGTTACTTTCAATTCATCTAAAACCAAATTTCTATCTTTGCGTCATCATCGTTTTTATCCCCATCTGGCATCAATTGAATGGAATCGCTCTCGTCTTGGGGAGGCTCCAAGCGTTGACATGATTCTAGGCTTGGCCTTTACACCTGATCTTAAATGGAATACGTACATCAAATCCATTGCCAAGGTTGCTGAAAAAATGATGGGATCCTTCTATTGATCCAGTAGATATCTACCTGTTGATGCAATTCTCTACCTATATAAGAGCCAGGTATATACAAGGATGGAGTATTACTGTCACATCTGGGCATCATCTGCTAGGAAGATCTTATCCTGCCTTTAGAGTTCAGAATAGACTTCGTAGCCTAATGGGGGATGCCCTTTTCTCTTCTCTGCAACCTCTTTCTCACAGAAGAAACGTTGCGAGTCTGTCTTTGTTTTATCGTTATTTTCAAGGAAGTGTTCGTCTAAGCTCCAATCTATTGTCCCACATCGCCCACACTCGTTTGGCTGTAACCACTATCAATAATTTCCTCCACTTTTTATCCGTGCCTAAACCTAAATGTAGATTCCATGAACAAAGTTTCTTTCTAAGAACTGCACACATGTGGAACTCTCTTCCGTTTATATGCTTTCCAGTTGACTACAATATGGTAGTCTTCAAGTCCAATGTAAACAAGTTATTGATGAGCCGTTTCTTTTTAGTAATCTAATTTACCAAATTTACAATTCTAACGATTACTATATTGTCCTTTTGAACTCTGTACACTCTTTAACGTTTATCCTTGAGTGGTCTTTGGTCTTTATAAGTGGTGATCCTTTTGTTAAAAAAATCTTGCAGCTCAATTCCTTGCAATTTACGTCCCAAATTGCAGATCAAAGTAGCACATTTTTTGGGGAAAATATAATAAAAAACCCGCAAATCTAAAACTCTTTTATTTTAAAAGTTATAATTAGTCGCCATTTGCAAATAATCCACCATAATATCTTTATATGTATTGATTTCACATTCTTCCACAGTGTTTGTTTTTACCATATAACGGTCCGCCGTGTTTATTAGAAACCAGAAAAATGAACGAATATAAAAAGATTGAGTAACCGGTTATGAACAATGCTAAACTTGACTATAGGTAATATTTAGTACGAAAGATATAACTCGAGCCGAAAGTAAGCGAATTTTATTTATTTTTTTAATTTTTCAATTAACTGTATTTCCATATGCACTATTTCCGTATTCAGTCAATTAAATCGGAGCTTAAATACTAACTTTACAGGTTAACGTTTCCAGTGGATAAACTAATACAGTATATCCCCGGTATCCGGTTAAACTAGAATACGTTTTTCAGGTTACGATGTGGCATAGGATGTTTTTAACCCCTGGTTACGCTATTTACTAACCTTACGGTGTTAATCATAATTTAATTTGATTATGTAGATGTATATTATATACTGTATTGTATTTTGTTATTAATTTTAATGTTTTATTCCAGGGTTCTCCTATACTTATACACACTGAAAGATATTTTCCTGGTACACGAAAAATTGCATCATTTTTCTATTAGAGTAGATTTTAACTCAAGCTCCCTTAAGCTCATATCTATAATCTCTTAATACTATCAGGCCGCTTGGCGTTGTCCGGTCGTGAAATACGCCTACATATTATATTTTAATTCATACAGAAGCTGAGACATTTGCATACAAGTATTGTTTTGTTTTTCTAAATAGACCACTTCTTTAAAAAAAAAAAAACTCGAATTAAAACGAAACCATAGCTTAACACAGTGAGTTAAGTTCGATAATAATTCGGCCAGCGTGCCACGCCCCTCAATAAGTGTTTTCAAAACAACCCATGATAAATATATGGAATCTATGTGAAGCATTCACGCATGCGCAATCATGTATCAGTTAGCAAACAAAAAAATCCGAAGACTGTCACGTACCAATTTTTAAATTTTGACTCCTTAGAAGCACTTTTTCCAGATGAAAATCTATTAAACTTTTCGGTCCTGGATATGACCTTAAACAATATCCCCTGGTGATAGGGAGTGTGGAGCCACCCTTTAATTGCCATTCCTCCAGGTCCACTCTGATCCGGAGTGGTAGCACCTGTTAGGGTCACAACTATGGGTTAAATAGAATACGACTTAAAAAAAACAAATATACTATATTAAAAAATCGTTCTTATAAATCACCAGATTCGGCATTAAATAACCTGAAAAGGGTTGATATGCCGTAAAACAAAACAACCAACCAACTATTAAACTTTTCTACATATATAAATAAACCATATACTAGATTTCAAGTCTGGAGATTAAAAATTCGTTGAGTATACAGGTTGAGAAGTGTCATCAAACACACGTATTCTCACTTTTATAGATTTATAGATTAATCAAATGTTATTGCATTATTTTGATTCTTGCAAATGGCTATTTAAAGCTTCAAGAATTAGAACTTCATGGAATCTTGTTCTATTAAGTAAGTTTAAGGCGAACCTGAAAAAAGTAACATTTTAAAATGGTGGGTGCGTCCATATGTTGCTCCCTAAAATATCAAACTACTCTTAAGAAACTAAAGTTGTAATATTTATTGATTGATTTCGAATATTTACTGTAAAATTTAACAAAATTCGTAGGTACCTAGATTTTCACGAAAAGTTTTCCTCTTTTTAATTTAAGTAAATATAGCTTACATTACCCAACCCTTACGCTTACGGATGTTAAGCGTAAAGGTTGGGTAATGTAAGCTATAATTATTTGTTTATTTTGAAAAAAGTATGCATTGAAATATATGAATATATTTTACTTTTATAAGTAGATGTATAAGGCATTTTCAGTTGTACAAATAGCGCATTTCCCTGAACAACAAACACGTTGTAAAACATCCGTGTTTATCAGCAAAAATATAAACGCTTGCGCGAACAATGTGAAGTGTTTACACTAAGCAAGCGCGCGATTAATGTTTTCAAGAATACATACACACACATATATGTCTACATACATATATATATATATATATATATATGTGTGTGTGTGTGTCTTAGTAAATTCGTTCGATATCCGATACAACCTATTCATCCGTGCAACGATATCTTTTTCATATTATCTTTATTATAAATAGCACCTAAAAAATAAAAACGCAGAAGCAACAGGTCACGACATTTCGCGTCGATTCTGCCGCCTTATCTTTAGCCAAACAAGGAGAGGCACTTATTTACCTGGAGATAATTTTCTATGCTAAATCACTTCATTGGCCGCCATCCTTATCTGTCGGTGTCAAACAGTACAGTGACGAACTGCCTACGAAAACCTACTCATTTTTTTTTTGTATCAAGGGTGTTTAGTGCATAAAACTAACATTTTTATCGAATTATACGCCACTGGTGGACATTTCCTAACATTTACACAAGATCAAAAGTCATCGTTTAATTTTTTTTTAAGATGCGCATTTAAAATTTGAATAGTTTTCCTCATTACTGCAGGTGATAACTAAGACTAATAGATACTTTGTACCTATTTCTCTGAAGTATTAATTTTATTTTGCCATATATAGATTCCCAGTTCAGTTTACGAGACAATTTAAGACCAATGGACTATATTTATCCACACATATATATATATATGATGATGATTGCAACGTCTTGTAAGACGAGTGCCACTCCCTCAAACACTTAAAGTCCATGAGCCCATATGCCTGAGGGAGTATCTATACAAAGATGATGTTACAGAGTCTTAGCTTTGTACGACAGCTAAATCTCTCTCTCGGTTCAAAATATTGAGATCCAGCAACAAGCAAGAGCAAGATAACCAGCAAAAAAATAAACTGTAAACAAGCTTATTGCGGGTACTGGTCTCCCGCTTTTTTTTAAAATCAGAGATTTGCTTCTCCTAGAAAGGTTGCCTTCACCACGGCTTATGGGATCCCTCTCCACCCCAATACATATATACATACACACAAATATACAGGGTGCCAGTTGGCCGTTGACCCCGAAAAATGGTTCATTCGCCCTTTGAAAGGTCTTGTTTTTAATCCTTCAGGGAGGCTAGCCGCCCTGCTCACCAAGCAAGTTTGGTGGGGGAACCAGTTTAGTCGCCGGTGACCCGACCATGAGGCAGGCAGTACTGGGTTACATGGTACCAGTAGCATATGACATGACCTGACCACACTGACACACATATATATATATATATATATATATATATATATATATATATATACGACATATCACGTTGACACTAGTTCTCGTTATTTACTCAAATTGAAGCTAGTTAAGCCTAACCAATCCTATGTAGGTAATTACTTGGGAATACTAGGCGTGTGTGTTCAGTTAAGCGAGGTTTTATTATAGCCTAGAGAGAAAACCCCCTTTCTCTGATATCCATTCAGATTCCTTGCTCTTTTGATATTTAGGAGGATTATCATATTGAGCGTATACGAAGCCGCTAAGGACTGGTGTAGGTAAAGAGGTGCTTCGTTTAAAAACCAAACCAGATATAGGAAACTCGTAGGGATGGCAGTCTTCTAGTTACGATGTTACAAATATACGATGGCTTTAAAGAGCAAACGTGGAACTAAATCTATTGGAAAATTCATCAGAATGCTTGCGTCAAAGAGCAATCTAATCTAACTAATGATATATACAAATGCTTAAATCAGGGCATGGGGCTAGTAGTATATGTTCTCTTGTCATGGCATCATCCTAAGCATTATCATACTTTATGGGTAATGTAATATCTCTTTTATTGTCATGAGAATATCCTCCAAAATATTTTATCCATCTTTTGGAGGTTGTTGTGTGATATATGTTCGTTTGTCGTAGATTCTTGTACTTACCTGATCTTGATCTTTATATTCGTCAGATTAGATGAAGTGGTCAAGTAGAGGGAGTGTATATTTAGATTAAGTCATAGTTGATGAAAAAAGAACAAGTGTCTTACATAGGTAATAAAAAGAAGTTTAGTTCGAAATTTTGTATATGTTCTTTCATCAGACATAACGGAATTGAGTTCGAAAAGATCTACTGGGAGGAGGCGGAGGTGTGTCACATTGGCCATAGCGTACTGCCAAAACGAAAAATGAATATGAGTACTGTAAATTTAATAATACAAACAATACATAATCCTGGCTTCAAATATAAAAATTATCATTGAGACTACAACGTATATTCGCCATTAAATAGAGGTACGAGATTATTTATTATTATATATCACATGTTTTATATTTTTTACACATTTTGAAGCGCCAATATCTCGAGCAGACCCTTTTACACCAAGCATGCTGCGTGTAAATCAGTTTATTTTATTTATCAGTAAGTTCAATGTAAGGAGAACATATACTTATCATCAACATTGTTTCGCTGTATCACAACTCAATTGTGGTTACGCAAGTAACTGCCTCAATTATATATGCATGCCTGCAAACAATTATAATTTAAAGAACACTTGGCCAAAGCGTTCAATTATGAAGATAAAACTCTCTTATATGTTAAGATATTTATATATTGCATTCTGTTATACCAATAGTTTTGTGCCGAATAATCGTCACTAACAATTTTCGTTTCCGAACTGTTGTCTGTTTAATGTCTATTGTTGTGGAAAAATACAACTAAAGAATGCTAGCGTTTACATCAGAAAAAACGTGAAAATGACACTTTTGATTAGTTCTGTAATCCGAAAAATCCAAATAATTCTAATCCCCCCAACCTTGTTCATATATTTTCATAGATCCTTTTCCCAAATTTAGTCCCATTATTTCCTTCCATTTTTTTTACATTGCACTCCGAATAGAAATGTTCTCTTTCTACTAGCCCATCATCTCCGATTTCTGTTTTATTTTAACGTAGCCAGGGCAACGAAGTATCAGGTTTTGCATCGATATCTTTATACCGGATGAGTTTATCTTCCCTTGAGATCATTATATTTAAGTTTATCTTTTGGTCTCTTGTCGCACATCCATTGTTTATCATTTTCTTTACATGCAACACATGTACCCAATTTTCAATGTTTAGGTTTTAAATCAATACATAATTACACTGTGTACGTATACCTGTCAATCTGCCAAAACACTAGGATAATTAAATTTAACATTGAATATCCTCTTAGAAAATTAAAGCTTAAAAAAATAAAACTTCTTTGGCAATAGCTAGTTTTCTGCTAATTTATTTATTGTATATATTGATTTAAAATATATAAACTCACAGACAAGTGCAGGTTCTGCCACACAATAGTGGAGTGTGTAAGGCTCTGCTGAGTGACGGCTACAATGCAACACAAAAGTGTGTAAAGATCTCAACTTTTCCATCTTCAGTAAATTGAACACCGAATGCATTAGACAATACTGATATCATATACCAGAAAGAACAGCTGGAAATAAGTTATATACCATCCACTAGGACTATGGAATTCTCACAGCTATATACATAGGAAAGTGGGCTATTAAGCATGACAGTAATATGGGACAAATAAAAAGAAGCAACTTTATTAGAAGTTAGTTTTCCTAATGATGTGGGATTAAACACTGTTGCGTGGAGAAAATAACCCAACACCATGTAAGACATGAAAATAAACTAATCTTAAGATCTCTATAATTCCATTAACTCTAAGAGCAACCGAAATCACGAGAATGAATTTTTAAAAACTACATGGCAAATATCCCCGTTGCACCCAGCGCAAAAGATTCAAACAATTGGACTTATAGGGATTATTAAAATCTTAAAGAGATCTCACTATTTGGATGTATAAGATAAGGAATGAATGTCTGCCAACCTGCATGATGCCCTATCCCCACTCTGAACAAAAAGATAAAAATTGTAACAATTTTAATACTATTGCATCATAAAGACTTCCAATATTTACTTTTAATTTTTAATCACTAATTAAAAATCCCCTTTAAGTATAATTTGTTTATGATTTTATTGAAAAGTTTGGGCAACTAAATAAAAGCTATTATCTACAATAGCACGATGTATAAAATTAATACCGATAATTTATTCCTGTTAAGGCGATAAAAGTCTTGGTACTTGTGCATAATTTGAACCAGACGTAACTAATTCTGATGAATTTTCCGATATTTTGCTCTGAGCATGACTTCATCCGCCCGGGTTTGATTGTAATGTGACGTTAGACGTCGATCAGCTAATCAATGCATTGCAAAGTAGCAGACGAACTTTTCGAAACAAAAATTGGAAGAAAATAAAAATCATTAAATTCATTAAGCAGCACACACCTGAACATGTATTTTTCTGAAAACTATGTAAACAAAAATGAATATCTCCAGTTTGGAAAAAATATTTGATGACGCCGGAACAAGCGGTCTAATATTGTCAAGAAAAAAATAATTGCTGAAAAAAAACTGCGTTTCCTGTGACTAGAAGTGCATCATCGCCAAAAGATCTGAGAAGAATGGATGTGGGTGGAGATGCAGGTGCACGCAATGTTAAGAATGGTTTTCGGGATAAATTAATGCATCCAAAACCAAACTCCTATCCTTACATCATCAACGCTCTGATCCCCATCTGGCATCAATTGTGACGGATGGCTCTCGTCTGGGTGAGGCCCCGTGTTTTGACAAGCTTCTGGGTTTGACCTTTACTCCTGATCTGAAATGGAACACGTACATCAAGTCTGTTGCCAAGGTCGCTGGAAAGATGGTGGGATCCTTCTACCGCTCCAGAAGATATCTCACTACGGATGCAATTCTCTATCTATATAAAAGCCAAGTACGTCCAAGGATTGAGTACTGTTGCCATATCTGGGCGGGAGCTGCTAAGGACAGCCTATCCTGCCTTGACAGAGTACAAAATAGACTTCGTGGCTTAGTGGGGGATGCCCTTTTCTCTACCCTGCAACCTCTCTCCCACAGAAGAGACGTTGCGAGCCTGTCCTTGTTTTATCGTTATTTCCATGGCAGATGCTCGTCTGAACTCCAATCTCTGGTCCCCCCTCGCCAATCTTTCACGAAAAACACCCGTCTAGCTGAATCCACTGTGAAAAATTTCCCCCACTCTATATCTGTGCCTAAATCAAAACGCAGATTCCATGAACAAAGCTTCTTTCTTAGAACTGCACGCCTGTGGAACTCTGTTCCGTCTGCCTGCTTCCCTCCGGACTACAACTTGGTTGTCTTCAAGTCCAATGTTAACAAATTCCTAATGAACCGCCCCCTTAAGTAAACATTTCAGCAAATCTCCTCACTAACGTAATGTACTTGCAATAACCCTTATCCCTGAGTGGCTTCCGGGCCTTGATAAGTGGTGATCACTGTGTAAAAAAAAAAAAAAAGAAACACCCCTCCCTAAGCTCAGAACAGCTTTCTGAATAGACACCCCCCAACTTCCGTTACGGTAAAGAAAAAAAAACAAAAAGTTTATTAATCTTTTTTCTTGAAAAGAAAAAAGTTCCTTTAATTGTTACATAAAATTTTTTAAACAAACTTCGCTTATCTGTTTTGTTTTGAACTGTTACGTTGGACAAAAAAAAAACGTTACAGTAAAAAAATCTTATATTACAATATAATAAAACAAAAAAAAAACTTGTTACGGTAGGTCGATGTTTCTTGGTTTATTTTTTGTTTTGTTTATTTTTTCTGTTAAAATTATTTTAAATGTTTCTTTCATTTTTTAGCAGTGTTTGCTACACTTTCATAATCGGCAAAGCTCGGCGTTTAACGTCGTGTTCCGGGCAACGCCGATCAGAGGTTGAGTTAGATCTGGTTCAAATTATGCTCAAGTCTCAAAGTCTTTTTTTATTTATTTAGCATGAATAGAAAAATAGTGGTACTGAAAAGGTGTAATTTACTCATGTTGAAAAACCCAAGTCTAGGGACTATACTTTTAAATTGTCTTAATAAAAATGTATACTTGTTAGTAAACTCTACAATGTTGGTCTCTCTAAAAATTGATAGCATAGTGTTTTAGTTGCTACACAGAAAACTCCAGAGTGCGTCTGTAATATATATGTAGATAAAAACGCAAATACGCCTGTGCACTTACATCAATCGCTAGGCAAGCAAGTAGAATAAACATTAACGCATAAGAAATGAAATAGTAATGAATGAAAGATAGAATGATGGAAGTCTACCTTCCATAAGAATAAAAAATTGTATCACAGTTTGCTTGTAACCATACAGGAGCACGTATATTTACATAGATTTGCAAGTATTTCCTAGACATTCTAGTGGTACAGGTATTTAAAAAGCAAACGATGACTTTAAGATTAAAAATTAATTACATGTGTATTTGCAACTAATGGGAATGACAAACTGATGATCTTTCATTTCTAGAATTTCCTGGTATTTTATCCCCCCTACATTCATAAAATTAAGTACCAATGTTATCTTACTTTCCCTTGAAAATGATATGCTAGGAAATACTTCAACTAGTAACCGTCTATTTTCACGAGTGACTTTAGAATATTAAGAAAATAATAATCTCAAAATGAGGTAATCATTTTAAATGCAGATTACTCAGAAAACGTTAACACTTTAGTTCCTTTTGGATTTATATTATTAGTTAACTCGTCCTTGAATTAGTTGAATGTTGAGAATGTGTAGTGTAATATGCGTGTTAATGTTCACCGCTCAAATAGAAAACTTTTAATTTGTTTTTTGTTGTTTTTTTGAAAACGTTAATTTTTGTTAAGCTGATGTTGAAAAAAATTACTTAATACAGTGACGTTCCGAGATGAAAGCATATTCGTAATTGACTTGACTTTCAATTAGTTAAAAATAATTCTCTTTAATGATAATGCTTAAAAAATAGTATTCATAAAAAATAAAATGAATCCTCGATTTTCTTTTCACATTATGATATAAAATGTCAGTCATTCGGAAATCTTCAGATTAATATTGGTGATTATTATTTGAAATTCAAATTCTCTATAGGCTCCTATGTTCGACAAATTGACTTGAAAACTATTAGATTAGATCGGGCGAACCGCTATGAAAATAAAACTGTTTACGTCAGTCACAAAGTCCAGAAGACTACTTGAGGATAAGGGTTAATGTGTGAGACAACACCGTGATGATCGGTAGTGGTTTACATTTGATAGAATTTGATTCAAGATGACGATTCAACAAGAACGTGTTTACATTGTACTTGAAAACTACCTTGTACATAGTCAATAGAAAAGTAGCCCGATTAATCTAATTAATACCGATTTAAGTTATGTATATTATAAAAAATATCAACAAAAATATTGCAACAATTAACATTTTTAAAGACTAGTGGTACACAGGGATAATATATATGAAAAAGAAATAAGGTTATTACAAAAGTAATTGTATATCTATCGGGAGCCGAGATGGGATGATAAAAATGTTGACTTAGCAAGAAATAGAAATAATTTGGATCGAAACGCAGGCGCAATATATTGGTAGATTAGGAAAGAAAAGATTAGAATGAAATATACAAATATCTCGAGCTAGGTGATATTGAACTGATGAGCATTGTTGTGAACAAATGAGTATATAAAGACAAAATAGACTGAACTTTGACCAAATAATTAAACCCAACTTAAAAATATATAAGAACCGAAATCCGGAATTATAACAGTATCTGTAAATGTATCCGCACCAGAGCAATAGTTGTATCATCTAATTACTAAATGAAACACCAAGGAAAGGAATAGAGAAAGCTAAGTTATCGACGTACCTAAAAGAAATGAGAATTAAAAAAAAACATATTTGCGTAAATTTCACTGACGACACATTTTAGAAGCGTCTATTTAATATGCAGTTTTAGTGATTCATTCTGTTGTTGATCTTAATTTTTGCAGGCGGTGTTCTTATTCGAAAAACAATGTTTACTTACAGGACAGAAGTAGATGAACATTGTCAACATCCTAAGTAAAAATGTTGTGATAGAAACAAATTGAATTCGAATTGAAACACCCAGGTTTCCATTTGAAATGGACAGGGAAAACAAGTAACCCAAAAAATAATGTGCTGTTTTAATTTATAAGGGAACCATTCGGCCATGTACGGAGTATTGCTGTCATATTTGGGCTGGTGCATCGGCTACTAGTCTCTCGCTCCTTGACAAGGTTCAAAAGAGAGTCGCCAAGCTGATAAGCCCTGAACTGGTATCTAAGCCTCAGCCTCATCGCCGAAACGTTGCATCCCTCTGTCTGTTTTACAAGTATTTTAATGGTGAATGCTCTGACGAACTGCAAGCACCTGTGCCCCCACGACGTGTACACTCTCGACAGACTCGAAAGGCTTCAAAAGCCCACCCCCACACTGTAGAGATCCCTAGATGTAAAATATATTTCTACTCCAGTAGTTTCTTTTCCAGAACCGCTAGACTTTGGAATTCCATTCCGAGTCCTTGCTTCCCCAACTGTACTGACGTGCAGAAGTTCAAGTGCAACGTGAACCGACATATTGCCGCCCAAATTCCTGCATATACCCCAGTAGTTGTTGCCGCTGATAGTAGCTCCCTACACCAAAGTGGCAATGGTCCTTGTTTGGGGTGAAAATGTAATTTTTTTTTTTTTTTAATGAATTCGAAAATAAATTCTTCACTATTTCAATAATGAGACATTTCCGGTTTTTTTCTACTGATAGTTAAGTTTTTTTATTTTTATTTTACTTTGTAACATTTTTCTTTCTTTCGTATTTTTAACTCCAGTGGCTGTGACGGTATTTTATATTAATATTAGCAAAAATAGTATGGGAGACTTACGAACACGATTTGAATACTTTGACAAAGAATTGTTGACATTAGAATTTAAGACTGATGTGTTGGAGTCTGTCGAAATGTTCTAAAAAAATAAATAAAACAAAATTAAAACATTTATTTAAAGCAACAAAATAACAGATGGTTAATTTCAATTTTGTTTCAATCTTCTACCATATAAATGAAACCGGCAATGTGCGCGGGTCTGGTCGATTGTCATAAAGCAAATATACTTACAAGCTTTACATCATCGACTCAACGAGTTTATATTTCGAAATACTGATACACTGAGGATGAGCAAAGGCATATTTCTTTCATTTAAATTAGCATAAATCTTATTTATAATAGGCGATCGAGAACATTTTTTTTATTTAGGTCAAATTGAAGAGCGTAGTTCTCAGGAGAAAGTGGCAATAGTCGGCTTCTGAACAATATTTTTGTCTAATTGCATGTATGCTGGGTTCGTCCATTTGTTTTCGTTTTGCAGCTTTGTTCCCGATTATAAAAAAAAGATAGATCCGCGCGGAACGGTTTGTTAACTAAGGGAAATTAATTAACGAAAAGAGAAAGTTTTTACATAAGAATTGCCGTAATTTAATTGCATAACATCTGTATTTACCCTTCAACTTCCAAAATGGCACACGCTTGATTGAAACACTCAATGTTCCCTCATAAAAGCTTGGGAATCATTGAATAAAATTATATTATATATGTGTTCGGATCAAAGGCTCCTAAAATTATAAGAAATTAGATACGTATAATGAAATTATATTACCCAGAACAGGTAGGGTCTACATATACGCCTGATACCCACAAACACTAAAAAAAAAGATATTTCTACTTCGTAATTTTTGCATTTAATATGTGGTAACTCTTTTGATACCATGTACCCGTGGCTTATAGCTTATTGTTTTCCTCCTAAATAATGTCGATAGAGAGATATTCTTCTTGTGGTAATACTATTTTCTTGTAAACTTATTAAATCAATTGCCTGAATGTTTTGTCTGGAATTTCTATAAAGCATAAAACGATGGCAATAAAAATAAAAAGCCTTGAATAACGATTACATATAGGTGCTGGGAAACGTTTTGTGTACATAAGAATTATCAATTAACTGTAAATTATTCTCATGGATGTCTTTATTAAACATTCTTTTCATCCAAACAATGCTAAATTCAATCTTTAGCCATGCTCGAAAACTTTCATTTTCAAAAATTGAAAAGTAAGCAAGGAAACCGTAACTGGTATAATAAGTCTGCAAATTGAGGACTTGGACTTCAATTTACGTGCTAGTTTTGTTAAAAGTATTGTAATAGTCAAAATCACAGACAGTCCAGGAAAATCTCTTCAATCCTTACTGGTAAATCCTAAAAAAAAACACTTTGAAACACAAACAGTCAGCAACTTTGTATCATATTACAGTTTTAAAATTATCTATATTAATTAATGACAGATAGGTCTAAGAAAGAGAAGTTTTAAAATTATCTATATGAATTAATGACACATAGGTCTAAGAAAGAAGTTTTAAAATTATCTATATAAATTAATGACACATAGGTCTAAGAAAGAGAAGTTTTAAAATTATCTATATAAATTAATGACACATAGGTCTAAGGAGGAGATGTGTGTAGAAGTAATAATTGTAGAAGAGAAATTTTAAAAAGATAAGAATTTATAAAAAAAACACCTCAATTTATTTATTGTGGGCTATTATCTTCATCTTTCTGAGTCGTCGTTTCACGACGTTTCGGCCAACTATTCCTCTGGCCTTCTTCAGGTGGTAACCACGACGGGATAGGAACTCCGAATCTCCTAACTATATCGAAGCGTGTTTAGTCAAATAGTGTGGTTAGAAAAATTTAAGTACTTTTAAAACTTAAATAAAATGTAACACATTATAAAGTTCTCTATTTAACAAATCAAAGATTTCAACACTATTTGAATAAACATTTCATTTGCACTTTGTGTTAGTATCAAAGATTTTCAATGCTCCCATTAAAATTTATGGTTATCTATAAATTATACCTTTTAAAACCATTCGAATATTCCATTAGAAATAAACGATGTTTGCTTTATTTTCTTTCTTTTCTTTTTCTAAATTTCAACTTTGTACATATAATTAGCCAAAGACATTCGATTTTTCTTGCGAGTTGATGAGACACTTTCCTTGATCACTTTTCACATGAGATGTAATTACTCTTTGTTTTTATTTCCAACGTCTGATTTCGCACCTAATTTAGTCGACATAACATAACCAGATGATGTAAATGTTATTAAAATCGAATAGACGTATTTGGAATTTTTAGAGTCTTCTGCATCCTTAGAGAGAACACATAGATATAGTATATCTAAACTACTCAGCATTCTGGATTAATATATATGGAAGAAATTAAATAGAAAACTGAATAAAAACAAAATAATACAAAAAGTATTTAAATGAATAAAGAAAATGAATTCAATAATCAGGTATCTTTTGTAGTTCCTGAGCGTTTTTATGTCATTTAACACGTTCATTGGGGCACATTTCACACACACATACGGATTATAGAAATGAGCGAATGTAACATTGTAACTGTTTTGTACGCATCTAAAAATACAGTGAAAATATATCTGCCGTGAAACACAGTGTATAAACACGCTTGATATATGCATGCTAATGAACATCTGAATATTTATATATAATACTTGACAAATTTAATATAATACTTGACAAATTTAATATAATACTTGATAAATGTAATATAATACTTGACAAATGTAATGTCTTGTTTCATTGCCTCCGAGAAATATTGGGTTTCCTGCGTGTATTCAACACTGGAATAAAACACCTAAAATATGTGAAAGTATTACTTCCGGGTATCATGGGCTTTAAACACACCTGTTCTATCAAAGATATTGGAAACGTTGGATTAGCTTACACGGCTTACCAAGTGTTTTATTACTGCATGGTTCTCGGACAATATAAAGTATTATTTTCATACAGCAATATAAACCACATTTTCTTTATATGAATGATAAGCAGTTTGTCCTACAAATATAACATTTGCCAAATGAAACAGTGTTTTATCACACACTAGGTGTAGTCACACAAGCCATCATCAACTTGGGACGGTTCCTTTAGTTTAAGTGAAAACAAGACTCCCCAGATTTCCAGTACTCTCCAACTTTTTGATAACGTTTGCAAAAGTATTAGCGTTATCGCAGTAGCCACTTACTATTGATTTCCCTTTGACGACGACTTTATTGGATCTTTATTGGAATTTGGGTGGCAATAAGACTCCCCAAGGTCTCAGTCTCCATTGCATTCATCCAGCGGAGATCTGACTAGTGCTTTCACTCCTCGGTTTGACGTTCAGAATTTGGTATGATGCCCACTTACTGTGCCACTCACAGAAAAAAGAGCGGTATCTTATAATTATACAGTTTTAGTTTTCATGATTTCATGTGATGTTCTTTTGTGTTTCGCACCTGTAGCCGTTTCTGTATCCAGTTTGTGTGGTGTTAGTCTCCTTATTTAAGGGGGTACTCTCTCCAGTTTGTAGTTTTTAAGGATTTTTCATATTATTTCAGCAGTTTTCATTATTGAAATGTGTATCTTCTCTGCCATGCCTCTGATTCCAATCTCTGCCAATCTTTTTACAATTTTTTTAGCTATTGTTCCTAGCGCTCCTACCATTAATGGTGTTATCTTGACTTTTATTTTTCAGATCCCTTTGAGCTCTCTGGCTAGTTTCGTGTATTTACTCTGCTTTACAGTTTCCTTGAGATGAGGTTGTGGCTGAAACGGCAAAAATCATCATCATTATTATTATTATTATTATTATTATTATTATTGATATTTTTAGTTGGATTTTTTTCTTAAAAAATGTAAATTCCTTTGATTTACACGGCCATGGTGTGCCTTAACACTTTTGCCGTTCCTAAAATGCAAGCTTTATTTTACGAAATTGGAAGAGTTATTGTCTCGTCACTCTTGTTACGATTTTTATAGTGTCTTTTCGTTATAGTCATAAGAATTCAAATTGCGAAACTCTTGAGGATTTAGATTTCCATAATCTAACTAATTCCTAATTTAGATCCCAATATGCTTTTGTTTCATGTTCTTTTTTTTTTCACTTTCCTATCGAAAGTGCTTTGTCAATGATTGACCAATTTCTCTTGTTTACAAAAAATTATGTCAGGTTACGAATGTTCAAAGAGCTCATGTATGGGCGTATGAGCAATGTTGACATTACTGTTTTTCAGTACCAATTTAATTTATGCTCATATATAGCATTTCTGTTCCTTAGACAGCAAATTGTCTTGGTCCAAATAATCATAAACATTTTAAGTTGTTTTATTTGCCTGGTTAACCGTTTCCGCCCCAAGCGCTCCCATTTGTTTTCGGTTTTCCATTCAAAGTAGTTTTGACACAGTGCTGGCAGCAGCTTTAATGACATTAATTTACTGAATTAAATTATTTACCGATAACAAGAACTCATTCACTTTGGTTGTGACAGAATTATGTATTTTTCTATTGAAGTCCAACAGCTGTTCTAATTTGCCAATTCTTAGCTTATAGTTTAATAAACTGAAAATAGTAATATATTGTCTTTCCGTGTTCAATCATACGTTTAACAAATGCTTCTGTGGAAACAATCTGATTGCCGTAATTAACTATTTTCAATTAAAGATTTGGTCTCTTCTACCCTCGACACGTCTCTACCATATCAAGTTTATTGATGCCTTCACTTGCATATATGTCTTTGTTCTTAATTTCTATTTTTGTTCTTCAATTTCAAAAGTGGACAAGATTCATTGGCTATCACTCAGGATTTTTCTGCAAATTTTGGCTCTGTTAGTTCATTATTATTTACTCACTAGGACTAACCACACAAGTCATCATCAAAGATTGTTCTATGAGAACAATTTTTAGTTTTCGCTGGCGTCTGAGTGACAAGAAGTCTCCGTAGACGTTCACTATTCTTCAAATCTTTCAATAACCTTTGCAAAAGAATTTGCGCTATCGCAACAGCCGCTTACTAATGATTTCTAGTTGGCAGCGACTATTGGTTTTCACTGGGATTTGGGTGGCAATTAGTTTTCCCTAGGATCTCAGTCTTCTTTGCACTTAGCCAATGGAGGTCTGGCTAGTACTTTCTCTCTTCAGGCTTTTGATCCTCTTTTACCCTCATTATTGGTGCCCGTTTGTGATGACACTCACAGGGGTTAGTATCTTAGAAATATACAGATTATTTTATTATTATTATTTAGTGTGGTGCCCGTTGGTGATGACACTCACAGGGGTTAGTATCTTAGAAATATACAGATTATTATTATTATTATTATTATTATTATTATTATTATTATTATTATTATTGTATGAAGTAGAAATAGTGTTCCCTAATTATAGCGATCTGTTTTCTCTCAGGCGAAAAAGCGTTGAATATTACTTGCTTTCTATGATAAATAAAATTATTGACGCTAAAAAACAATAGACATATCGGTATCTATCTATGGTGTTTGATCAATTAGACGCACGTCTTATCTGCAGAAATTAAAGTGTAATGTTAACAAACATCTTTCTACTCATCTCCCTTTATAATGACCCCGCTAATAAAGTCCCTGATAGTAGCCCCCTGCTTCAAAGTGGCACTGTGCCTTCTTTGGGGTGAAAATTGAATAAAAAAAACAAACAAAAAAAAACGTTGCAATTAACTCGCAATAAATTAATGTTGCTTTGTTTTCAACTACTGTCATGATATTGGAGCATCATTAATAATTAAGACAGCGTGGTGTATATTTACATGAGTATATTTGAAGTAGATTAATAGTAATTCACTGAAAATCTCCGCCCGATAATGTGGCTATGTCACGATACGTAGTCGTTACTCTATTCATGGTGCCTTAATGTCATCTACTGTAGAAATTGGGAAGATAATGCCTGTAACTATTGGAATTCCGTAACATAAAGCTAAAGAATTTTCTTATGCAATTTTGTAGTTAATTTCTTACCTGTTTCTTTTTTCTCTCATTTCACTGTTCAACATATTTTTCAATTACACGCTACTAAAAATCGCTTATCAGTTTGAATGTGAAAGTTTTACTTCGTGAATATTTCTCATTGAAATACAATCTATATATCTAGTGCGATCCTTTTTTAATCCGTGCGTGAAAAAAATAAGCAGGCTCCAGAAGTATTCTTGATAAAAAGGCGTTTTTTGTTTTTTTTTAAATATTGGGTTTTAATGCATACAGACAATAGAAAATAAAATGGCTTTATTCGCTCCTGTCTTCATTATTCGCAATTCTGTATGAAAAATTGTAAGTAAAAAATAAAAATCTTTTACAATATGAAATAAGTTTTCGATTGGATTCTATTCAAATGCACTCTGCTACATTCAGATAGGGAAACGTCGTTTTTCTCATGCATATAAAAATATTAAGTGCGTACGAGTTACAACATAAGAAACTTGTATAGATAGTCATTTCTGTAGGTTGTGTAGGTTATGTTAATTAGAATGCCGTTGCTACGTAAGCCAGAATAGAAGAACACAAACTTTCAATGAAAATAGAAAAAATATCTTAACTG
This sequence comes from Euprymna scolopes, assembly GCF_053919585.1. Classification (NCBI taxonomy): domain Eukaryota; kingdom Metazoa; phylum Mollusca; class Cephalopoda; order Sepiida; family Sepiolidae; genus Euprymna; species Euprymna scolopes. The sequence goes on from NC_136489.1 coordinate 11,061,535, forward strand.
AATATGAAAATCACAAAAAGGAAATACAAATTAAACAAAGGAATAAATCATCAAAATCAAAAGATTAAACATTTTTTGCCACGTGTATAACAAGTTAAGTGACGCGTCCTAAAAAGACGTTAAAATTGGAAATACTGAAGTACATGAAAAGGTAAGAAATAAATTGGAAAATGTAAGAAATACAGAAAAAAAAGTAATACTTTAACTAAGATCAAGTTTAATATGCAATGACTAAGTATATTACATAGGTTGAGTGCGAGGTTTACTAGATGTTTGATTAAAGTAAATTATTTAATCTGAGGATGTTAATGTCAAAGGTATGGGTAAAAATTGTACTCTCTCTAAAACTGATATGTTCCTCACGCCACAAGTGCATCAAAAGTACGCGTATCTTACTTTTGCTACCCACCAACATAAAACACGCCGTTTCCTTTTCTTTTTCACTCTATTTCTATATTTTAACATCTCCGTCATACACGCAACATAATCTTTCGAATAGTTACGCATGTGACAAAAATATCTCGATCTGCATATTCTTTTTCTCATTTTTTAACAATGTTTTACTGTTTTTAACCGTTTTTTCCTAGAATGTTCGTTGATCCAAACGAAACCGATAAATCTCGTATTGATAATTTCTCTCTGTGTTTAATATTTTTTCTATTGTAATTTATATAAATCTTGTCAATACGGATCACAAACTGCATGTATTGTTAATATAAAAGAAAGCAATAATCTAAGAAATGAAATCCTAATGCAGTGAGTACCGTTTGGATGAATCTAACGAGCTAGTCCACAAATTCCAAAATTCCATCATGAGAAGTTTCAAGAAAAAATACACGATTAAACCCGGTTCTCCAACTTCCAACGTAGACCCCCACTACCATGTCTCCTTCTCCCACATCAGGGGTCTACGTTCTAACCTTCCAGACGTTGAAACCCAATTACAGGAGACTAAACCAGACCTTTTATTTTTAAGTGAAACTGGCATTGGACAAGCTATTTCCCTAGAAGAGTTCTCAATTAAAGGATACTCTAACTTACCTTCTAAATCTGACCCTCAAGATCGCCATGGACATGGAATATGTGGCTATATTAAAGATGGCTGTCCATGTGGTAGGGACATCTCCAGAGAAGATCCTAACTTACCCTATATGTGCTTCCGGGTTGCATGAGTTCACACTACTGCATTTATATTTACTCTCTATCGCCCACAAAACAGCGGAGTTAAAGTCTTATCTGCGTATCCTTCAGCTAACATTCACGTATGTGGAGACTTCAATGTTCACAACGTGGAATTGTTGACCCACTCAAACAAGACCGATTATGAGCGGAGGTTCTGTCATGATTTCTCCATTGCTTATGACCTCACTCAGATTGTTCACAAACCCACCCGTGTGCCCGACAATGACGGCCAGTATGCGAGTCTACTAGACCTTTTTCTCACAACTTGCCCTGAACTATGTTCAGTTTCTGTTCTGTCTCCTCTTGGATCTTCCGACCACTCTGTTGTATCAATTAAAATAAAAATGAAATGTAATAAGTCCCCAGACGTACCTCTCTATCGTACAGTATATCGATACACTAAGGTTGACTGGAATAGCTTCCGTACGTTTATATCGGATCTACCTCTGCGTTCCATGTGTAAAAAGGATGTGTCCTCTATAGTATCAGACCTGACGGAATGGTTAACTGTAGGTATAGACTGTTTCATACCCTCTAAAAGTTTCAGCAAAAACCTAACAGCCAGCCATGGTGCTCTCCATAATGTGCTGCTGCCATTGCGCACATAAATCACTTTTCCCATTGCTTCCAACGTAATAGATGTATGGAAACTAACACCTCTTTCAGGACTGTCAGCAACCATTGTAAGAACGTAATAAAGAATGCAAGAGAGTTATATGCTCAGTCCATCTAGTCCAAAGTTGCTAAGCAGCGGCTTCGTTCCCACTAGTTTTGGCAAATAGCAAACAGAATCCTGAACAGAAGCGTGTGCTCTATACCAACTATCATCAATGGATCTGAGGTAATCTCCTCAGCATCAGACAAAGCCAAACTCTTTGCCAAGAACTTTCCAGCTAATCATACCCTTTGCGACCAAGACAGCCAACCCCCAACATTTCCCTCTGTGTCAGAAAACACGCTATGTGATATACATATATCTGTACGTGCTGTTGTCAAGCTAATCAAAAACCTTGATTCCAATAAAGCAACAGACCCTGACAGTATTCCAAAAAACTTTAACCAAAAGTAGCGCCCATACTTACAAAACTGCTTAAACGTTGTCTTAAGGAGAATAGCTTCCCATCACCCTGGAAAATCTAATCAGTATGACCTGTATTTAAAAATTCAGGTGATCGCACATCCCCCTCTCAGTACAGGGCAATAAGTCTCCTGTGCGTCATGAGTAAGTTGCTGGAATCTGTGTTAAATACAGAAGTAATCAACCATCTCGACAAAAATAACCTTCTTAGTGACACTCAATATGTTTTCCGTTCTGCTAGATCTACGGCAAATGTGCTTACAGTTATATCTCATAAGATTAGCAAATCTCTCGACGGAGGCAACCTTTCTAGGAAAATTGCTATTGACATATCTAAGGCCTTTGATAGGGTGTGGCATAAAGGTTTACTTCACAAGATCTCTAGCTATGGTATAGCTGGAAATGTCTTCTCAATTATTAAATCATTTCTTTCTGATAGGTTCTTAAGAGTAGTAGTTGAGGAGCAAAAATCAGAAGCTCACAGTATTAATGCTGGAGTCCCTCAGGGGTCCATCTTGGGCCCAATTCTATTCCTGATCTACATTAATGATCTTCCAAATCACATCCTTACATCATTTGTAGACATTTATGCTGATGACACTACCATTTCTGGTAGCACATCTACGACAGTAAACGACCAAGTTCTCCCGATTCTCTCTCTTCTGATCTTGAGCACGTAGTACAATGGGAAAAGGAGTGGTTGGTTACTTTTAATGCATCTAAAACCAAGCTTCTCTCTTTACATCATCAACATTCTGATCCCCATCTGGCATCAATTGAAATGAATGGCTCTCGTCTTCAGGAGGCATCAAGTTTTGACAAGCTTCTTGGCTTGACCGTTACTCCTGATCTTAAATGGAACATGTACATTAAATCTGTTGCCAAGGCCGCTGGAAAAATTGTGGTATCTTTCTATCGATCCAGTAGATATCTCACTACTGATGCAATTCTTTATCTACATAAGAGCCAGATACGTCCAAGATGGAATACTGTTGCCACATCTGGGCAGAAGCTGCTAAAAAGAACTTGTCCTGCCTTGATAGAGTTCAAAATAGACTTCGTAGCCTCGTAGGAGATGTCCTTTTCTCTTCCCTGCCACGTCTATATCACACTAGAGATGTTAAGAATTTGTCTCTGATGTATCGTTATTTTCATGGAAAGTGCTCGACTGAGCTTCAGTCTATGGTCCCCCTTCCCAAACTTTCACAAAAACACTCGTCACGCTGAAAACACTATCAATAATTACCCCACTCTTTATCTGTGCCTAAACCTAAACGTAGATTCCATGAACAAAGCTTCTTTCTTAGAACTGCATGCCTGTGGAATTGTCTTCCGTTTTCCTGCTTTCCGGCTGACTACAATACGGTTGTCTTCAAATCTAACGTAAACAAGTTCTTGATGAGCCGTTCCATATGTTAACAAATTTACCGAATTGGTTACTATATTGTCCAATTTCGACTGTACACTCTTTAACCCTTATCCCCAAGTGTCCTCTGGGCCTTGATAAGTGGTGATGCCTTTGTAAAAAAAATAAAAAAATTAAAATAAGGTGGCGTGTTAAAATGATAGACCAACTTGTACATAAAATGACAAGACTAAAGACGTTAAATAGCTTATTTTGGTAATTGACTATTGCTCGGATCTCGGCGTATGTTTGTGTGTAAGATGGCATGGGTCTACATGATCTATCCAGCTTGGCTGCGTAAATTAACCAGCTTCTCCTTTCTTCTAGGTTCTTCTTTCTTCTGTTGTCTATATTGGTGCTGCTTGTTTCTGCAATATTTTTAAATGCTTTTTTCCCGAATTATATCTTTGACTAGAACTATTTTAATCCTACTCAAATGAGCTGTGTGTTATTAATTATGTGAGGTTCACGGCGTAACTCATTTGACAAAAATGATAGTCTCTGTAATGTGTTTGTATAAATTGGAATTAGAATTGAATGACACAAAATATCCGGTACTTATGTACTTTTGTTATTTTGCTGTAATCATTTTATTTATAAAACCATTCTTTACATATGGAGGGGAGGATGTTTTCTAATTATTCGTTACTTTCACTTAAAAATTATATCTATCGTAAAATATCATAAAACTTGAAATTAACGTGAAAATACTATTTTAAAAAAATAGTGTGGTAAAAAAAGGTCTAATACACCAAAAATCCAAAAGAAAGATAAAAAGTCAGCGAAAATTGGAAATATCTGATAAACGTAAAAAAGCGAAAGAATTAGCCTGAAAGAACCAAACTATACTTTGTGATTCAACAAAATATATGCACAAGTGTTTGGTGGAATCTTTCTATCGAATTCAGGAATCTGCTCGAATTTCGAACGAAACTCTTTGTTTCATCCACGATGAAGCATGATCTCGTTTCATTACTGATAACTGGGTAGGAGTTCTAAGTACTACTTCCATGGATTAGAAAAGGATTTCCGTTTGAATCTGTGTCGAAAATCCCGGAGTCGACAAGATACACATCAGGGAAGTCGGGAGTTACATCGACGTAAACGTTATATAAATAAGACTCAAGATGAGAACAGCAGTCCAAAGGATCTAAATAATACGAATAATCAATCTTCATCTCCAAAATTAAGGCTTCAATTGCTTGTGTCATAATACGGCACAAAGACTGGTAGAAAAGTAAAGCTGTTGATCGGATCTCGACATGTTTGTTTGTATGCGGATATGCCATCGTATGTTCTCACTGTAAAGACGTGAATGCTTCTCTATTGACTATACCATGTTTATTTTAGTACAACGAGAGGGAATATCTGAAAACAACATTAATCCTTTCCGTTCGAGTGATTTTAGCTACAGAAACTTATCACTCCTTAATTCAAATAATCCAACAGCTTTTTGTGTTCGTTACAACTCTTTCAACCGAGTCGTTGTTTGTTTCGTTCACCACACTCTTTTCTTCTACCTCTTCTTTACACACGTCCGTTCGCTTTAGTGACTAAAAATCGTCTGTCCTCCCGCTTTCCTTTCCTCGTTATTTATGGAATCAGGGTACGAAATTCCCCGATACTTTTTTCCACATAAACGCATGCGGGCGCCATCTTGATTCTCAATTTGTGCTTTGCATGCACAAACGCGCAGCCGCTTTAACGGTAAGCCACTTCTTTCTCCACACTCTCCCCTGATCTCATGATCACAGAGACGGCAGTGGGTGGCGATCGCCGCCGTCGGGTACTTCTGCGAAGGGGGACAGTGCTGGTCTCGTCTTCGCGTGCGCTCTCATCCACCGCCTGATGGTTGGGGAAGGCTTCATTTCCGTAGAGGCTACTGATATCAGTCACTGCTTGATAGGGATGGTGCAAACCAAAGCGATGGTCCACTCGTCTCAGTCAATCACTCTCATCGTCGACTGGAGGTGGTAAATGTGTCGCCGGCCGTAGGTCCCTAACGTGACGGGGTAGGCTATCAACCTGTACACACTGCTGACTCACCACATCGGCCACTGTGCCCCGTTTATACTTGTCAGTACATCGGTTTCCTGGCGGCTTCACCGACAGCATCCCCTTTGGCATATCGATTCCGTTCTATCTCAGTGGCCACAGTTGTATCGGGGTGGATTCCTTTTTTCTCGGACACGGTACTGATAGATTGTGTTTGCAGGCGCCGTTCCTAGAGAGACGCCATCTTTTGGCATGATATTATACCAGTACACAGCTTCTGTGATGGTTCACTGCTTCCTGGCTGCAATTGTTTTGATGCTGCGATGGCTTCTCTCAGCTATACCATTTCCAAAAGGAACATAAGCGCATCTAAGCCGCAGCCACACATCCCATTCTTGTAAGAACTGCCTCATCTGATGGTTACAAAAGGCTGGGTCGTTGTCCGTCAGCACTTCATCGGGCGCACCTCTTTCACAGAACACGGATGAGAGCTGGCGAATAATATTGCAAGAGTCCTGGCGCCCGAGGAGTCTCCAGACTGCGAAACGTGTAGGCACACAATCGATGAGGGTAAGGAAGTGGTTGCCACCGTAGTGTGTGATGTTCATGCCCACTCTCTGCCACTTACCACTCACTCCCAACTCCCCTTTCTTCCATCGTGCTGGAGCTGGGTCGATAGATTGGCAGGCCTCGCAACTTTCCATCACTCTTCGGATATCTTTTTTTTTTACTCCTGGATCAATCATCTTGACAATGTACAGTGTCCGCTTGATGCCAGGATGTCCGCACTGTCGATGAATGTCCATGATGCGCGCTGCATCCACATTACACACAACTGCTGCACATGTGTTTTGCAGATTATCAGAATCTCTCCGAGCACCAGCCAGAAGCCATCGTTGAGGGACTCTTGTCAGAGCATCTGCTCTGTTGAGCGCAGACCTGATCAACACTACGTACACAGTCAGGTCGTACTCTGTGATGGTGTCGACCAAGGTGGCAAGCCGTCTTCGAATTAACATCTGACTCGATGCTCGTGTCGTCAGCCGTGCTCTTCCACTTAATGCATCGGTTATCCACTGATGAGTGCATGCCGAGTCAGTCATGATATGTAGAACCTTGGCTTGCCATGTAAGCGCCAAGTTAACACTCTTCAATGTGGCATCAAGTTCGGCCAGGTTTATGTGCCTCGAATCATTCTCTGGCCGAAGCCAACAGGCATCTTCAATAAAGGAATCATTAACTGCCAGGGCAACTCCAAGGGCCAGTGAACTAGCATCCACCCAGACCGTGAACTCATTCCCGCTGACGCACCACTTTCCCTGAACGGGGTCATCACTGGTCACCCTGGACACAGTCTCTGTCAGTATGCTCCTTAGGGTGACATCATGTACTGCATCGTCCCATCCCGAATACACGGCTGTTGCACGTCTTTTTATGGCCGCCACGGCCACCCTGAGCCAACCGCACACAGGGAAATGGCCTAACATCTTTCCACAAAGCGAAAACACTGTTCGTCGAGTGATGTTTGATGGGACCTTGAGGACGCGACTTCCTCTTCTCCAGCAAAGTCCCTCCTTGCTATTGCGCACGTGCAGGCCGAGAACTTTTGCTTCATCGCACAGACGCTCTGGTTCCTTATATGTCAGTCCAAAGCTCTCAACGTGCATTCTAACCGATTGCGCTGACATGAGGCTCTCATTGACGAATATATCATCGATATATGAGGATGTTGCTGGTTGCACTGCCTCATCTTGCTGCCGGATAGCATGCGTGATTGCTGTCATAATGCCTGGTGCCACATTTAGACCGAAACATAGCCTGGTTAGACAATATCGGGTTCCTCCAATTTCCACAGTCTGAAATGGCCACAATTTCTTCTCAATGCGTATTTGCAGATAGGCCTTGCGTAGGTCCAGAGTTGTCACGTTCGATCCCTGCTGTCGCCACTCCCTTAATTTGAGTGCACACACATCAGCCCTTGCCGTATATGGGTCGACATGCTCATTGAGCTCACGGTAGTCTAGGACGGGGCGGCCCTTTTGTTTGGTCTCTTGTACGACGGCCATCAAGGGAATCAGCCCTCGCGGGGGGCCAAGCTCATCCTCTGGGTATGGTAGAAGCCAGCCATTGTCGATCCACGTTTGCAGTTCTTCTTCATACTGTTCCCTTAGCCACATGGTTGGGGGATATTCTGATAACCGGTTCCGCAAGGATATTGGTGGCTGATCGTTTGACGACTTCCAAGACGCCGTCCATGCATTGGTGTTTCTATCATACTCTGCATGAAAGTCAGACTCGTCGAGAGTTATGGCAGCACTAACATGTTCCTCACATCGGGAGAACTGTACCTTGCCGGTTCTGTCCATAGTAATTCCACCCAGTTGTGTAATCAAGTCCATACCCAGGAGTAGGTCGTACCCGAGAAGCTCTCCCTCCACAACCAGGGCTCGCACGGTTACTGCAGGCCCGTCGTTGATGTTTGCGCGGATAATGCTCACCCCACAAGAGGCTAGTGAACCTCTGCCTACAGTTAGTACCGGAATTCTCTCTGCTTTCCAAGTTGCACAGCATATCTTGCTTACGAGAGTCTGGGTGCATCCAGTGTCCACAAGCGCGACGCGCTCGCTTCCATTAATGTGTATGCTTACAGTGGGTAGCGCCCTGCTCAATGACGATCTGGGGAGAAGACTGGCGCTGTAGCTTCTTCCCCTTGCCCGTTTCCCGGACAGGTGCGGGCCAGGTGTCCGCGTTTTTTTTTTTTGCACTTGTAGCACTGCGGCCCGTCAAGTTTCCGAGTTGATTGACGTGATGAAAGAAAATCACGGGCCAAATGGTTGGGTCCTCCACACTTATAGCAGGTTGTAGCTGCGCCCATATCCTGCAATCCAACCTGTGATGGTTGTACAGCTGGTCTATAGTGTTAGGGCTTTTCTTTAGTATTGCTCGTGCCCGCGCCAATACTTCCGATATGTCCATCTCGTCCACTCTGATGCACGGAGCAGATCTTCCACACTCTTAGGTAATCCTGCAACAAAAGCGCACACCAAGCCTTTGTCTGACATCCCTCCAAAAAGGACCGATAGCCAGATACACATCCACCGTTTCCCCGGGATGTAATTTTCGGGCTATGAATTCCTTCCATGCAGTAACTGGATCTAACGCAAATGCTGTAAAAAGGCGCGCTTGATGCAGGCAAAATCTGTTTTCTTCTCATCAGCCAACTGCTGGTATACTGCATATGCTCTCCCAGTGAGGCGCATTGGGACCACGCATTCCATACGCTTCACCCCACTGAGATGACATATTAATTCTGCTTTTTCCACCCATTTCTGCACTGAGTGATCAGTGCTACTGCCATCAAACAGGGGAATTAGCTTGGGGGCAAATCCTGACGTCATGCCGGAATAGCTTGTGTTCGTTACAACTCTACTTTCAACCGAGTCGTTGTTTGTTTCGTTTACCACACTCTTTTCTTCTACCTCTCCTTTTACACACGTCCGTTCGCTTTAGTGACTAAAAATCGTCTGTCCTCCCGCTTTCCTTTCCTCGTTATTTATGAAATCAGAGTGCGAGATTCTCGGAGATTCCCCGAGCTTCCACGAGACTTTTTTCCACATAAACGCATGCGGGCGCCATCTTGATTCTCAATTTGTGCTTTGCATGCACAAACGCGCAGCCGTTTTAACGGTAAGCCACTTCTTACTCACACATATCGTGCATCTTCTCGAAATCATTCTGTTATAGCATGGGTTTAAGCTCATGATGCGTCACATATGGTAGATTAGCGAGTAGTCTCTTAGAGATTGAAAGTACTAACTTTAATACGAGCGATGATTAAAGATAACATGATTAATACTTACTTCTGTTCAGAGTTGGCAAGAACAGCTTAGCTACGTAGATTAAATCAAGATTTTAGTTTGTAAGTTTAGTATAGCTTCGCAAGTCCGATAACGTGATGCTCTAGAAGATATCGAAGCGTTGGCAATATTGTATGAATGGGAAAATGCTTTGAGACTTAGAAAAATATAATGCGTCATCTATATTAAGAACTGTGGATCAATTTAATACAAGTTAAATAAAACAGACATAGAATAAGTTTGAAATAATGTAATATTGATAAAGAGTGAGTTTCATAATTATTCAATTGAAATATCGTAAAAATCGTGAATATATGGGAAATATTTCATCGATCAGATCTATAGCGAACTTTACTGAAACGAATGATATTATTTCAATTCAAACTATTTCTATACGTTATTCTTAGAAAGATTTGACATTGGACGGTTTTAAAGTATATATCTTGGTGAACAGAAATTTTATTTAATACACGTGGAAATGGATACTCTCGCACATGGTAGAATACCTCAGTCCTAGATGAACAAACTGATAAATAAATTGCAAAAAAGTTATTGTACGAATTGACACCCGGTGCAGCTGTGTTATTATCGATCACTTCTAAAAGTTGAAGGTGTGATCCTTCCTACCAGTCACGTCAATCTTATTATGGTTGATGAAGCGAGAACTCATAAATTGGGTATTTATAAAATAACTTATTTAAATAGATAATGTTATTCAACAACAAAAATTGAGATGTCATGAATTGTGACTTGACCTATTATATTTCTTGTGAAAGTTAAGATCATCAGGAATTATTTGTTTACTTCCACCATCAGTTATTAGGCTGAACCACCATTTCTCATGAGACCAACGAAGTCAAGTTAAATTGAACCTAGTTAATATTATAATGGATCACCATTTTGTAATGCTAGATGCTTTATTCGCTCTGGAGAGAATTGGCGCCGCTATTTTATTGTCAAAATGTGTTGCATGAAATAACCCAGAGCCCCCACTATCCCAGGGGAGGGAATGTAAGCGAATCATCTAAACATTTCCATTTAGTCATTATGTGCCCCTTCGTGAGTCGGTTCAAACTGGAAACATATGGTTTAAGAATCGATAAGGTCACATACGGAGAATTTCTGCAATAAAACCACGCATGAATGATAAAGAGATCACGTTTATTTATTTATTTGCAGTGAAACCCGACTTCGTCCGAGATTAAATGAGGATCAGCAAATTTTCCAGCCTCCCCTATTGTTATCGTCATCGAAATTAGTGAAATCGCAAATGTTGATTAAAATCTATTAATTGGCTGATCTCGTTAGGGACCTTCTCTCCGTAGCGTACCGAGTGGAAGCTTCCCCCGCCTCTTCGCAGTGACTTAGTCCGCGATACATTGTAGTCTACATTGCACTGTATAGAATCTACTGTTTTATAAAAGTGCCTATAAATAATGACTTCACTTAAAGTTTGAAGTAGAAAATTTAAGTATCATGGTAATTGAACCATACTTAAATATTCTACTTTAAACTGACATAGAACCATTCTAAAACGAAACATTCATTTTAAACGTGCCCTTGTGTTATAAAATAATCTACAGTTGATTTTCTTTATTGGGTGAGCCTTACTAATTGTGTAGTAAAACTTCTCAAATGAACTCATGGTATAAGGTTGTATAAAAGTGTTAAATTTGGTCAAAATCGGATTTCCTTTTATCGATATTTCGATACTTATTGGACACAGTTGGATAAAAAATCTACGTAAGATCATTTTCAGATGTATCAATTATTTCCGTATTAGACTTTTTAAAAATGAGCGCGGCCGTTTTCGAGTCTACAGGAAACGAACTCACACACAAAAGCTTCTTTCATATAATGAGCAGATACAGGGTTTTAATTAATTCTATGTTGGAGCGTTTTAAAAGATAAATGATCATAAGCAGGCTGTTCCACGTATCGTTTGTGAATTTTACTGTTTTTCTTTTTTATTTATCTTTTAAATCAACAATTTCCCACACTGTTACTAAATCTAAACATGGATTCCATGAACAAATCATATCTCCTAAAACTTTCTATTTGTTGAACTATCTCGCTGCTTTCCAGCTGACTACAATATGGTCGTCTTTACGTCCAATGTAAATAAATTCTTGCTGAGCTGTCCCCTTAAATAACTAAATTATACCAAAGTATTACTACCAACGATTACTGCACTGTTATCCTGATGTCTACTATGTACCCGTTATGCCTTATCCTCGAGTAACCTTCGGGACTTTATAAGTAAAAATATTTCACCGATTGAGACATTATTTCACATGAGTATTTATGTTTAAACTTACTAAGAACTGTTTTTCTCATTTATTAAATTAATATTCTCATTTCATGTATGCTTATCTAATTTTAGATATTTTCAAAATCTACAAACGTAGTAATTTATTATGAAATACATTTCATAATGTATAAGAAAGTATGAGATATTGACAAATTTAAAACTGCTGTATATTTGATGACCCTGTGTTCTTCTGCAAGTTGTTACAACATGTCGTTGAATATTCCATTGAAAATGAAATATTCTGGGATTTCTTTTTTCAAAATGCCTTTCAATAGAATTCACCTCACAACTTTAACAATCTGTGAATTTTTTTCTTCTGTGCTTGGCAGTTATGTTAATTAGTCTTCTAATAGCGCCGAAATTCTCGCAGGGGTTTAAATCTGGAAATTGGCCAAAAATGGACATGGTCTCATGACACCTTTTCTAAAGAATACAAGAGAAATGAAAAAAAATGAACTAATTTGTGTAAGGAATTTTATAACCTGAAGATTTAGAAGACATGGAACTGGATTTTGTTAAAAAATTGACTTTCGTTTTAATTCTTTGTAATTTTCTTTATTTTCCAGCAAGAAAATACGAATTGAAAAGATCATATAACGTTAAGATATAATGCCATATTATTGCTTTCTAAATGATATTTCTTATAATTTTCAACTTTTCTAATTTTGTTTACTGAAGAATGAATATAGGTTTAATTTTTATTATTCGGACTACTGTTCTTATTTTGAATATGACTTAAAACGTTTCGGCCGATGTATCCTCCGACCTTTTCCAGTTTTTGTTTAACTAGTATCTTTATAAATTACTATCAGGCAGACTGGCGTCGCCTGGTCGTAAGGTACGCTTAAATATGATATTTTAATGCTTATAGATAACGTATTATTATAGTGACAAACTATCGATTAGTATATTTACTTAATACACAGTAATAGTTTCAAAACATAAACTATTTAATGATGAAATCAAAAAGTTTTTATATGCAAATACAATGTAGTTTTTCACCACCAACTTTATTTGCTGATAACTTAATATGGCTTTTGCAGTGCGCCATAGGGCATTGATAATCAGTAATTTTGAATTTAATGATATTGTATAAGTATACTCAAAATGAACTGTTTTTTTAATCTGCAGTTCAAAACATTTGTAGTAGGGAAGCTTAAATCTTGCAATATTTATTGTTTTAGTATTAAATAAAACCAAAAGGTTTATTTGATGTTTTACATGCAGCACAAATAGAAACAATGATTGTATATTTAGAATATGCGAGTGTACACTGTCCGTCAAAAGTGACAAAAAATGATGCTTCGTTTTTATTACCACACACGTTTAAAATCATCTCAGTAATTTTATCCTTCATGCTTCACCCCATGCGGAGAACTTGAATGCCGACGGGACAGTATTTTAAGTTGTAATCACTCTCACTTTATAGTGATTTCTTAGAGACATGAAGATATTTCCCGTTAAAATAAACTCCGAGCAAATATTCAAAAAAGTGTTGTTTCCTCAATTCATCCAGTATGCCCTTCAGGTTCCATTTCTTAATAGATGGCAGCTTAGAAGAAAGCGAACACGTCATTCATAATGAGAAAATATATAAAAACCTGAGGAAACACAAAAATCATATCAATAGGCCGGCATCCATGATAAAAAAATCATTTATGCACCAATCAAAAAGAGGTTAATAATAAAGTAAACTTTCCGGTCCATCGAAGTGCTACTTCAGCAATGGCAGTCAACTATCATATAGTTATAACAGAGGTTCTGGGCCCATATTTCCAATCACCTTAAGCAACTAAAATTAAGTTCGAGATCTAAAGCTAATGGGTTGTTATATCACATAGGATTAATAAATCTCTCGACAAGAGCTTTATTTCTATAGCAATTGCTTTTAATGTATCAAAACGTTTGATAGAGTACGTCTATTTCACAATATAAACCGCTATGCAATAGCTGATAGTACCCTCTCAATTATTACATCTTTTCTCTCTGGTCGGCTTATAAATTTAGTCATTGATGGAAATAACTAAAAAATTCATAGTATTTACAATGGCATCCCTCAAGGTTCCCCCGTAGGCCCAACTCTGTTCCTGATCTTCATCAATGATCTTCCAAATCACATTCGCAGATCATTTATAGACATCGAAGACGACAGCCCAATCTGTGGCAGCATATTAAAAGCTAGCAATGGTCAAGATCTTTCTGAGCCTTTCTCTTAGTCTTCCGAACACGGAGCAATGGGGAAACAGTGGCTAGTTAAATTCAATGCATCGAAAATCAAGATTTTTTCCATTCATCAGAATCGCATTGACCCTCATCACGCTTGAATTGAAATGAATGGCTCGCATCGAGGCGAAACTGTATGCCTGGTAAACAAATTTTTTGGACTCGTCGTCCCCATAAATCATATTCTACCACATCTAAACCATTAAAGATTACTAAAACACGATCTTACATTCATAAACCCTTTGCCTTCTGGCCTTGATAATTGGTGACTCCCAAGTAGAAAAAAGACTTAAAAAGCCCCGCCATTGGGTGTTGCTCAAGTAATGTGTTAGTGTTTTGCTAACACTACTCAAAGTTTTAAAAATGAAACTAAACAGCAGATTTAATCCTAGCCAAGAAAAAACACTGACCGCCATCGAGAAAATGTATACATTGGTTGCCTGATTACGATGTCTAGTTCCCCAAATGTAAATGTACATGACAGAAAAGCAAATCACGTACAAACAGAACACAGCTCCTAGGGAAACAGAAAGCGACTACCTACTTATCAAGGAACATTACGGAGATACTAAACGGAGGGAAATTGGGCATTGCTGTAAGATATGCTCGAACAAAACATGCTAAACAAACGAAAGAAATGTTTCCACTTCTGTTCAAGCAAAATATGTTCGACTCCTCCAAAAATACGTGTCATCAATACTTTAGTATGAACGTTATTAATGGCGCTGACATAGTTTAGATCTCATAACAAAAACACAGAATCTGCAATTACCAATATTGGTCAATGCACCATCTCATAAGTACAGCCAGACGCACATCACGACTCACTCGTTAGTTCATCCGGATTGTCTGTACCCATGACACTCTATTCTGGACATACTTTAACATCGTCATCTCCTTTATTGAAATTGAATGATTTCTCTACGGGTCTCGCACGACAAACAAGGAACATTATAAAAAAACAACAAATTAATTCCTGGATTTTGGTTTTTCCTCGCCACTACTAGCGAGCAAACGACTACAAACACCTGCACTAGCAGTTTATATTGCTCTACAGAGACTTGACCCGAATTACACATCCTTCGCGAAGCTCATTCGGACCTCTTGCTTCAGGACTTTACACTGTAAGAAAGATAGTTCCTTAACACCAGAAACAAAACACCGCGCTGGAAATGGAAGCTCCAGAATCAGCTAACTTTCAGATAAAAATTCTCTGATTAAACCATTCATTGTTGCCCTTGCAGTTCAGATAAGATTGATTACATTTTTATGCTTAGAGTAAAATGTAAAACAGTATGACGGGGAGGTGGAGAACATTTGCGAAAAGTATAAAGAAGAATATGTACACAATCACGATCGAAAAGCCATCAACAATGCATAAACGAGGGCATTTGTAGAGCATTATTTTAAAATGAGTGTACTTACAAGCAGTAGGTTAAATACGCCTTAGATGTTGCTAAAAGCAACGTAAATAAATCAGAAATGTCAGGACTAAAAGCTGAAATAAAACAAAATTTGAATATACTGCTATAGACAACCTACTCAAATTTTGGCTTATAAACTGACAGCACTTACTAGTCATTATAATAGTAGCTTTACCACATTATTGAGGGGAGAAAATGACACAAAAATATGGCTGTTAGAGATACAAGCCCTGTACACAATCAAAGGCAAATACAACGCCTTAATTAGCGCAGGCCTACCTACTATTTTACTGCAACCTACAAGCTCTTCACTGTTCATAAAGGTTTCTGCTCCGAAAAATACTTGGAAATACGACAAGTAGAATTCATATGAGTTTTATAGCAGCAAAGATCATGGCTTTGATTACTAAAAATGAATATCATAGTGTACTTCAGACGTAGCTACTGCGATCTTTTATTTATATGTGATCCATCCAGTAATTAAGGAAACAAGTGGTGGGCATATAAAAATGCGGCAAGCACACTAATAAAATTCTAACAATCTCATACCTTAAAATCTGCGTTAGATTGGTACGCAAACTACTCAATCAAAGTGCTTACAATCTGAGCCAAGGCCACAAAAAAGCCGAACAAGACTAAACTTCCTGATCTTCACAGATGACCTCAACCTGTCTACCAGCTCAGATGCTGACTTGCCAAAGCTTACATGTCGCACATAACTTCTCTAAGCAGGTTCTACCGGAAAACACATAGATTTAATATACTGACATCAAGGACCTACAGTGGCAAGAAGAATACAAATACCTTGTCAGAAAATAGAACGATTGTACCAAAACGGTAGAAAAATAGTAAGTAATAGGTGTAAGGAGCTTAGTTGTAGATTGGTCAGACAAACAAATGTTGGCGTGGCAAAGAATAAATTTTTAAAAAACCGTGCTTTCCTAGGATGTATTTGCCCAGGGAAGCAGGAAGTATAGGTTCCTCAGAAATTGACCATCAACAGCATGACAATATATGAGCTTCTAAACTAAAACTTTATGATGATATATCAACATCCAGAAACAAGATCCAGCTGAACAACCTTAGTTATTAAACTGACCAAACATTTTGAAAAGACTCTCTTACAAATGAAACAGAATACTAAAAGAAGTATTCTACGGAAATAACTTAAAAGCGTCGCCAAAATGCACAAAGTACTGGAAGAATGAACTGACAGCATTCCAAGTATTTTCCAGATGAGATCATGCAAAATTATATAGATAAGAAGTTTTATGGATTAGCGGAAAAAAAGGATCGGTCTACTCAAATGGATACGTGAACTTTCTATAAAAAAGATAAGCAATAAGCAAGCAGAAACGAATATGGGGTGTCTGCTACACTTTAACCATGTCGTTACATTTTAAATACCCTGAACCACACGTTGTCTGAGGTTTCGACGCAACGAAACAAACAAAAAGGGAATAAAATAAAAATCCGACTCTGCATTTATTCGTGGTTCTCTCAACAACACATTTCGTTATCTTTTAAAAGTCTTTTTGCAAAGACGTTTTACAACACGTTGCAATATAACATGTGCTTTTGAAAAGGCTCTATAGCCAGTAGTTTCCCCGCTCTCATTTTTACATTGCCATCTTCCAGAGAAGGCAACTTGTTCTTTGCTGGACAATGTGCTGTCTTTTTCTACCTTTTCTTTTCTCCTCCTTTCGGTAACATCAGCGTGTGAAGACTTGCTAAATTTGCATACGTGCTAAGACTGCTCCTGGTGCTAATGTTTTCGCTAGTCAGCTATCCTGTGACTGCTACTAATTTTCTCACAGCACGCCATATGCGCTATGTTACACTAACTTGCAGCCCAAAGCAAATAGAAAAGACGAGAATCTCGTTAACTACTAGCGAAATGCGTCATTAACCACGAAACCAACTGCATAAATGTCAACCAAAACTCGGACAAATGTTTGCTATCAAAGCGGCGATGCCAGAAACCTGTTTACTATATCGAAGTGAATTATTCAACCACAACAAAAAAAGGATAAAACTGGAGGGTCTGTGTGCTAACATTATGTGGATATTCATTACATAAGAAAAGCTCGTAACATGTAAATAAAAACTCTAAATGCATCCTATTGAAAATATCACGTGTTCTTATTAATGCAACGAAAATAAGCTGCACTTTATTCTTAATATTTAACCAGTTATCGTCTTACTAGCACTGTTGAAAATATATTTACAAACATTTAGTGTGCTTAACATTAAAAGGTCTCTTTTTTTATCAAATACGTCTCGCCCGTGTAATACGTTGCCAGAGGTTTCTTTTTCTGAGTGTTTGCAACATGGTTATCTTTAAATCTATTCTTCGTTGAGAATAGATATAAAGATGACCATGTTGCAAACACCCAGAAAAAGAAACCTCTGACAACGTATTACACGCCAATAATATTTGTCAAAAGTCGTTCTAATAAGTTATCAGATTTTATGTATTATTTTTTATCATTTATAATCCTCTCATAAATTTCTCGTATAACTGTCAATCTAACCACGTGATTAACGTATCCTTGAGGAACTTTTAGCCTAGTACAGCGTATTTAATTGCTATGTTTAAATTATTGTCCCAATGGTTACCATTGGACCTATAGATTAAGATATGAGTTCAAATCCTCAAGAATCTATTATGGTTTTTTATGATCTACTAGCAATGAGGAAATGCATGTACTCTAATATAATCCGATTATAAGTGAAATAATTACTAATTGTATTAAACGAAACAGTTGCGATGAGTGTGTTTTCATTAAACTGAAATGACGATTTTATATATACAGTTTACTTTTTGCGTAAAAAAATGGCGGAAAAATTATGCTTCGCCAGTACATATATTAATATAAAACCAATAGAATTACTTGATAAATTTTATTTTTCATATATATTCACACCAGATAATGAACATTTGAGCCGTGTGCGACTACTGATCATTATGAGCACTCTAAGTTGGGAATTGTAAAGCGAGATAATTGTTAATATTAAATTTAAATTTTTGCGTATATGTGCAGTCGGGAACAAGTGAAATAGAGAGGAAATGACAAATATATGAAGTTCGAAGAAAAAATATATCAAAGTAAAAAAAAAAAACTCCCCGGCATTGGGGGGATCTCTGAATTGTATTTTAATGACGGTCGAGTTATTTGGGTATATTTACGTTGCGAGACACGAAAGTGCAAAATGTTCGTATAAATAAATATAAATTATAATTTTTTATGGCTTCAATAAAAACCATTATCTTCCGTTGATTTAGAGTGAATGATTCTATTAAAATTCATTTCAGGTGGCACGAGTTGCCTAATTATTTGCTTTTTTGCTTTCCTTCACCACTTAAAATAATCTCAGCCGAAAGCTAGAAATTTATTTAATCCTCTTCTAATAGGTATGCATGTATGTATTTTACTCTAAGACTTTTGGACTTTTTATTTAAAAAAAAAAAACAGTAAGCGTCTTTAATATACGTCGGTTGGACTGTGTTTACATTTGACTCGTCGTCGATTTTATTTGTGAAATAATGTGTGAATTTGTCCATATCATCATTTACTACTTTAAAAGTGATAGTCTTATAGCGAAACGTTTTTGTAAAAATAAGAACAAGATGTAAATCCGTGTTATTTAACTTTTTTATCGTGCCCATCACCATCATCGTCGTCCTGATCATTGAGTATTTAAGGCTTTTGGAATGTTCCTTCATGGGTATTATGTGTACGTATGTATGTGTATGTATATGTGTATTTGTGTGATACTATGGGTGTATCTTTGCATGTGTGTGCATATGTATGTTGGCATACATCTGTATGAATGCATGTGTTCATTTCCATGTGTGTGTGTGGGATGGAGAGGGCTCCCGTGGAGCGTGGGATAGGAAAGGCCCTCTGGAAGAAGCGGATCTCTGATTTAAAGAAAATAACAAAGCGGGAGACCAGTACCCGCATTAAGCTGGTCTGCAGTTTGACTTGTTGCTGGCTATCTTACTCTTGATTGTTGCTGGATGTCAACATTTTGAACCGAGAGAGAGAATTAGTTGTTGTACAAAGCTAAAACTCTGCAACATCACCTTTGTATAGATACTCTGCAACATCATCTTTGTATAGATACTCCCTCAGCCATTTGTCTATTAAAAAAGAAGTCCTGTGGCGATAAAAACAGCTGTGACGTGTGTACGCCTGAAATGCTGGATGCATGTAACAATAATTCTGCCATCATTATATATATCTATGTATATATATGTGTATGTATATTTATATATGTATGTGTGTGTATATTTATATATGTATGTGTGTGTATATTTATATATGTATGTGTGTGTATATTTATATATGTATGTGTGTGTATGTTTATATATGTATGTGTGTGTATGTTTATATATGTATGTGTGTGTATGTTTATATATGTATGTGTGCGTATGTTTATATATGTATGTGTGCGTATGTTTATATATGTATGTGTGCGTATGTTTATATATGTATGTGTGCGTATGTTTATATATGTATGTGTGCGTATGTTTATATATGTATGTGTGCGTATGTTTATATATGTACATGTGTGCGTATGTTTATATATGTACATGTGTGCGTATGTTTATATATGTACATGTGTGTTTCTGTTTATATATGTACATGTGTGTTTCTGTTTATATATGTACATGTGTGTTTACATGTATCTATATCTGTGCATGTGTGTTTATATGTATTTATATCTATGTGTATATATATGTTTGTGTGTATGTATATACATTTGTTTGTATGCATGTATGTGTGCATATGCATATGTGTATGTATGCATGTGTATATGTATGTGTGTATGTGTATGAATGCATATATATGTATGTGTATGTATATGTAGGTAAGTGTATGTATACATATGTGCATATATATGTATGTGTATGTGTGTATGTATATGTGAATGTATGTATATGTGTATGCATGCATGTGTGTGTGTATATGTATGTTTGTGTATTATGCATTGTGTATGTATATGGGTATAAATGAGCGTATGCTTATAGACATGTATGTATGCATGTATATATTTGTATGTATGTATACCAATTACCGTCTTGTGTATGTTTGCATGTGTGTATATGTATGTGTGCGTAATGTGTATTGTGTATGTATGCATGTATATATGTGTGTGATATGTGTGCATATGTATGTGTGCGTGCGTGTATATATATGTATGTATGTATATATATATATATATATATATATATGTATATATATATATATATATATATATATATATATATGTATACCAATGACTGTCTTTAGTGTCACGTCTGCTTGAGCAAGTGAATTCGCCGGCAGGACTATATGTCATTTTCGGGCTCATGATCTTTCAGTGTCTGAGGGAGTGGCACTCGTCTGACAAGACATTGCAATCATCATGTATTTTACTCGCCAACGTTTATGTGACGGGTGGGGTATATATTTGTTTAATAAATCATGATATAATCACGGCGAGACACCAGTTCTCGTCAGATTACGGTAGGTAAGTATCTGCTAGATGGATTACCATTTGGGAATTCTAGGCGCTGTATGTGCTCTCCGCTTTCCTCGGCTTTTTTTCCCGACGTCCTTAACCTCCACTTCTCACTATTCAACAACGCCGACTCAGGAAAGGCGTGGTGTGATATTGCACAACTCTTGCCACAAAAAATTCCATATACTCTGTAAAGACTGAAGGAAGCTATTTATTTATGCATATTTTTATATTTATTTGTATTGACTGAGCATGTCTTTTTTTTTTTTTTTTTTTTTTTTTTACACGGACTTATTGTCGATGCCGTACACTTGATTGGCGTGTAAATATTCTTTTTATAGAGTTGAGATTATTGGTGTGTTCATACGTTTAAAAGTAATGTTTTAAATTCGTCGTTATGTATTTTTGTATTCATAATTCGTTTTCAAATTGTTCAAGCGCAATGGAATTGCCACGGGTTCTACTAGTACTTAAAAAATGTAAAGCTTTCACTCTGGATAAATACTCAACTATTCTACACTTTCCAAGTAACACATTCATCTGTAAAAATTCACACAACAAATTTGTCACACTGCTGTCAAAACTTGGAACTCCAACATCCAAATCCAAATTCCCTGAAGAATCAACGTATTTACTTAACACCAGAAGCCTTTCATTTTCCTGTCAGTTAACAAGATCGCACACATAAACGAAAGTAGCAGTATTTTCTTTTCTTTTTGCCTGCCAAAGAATACTGCAGGCTGCATAAAAACAGATCTGTACCAATTTCCTTTTTAAAGTATTTAATCACATTCACCTATTAGAAAACATTATTTCGTATAGTTCATTTGAAACTTTTAGAAAACCAAATATTAAAGAATAATTTATTCTATGACTAAAGTCATTTTCTGAGACTTCCAGTGCAAAACACGTTTATCAAAGAATTTTTCGTTAATTCATTTTGCTAGTTGTATTAAGCCCGATTGGTCTGCCACTATAAAATAAAAAAAATATAAATATGATGCTCTCGATGGTTATTGTACATTAAAAACTTGATGCGTTTGCGTGGTTGGCGGGACTTGTGAATTGTAGTTCATATCTTTTGAAAACATTACTTCGTAAGAATAATTTGAGAATTTTTGAAAACCAAATGTTTCATATTTTTTATTTGTTAAATGATTAAAATTATTTCTCCGGTACTTTCGCTAAAAGACGTGACTAAGCTCTGTCTATTGAAGATTTTCCCCAAACACACAAGCATATCTATCGCAGACATTACGGCAATCATCAATATCATCGAGTATACATTCCTCTCTACAAGGGGCTGACAAATAAAAGGCAACTCGGATGGCCCAGACTGTTTTTGTCGAGGATATTCTCTCGACTATTATATATTATTTAAGACTTATTTGCTACGAATGAATACGAATTATAGTATATGATAGCAGTATCTTACCGAAAGAAATTATATATATAAATTATAGATATGTATGTATATATGTATGTAGGTATGTATGTATATAGGTATGTATGTATGCATGTATATATGCATGTATATATGTATGTATGTATGTATATATATGTATGTATATATATATATATATATGTCAGGTCATGTCATGTGCTACTGGTACCATGTAACCCAGTACTACCTGCCTCATGGTTGGGTCACCGGCGACTAAACTGGTTCCCCCACCAGACTTGTTTGGTGAGGAGGGCGGCTAGTCTCCCTGAAGGATTAAAAACAAGACCTTCCAAAGGGCGAATGAACTCTTTTTCTGGGTCAACGGCCAACTAGCACCGTGTGTATTTGTGTGTGGGTGTGTGTGTGTGTGTATATGTGTATTGGGGTGGAGAGGGCTCCCGTAAGCCGTGGTGAAGGAAACCTTTCTAGGAGAAGCAAATCTCTGATTTCAAAAACCATAAAGCGGAAGACCATTACCCGCATTAAGCTGGTCTGCAGTTTAATTTGTTGCTGGCTATCTTGCTCTTGCTTGTTGCTGGATCTCAACATTTTGAACCGAGAGAGAGACTTAGCTGTCGTACAAAGCTAAGACTCTGTAACATCATATTTGTATAGATACTCCCTCAGGCATTTGGGCTCATGGATTTTAAATGTCTGAGGGAGTGGCACTCGTCTGACAAGACGTTGCAATCATCATATGTATGTATATATATATATATATATTCAATTTTCACCTCAAACAAGGCACAGTGACACTTTGAAGCAGGGGGGCTACTATTAGGGACTTAATTAGCGGGGTCATTATGAAGGAAGATGAGTAGAAAGATGTTTGTTAACATTACACTTGAACTTCTGCATATCAGTACAGTTGGGAAAGCAGAATCCCGGAAGGGAGTTCCAAAGACCCGCAATTCTGGGGAAGAAACTATTGGAGTAAAAGGCTTTCTTGCACCTAGCTAAATCTGACCCCCAAGATCGCCATGGGCATGGAATATTTGCCTACATTAAGGATTGCTTCCCGTGTGGCAGGGATATCTCTAGAGAAGATCCTAATTTACCCTATATGTGCTTCAGGGTTGCACTTACTAACACCACTGCATTTATATTTGCCCTCTATAGGCCCCACAACAGCGGAGTTACTATCTTTAAGAGCATATCTGAGAAAATAGACCACATACTGTCTTCACATCCCTCGGCTAACATCCACATATGTGGTGACTTCAACGTCCATAACGTGGAATGGCTGACCCATTCAAATAAGACAGACGATGAGGGGAGGTTTTGTCATGATTTTGCCATTGCTTATGATCTCACTCAGATTGTTCGCGAACCCACCCGTGTGCCCGATACACCCGGTCAATATGCAAGCCTCTTAGACCTTTTTCTCTCAACTTCCCCTGAGCTATGTTCATATTCCGTTCATTCTCCTCTAGGATCCTCCGACCACTCCGTCGTATCAGTTAAGATAAAAACGAAATGTAATAAGCCCCCAGACGTACCCCTCCACCGTACTGTATACCGATACTCTATGGCCGACTGGGATAGCTTCCGTACATTCATATCTGATTTACCTCTGCACTCCATTTTTAAAAAGGATGTGTCCTCTATAGTATCAGATCTGACCGAATGGTTAATTGCAGGTATAGACCAATTCATACCATCTAAAAAATTCCAACAAAAACCTAACAGCCAGCCATGGTTCTCCCCAGAATGTGCTGCTGCTATCGCGCACAGAAATCACTTTTTCCATAGCTACCAACGTAATAGATGCACTGAGACTAAAGCTGCTTTTAGGTCTGCCAGCAACCACTGTAAAAGAGTAATAAAAAATGCAAGAGAGCTATATGCCCAGTCTGTTAAATCCAAGGTAGCTGATCAGCGGCTTGGATCCCACCAGTTTTGGCAAATAACAAATAGGATCCTGAACAGAAGTGTGCGTTCTATCCCAACCATTATCAATGGACCAGAGGTCATCTCGTCAGCGTCAGATAAGGCCAAACTATTTGCAAAGAACTTTGCAGCTAATTCTACCCTATGCGATGAAGGCCATCAACCCATATTTTCTCCTATAACACAGAACAAGCTAGGTAACATACAAATATCCGTGCATGAGGTCGCCAAGCTAATAAAGAACCTAGATTCCAGTAAAGCAACTGGCCCTGATGGCATCCCAATTATAGTGTTAAAAAAGCTTCAACCAGAACTTGCCTCCATACTTACGAAACTATTTAAGCGCTGCCTTAAGGAGAAGTGCTTTCCGACTCCCTGGAAGACCTCATCAGTTTGCCCTGTATTTAAGAATTCAGGTGATAAGTCATCTCCCTCTCAATACAGACCAATAAGTCTCCTGTGTGTTATGAGTAAGTTGCTGGAATCCATATTAAATAGAGAAATAGTCAACCACCTCAGCACGAATAACCTTCTTAGTGACACACAATATGGTTTCCGCTCTGCAAGATCAACCGCAGATGTGCTGACGGTTATATCCCACAGGATTAGTGAATCTCTTGACAAAGGCTTCCTTTCTAGGGCAATTGCTCTCGACATATCAAAGGCCTTCGACAAGGTATGGCATAAGGGTCTACTTCACAAGATTTCCAGCTACGGTATAACTGGAAATGTTTTCTCAATCATTTCTCTCTGATAGGCTCATAAGAGTAGTGGTAGATGGACAAAAATCGGAGGCCTGCAATATAAATGCTGGAGTCCCTCAGGGGTCTATCCTGGGCCCAACTTTCTTCCTGATCTACATCAATGACCTCCCTAAACACATACTTAAATCATTCGTTGACATCTATGCTGATGACACGACCATCTACGGCAACACATCAAAGGCTGTAAATGACAAAGTTCTCTCTGATTCTCTCTCCTCTGATCTCGAGTGCGTGGTTCAGTGGGGGAAGATGTGGCTGGTTACCTTTAATGCATCCAAAACCAAACTGCTATCCTTACATCATCAATGCTCTGATCCCCATCTGGCATCAATTGTGATGGATGGCTCTCGTCTGGGTGAGGCCCCGTGTTTTGACAAGCTTCTGGGTTTGACCTTTACTCCTGATCTGAAATGGAACACGTACATCAAGTCTGTTGCCAAGGTCGCTGGAAAGATGGTGGGATCCTTCTACCACTCCAGAAGATATCTCACTACTGATGCAATTCTCTATCTATATAAAAGCCAAGTACGTCCAAGGATGGAATACTGCTGCCATATCTGGGCAGGAGCTTCTAAAAAAAGACTATCCTGCCTTGACAGAGTACAAAATAGACTTCGTGGCTTAGTGGGGGATGCCCTTTTCTCTACCCTGCAACCTCTCTCCCACAGAAGAGACGTTGCGAGCCTTTCCTTGTTTTATCGTTATTTCCATGGCAGATGCTCGTCTGAACTCCAATCTCTGGTCCCCCCTCGCCAATCTTTCACGAAAAACACCCGTCTAGCTGAATCCACTGTGAAAAATTTCGACCACTCTATACCTGTGCTTAAATCAAAACGCGGATTCAACGAACAAAGCTTCTTTCTTCGAACTGCACGCCTGTGGAACTCTGTTCCGTGTGCCTGCTTTCCGCCGGACTACAACTTGGATGTCTTCAAGTCCAATGTTAACAAATTCCTAATGAACCGCCCCCTTAAGTAAACATTTCAGCAAATCTCCTCACTAGCGCAATGTACTTGCAATAACCCTAATCCCTGAGTGGCTTCCGGGCCTTGATAAGTGGTTATCACTGTGTAAAAAAAAAGATGGTCTGCAACAAAAAAATAAAGCCGGTTTTCATCAAACAGAAATGGAATCATGTTTTCTTTTCTATGGCGACAATTTTACGAGTCTACCCTGTACAGCAAAAATAAAATAAATTATAACAGTAAACCTTGTTAATCGCTTTATGGCTATGAAACGCAGAGAAGTGAAATTTGTTAAACGTGAAGAGTATAAGGTACCTTATTTCCCTGATTTTTGTAGAATTCAAACAAATATTTTGAAAATTATGCAAATTTTTCTATTTTATGGTAATTTTAAGTGTGTATTATCGATAATAAACAATTTATTTCAATGTATATATAATAAAGGACATATCCCGTAATAATATTACCAAAAACAATAACGAATTTCCCATTATTTTGTCTAAGGAAATATTTATTGATCAACATAAATCTTATGCTTCATAATAACTCTGAATAGCCTCGTTTCAACTGATGATGTCAATGTGTTGATTTGAGATGAATTGATCCTTTAAGAAACTTCCAAAATCCTCCTCCAAAGTTCATCCTGCGACGAAAATTGAACCCCTCTTTCATAAACTTTCATCTTTCCTATTGACAATAGCTGCTCAATTTGGGTTTTTATCTGGAGAACAAAGTTGCCATGTCATCAGATTTTCTCCAATAATGACTTAAATGTTGTAGCCTTGGCTGAGTGGGATGGCGCATTGTCGTGCATAATAATCAAATTGCGGTGATGTGCCAAGGAAAGTGCATCAAACCATGGTGGCAAATGCTAATTTAAAAATAAAATATGATTGGCTTGTCAGTTTGACACCTTCTTACAGCCCAAACCCTGACACCTCTACCTCTCTGTTGACGACGGAATCGATCAGGGGTAGGGAATCCAAGAGTACTTTAATCATTGGCCCACCCATCTGGTCTATCAATGGTTGCTCTGATCTCATCGGTGAAAAGAAATTTTCAAAGCTGATTTTGATGTATTTCTGAGCCCAAGCGAAACGTTTTTCCTTATGAGTTTAAAACAGGTCTTGCTATGGGCTTAATGTTTTTGCAATTTTGTTTGAGATATTGCTGCGCTTCTTTCTGGACAAGAAATGTAGTCCAGCGTTGTCAAATATAGCAGCACTGTTTCTGCACGGTTGCTTGGTAAGCTGACAGCAATTTTTTCTAACATCACGAACAAAAACTGACATGTTTTTTGTCTTTCCTTGGTTTGATGTTTGGATTTTGAACGAAGGAAAATAATGTTCTTCGATCTCTTATAAGCTCTTAGGCTTCTGATTGCATCATAACCTAGAAGCAGGTCAAAGCTCGGCAGTCTTCCAAGTGCGGCAGAGGTCCGCGCACACTATAGTGCGAGAGCACCCGGAATCAAGGAATGCCGAACACAATGTCTTGTTGATAAAGACCTAAATGGTCGAAAGCCCTTCGTCTAATTAGTGCTTGTGGAAGAGGTCGATGCTGAAACCTTGTCCCTGATCCCGTTTCACGCACAATCCCGGGCCATATGACCAGTCTCATTACATTAGTAGCATTATAACACACTTCGCTACGCGGGCCGGGCTCTTGAGACGTTCTGTCATCACTCGTATGGACTGTGCAGCAACGACAACCGGTTCTCTCATCGCATAGGTATTCTTCATTAAGGGTCAACGAAGCTATGCTTGAGCTAGCTTGCAGGAATTGTTTGCTCCAGTTAGGAGCCCTGTCAGATATTTGTATGCCAAGACCTGTTCCGTCAGCCTAGCGAACAACACCGTTAAATTCGTCACCTCAACCATATACACGTCGACAGTTTCGTCCAGACGTAAGGTTCTTGCTCCAAATTTCTCCCAAGCAGTGGCCGGGTCGATAGCAAACGCCTTGTTTAGTGCTGTATTGATCCTCTCATTATCCTATTTTTCCTCAGGTTTAAGCTGTTGATACACCACGAAAGCCACGTCTGACAGACGTAAAGGAATCACGTGTTCAATGCTCTTCACTCTAGACAACAGGAAGTGCAATTCGACTTTTACAACGCAGGAAAGTACTGGGATCGAAACATTGAATCCTGGTATTAATGTAAGGTCCAACTTGTCCCTCATTATGCCGAAATAGCTTGCAGTTGAATCGGCTGGTATTTTGAGGAAAAAAACACAAAAGTTCACAGATAGAAATGGCCCTGTATTTACTTCTCACATTTTTTTTTCACTCAACTTCCAGCATAAGTCTGTCTCTCTAACGTCTGCAAACAGGCGTTTTATTTATTAAAAAAAAATGACTGCATTGCATTTGCATGTGTGTGCAGTGGGCGTTGTGATCTTGTGCGATTCCATGAGACCACACCTTATGAAGCAACGGCTACCATCTTTAAACGCTCTCAGATCCCACCTGAATGTTAGTCGTATAGCCACATAAGGAACACATCCGTGAGTGCTTGCAGCTTTTACTATTACATTCAACTCTACAACAAAGGTAGAAGGTAAATATGACATCTATCTACTGAACCTTTGTTCCAAACTTTTTGTAAAACTTTCTTGCAACATAACGATCGAATAAAGAACAGGAATCATGGCTCGATTTATCGTTTTCTGTTGCATGAATTCTGAAGTATCATTTTCCTAGTGATTAAGATTTTACAAGTTTATCAACATTAAAGGGAAATTAAACGACGTGGCTCACTTATACACTTGAATGCTTGTATTGGTATGTGAATCAAAATGGCATAGTGTACACTTCCGATTGAAGTGCAGTTAAACACGTTTATATTATTATAAAGTCCAAATAAAGAATTCCCAATCTTGACGTTCTTCTCGCAATTCGGTATCAAACACTAGTACACATCTGTCAGGACTTACTTCTGCCAATGACTTCTGACAAAGAGATCTCTTTCTGACACACAGGTTTCTTATTAGAAAAACCGTTTTTTTTTTTATTACATGGAAACATTGCCACTTTGATGTAGGAGGCTACTATTAGGGACACAGGCTACAGGGGTACTAGGTGGGAAGTTGGGCAGCAAGATATCGGTCCACGTTACACTTGAACTTCTGCATGTAAATACAGTTAGAGAAGCAGGAACCTGGAAGAGAATTCCAAAGTCAAGCAGTTCTGGGGAAGAAACTACTGTCATAGAAGGCTCTCTACTGTAGAGGGGTGGGATTGTACTGCTTGTTGGGTTTGTCGGGGGTATTTACATACATGGGGTACAAGTGCTTGCAGTTCGTCGGAACATTCATCGTTAAAGTACTTGTAGAACAGGCAGAGGGATGCTACATTACGTCGATGGGACAGAAGCTGAAGCTTGGATGACAGTTCAGGACCTATTAGGTTGGCGACTCTCTTTTGAACTTTGTCTAGGAATGAGAGACTAGTAGCAGATGCACTGGCCCAAATATGACCACAATGCTCCATACATGGGCGAATAGTGGCCCTATAGAAGTACAGGATACGTTCGGGTGTTAGTAGTTGTCTAGCACGGTAGAGAGAACCTACTTTTTTCGCAGCGGTCCTGGCAATGATCTCAATGTAATAGTTTCAATTCATGTTTTGTATGAACGTTAGGCCGAGGAGTTTAAAAGATGTACTTACAGATAAAGAGTCTTTGGCCATTGTTATTGGTAGTAGAGAAGGCTTCTTGTAGTTATTGAAGCAAACAAGTTTAGTCTTGGCAGCATTGAAGGTGGCCATCCATTATTGTCCCCATTCCACTACAGATTGGAGGTTTCTGTCATTTCTTTAGATATATGTTCATTTGTTTTCCTGTCGTGTCTGTTATAGAGCATAGTGTCATCAGCATATATACCCATCTCACAGACAACTTTGTCAGGGAGGTCATTTATGAATATTAGGAATAATAGAGGTCCAAGGACAGACCTCTGAGGAACTCCCGCATTTATATCATATTGTTTAGATGTACAACCATCAGGGACAACCTGGATTTTTCTCTTATCTAAGAAGGATTTTATTATGTTAGGTATTCTTCCAGTGATACCGTATGATCTGATTTTTCTGAGAAGACCTTCATGCCATACCCTGTCAAAAGCCTTAGATATATCTAGAGCTACCGCTCTAGCCGCCTTTGCTTTGTCAAGTGAATGGTATATACGATCGTAGATTAGTTAGAATGTCTGCTGTGGAACGGGCTTGTCTAAATTCATATTGTTGGCCGGTCAGAAGTTTAGCATCTGTAAGGTAATGGACTAGAGCTTGGTTAATTATGGACTCAAATATTTTGGCTAAAAGTGGGAGGAGGCTAATGGGGTGGTAATTTACTGGGTCAGTTCTTTCGTCAGAACTCTTGAAAACTGGTGCCACAGAAGCAGTTTTCCAACAGGCAGGAAAGCGAGATTTATTAAGGCATTTGTTGTAAAGTTTGGAGAGGATTGGAGCTACTTCGTCGGAGCACTTTTTTAATAGCACAGCCGGGATGAGATCAGGTCCACATGCTTTTGAAGTGTCAAGATTTTTATGATAACATGCATCTGAGAAGGGGTGATTTTCAGATCTTCTAGTGTGGCGTCTGTTGGCAAAAGAAAGTCCGGGAGAGGGTGGTTGGCAGGGTCCAGTGTGGAGTTGAAGGCAAACCGACTGGCAGGTATGTTAGCCTTTTCAGTTGCTGACCAAACAACTTCATGATTGGTGGATAGTGTCTGCATCTCATTTGCATATCCCCCCAAATCTCGTTACCTCACGTGATCATCAGTCCACAAATAGCAGAGGCAGCCATTTTTTTCTTTGTCCCTTCCCTGAAAAGAACGGCACGTTGTAGAAGATCAGGTTTGTACTACTAGTTAATTACTCGCCCCTTGATCTTCTTGATTAATAATTGGTCTCATACTCTGCCATCCGTCTTCGTTTGCGGTGCAACCTTCGTATAGGTTCTTCTTCAGGAACTTTATCCACCTTCTATTTCCCTGCTGATAAGGAAACTCTCCGTATGTTAAAGATGTGATATGGCATTCCATTAACTGCCACTTTTTTTAGGGGGGGGTACTTCAGTTACAATGCCTTTTCCCCAGCGGATTATGTAGCGAGAATTGGATAATGTCACCAACACTTCTTCACCAACCATGATTTCCCCGAGTGTCTGTTCCACAATTACTATTATAGCCAATGGATGTCGCTATTCGTATGTAAAAATAGATTGGCGTGGCACTGACGTTTAATTTTGGTTAGTTTTCACTGCCATATTATTCCAAAATACAGTTTCTTGTGGCGAAATTTTCCTTCTCAATACCACAGCTTTTTATAGTGCAATGATGCCACTCTCTGATTCCATTGCAACTTTGGCAGTATGCAGCTCTAAAATACAGCGTAACGTTTCACTTTGTGAATAAGTCTCTAAAAACCTCTGGGCGGAATGACATACCGTTATCCACCAACACTACTACTGCCCTCTTTCCATAAACACCACCTCGACAACTCTCTTCGCCTTTTCTGCAATTTCATTGTTGATTTTTCGCCACATCGCTACTCCATGAGGCCTACAGTTTATTATAGTTAAATACATTTCATGTTGAGAATGCCAGTTGCCGCGAATTTTCTTTAAACTGCAGTTCCCATTTATCGGATCTAACCGGCACAGGGTCAATTGATTGCAATTCCTTACATTGTTCCACCACTTCTAAGACATATTGCAGTGTGATATTTTGATTTACTTTTCTTGCTAGGTATAAATCCGCTCCCCCCCAGAAATGCGTCTTTTCCACAACACATCAGAGCCAGGTCTTTCTCTTTCCTTAGCCAGGCTTTATTCACTCTGGGCAATCCATGTGCTTTATTTTTCTGTGATGAAACCAAGGTAACAGTTACCTTCAGTCCAAATTCTTGGATCAAGTCGAAGTTTTATAAGCATCGCTGCTCCTTTTTGTCTTGATCCATAATATCTATCGAGACCAAGTTCTAAAAACGTCGACTTGCATAGGTAAAAAGTGGAGTATTTCCTGCTACCATTTCTATTCGTCCCTGTCTCTATGGTTTGCCTAAAACTCATTAAAATGGTGTTTCATTAAGGCTCATATTATTGCTCATTGTCCCCCCACATAAGTTAGCAAATTGTATTTTTAAATATTTCTAGTCTATTTACTTGTGTTCAACCGGTTAAGATTATCATATATATGCTGGCGCCTTATATAGTAGTCTTTACTGAGTTTCTCAGGTCCTGAAAATATCCTCGTTGAATTCATGAAATTGGTTACTATGTCGGTCGAATAAGGCTTTAATGGGGTATAGCATTATGTAATTTTTATATAATAAAAAGAGATAAATCACATTCTGGACAGAAAATTGAAGTTGTCTTTAATGCGAAATTTTTGTCTACGCTTTCTTGCGACATGGCACGATTGAAAAGAAAAAAACCTAACAGCCAGCCATGGTTCTCCCCAGAATGTGCTGCTGTCATTACGCACAGAAATCACTTTTTCCGTAGCTACCAACGTAATAGATGTACTGAGACTAAAGCTGCCTTCAGGACTGCCAGCAACCACTGTAAAAGTGATAAAAAATGCAAGAGAGCTATATGCGTAGTCCGTCAAATCCAAAGTAGCTGAGACGCGGCTTGGTTCTCACCAGTTTTGGCAAATAGCAAACAAGATCCTGAACAGAAGCGTGCGTTCCATCCCAACCATCATCAATGGACCAGAGGTCATCTCATCAGCATCAGACAAGGCCAAACTATTCGCCAAGAACTTTGCAGCTAATTCTACCCTATGCGACGAAGAGCATCAACTCCCATATTTCCTCCTACAACAGACAACACCCTATCCAACATACAAATATCAGTGCACGAGGTCGCCAAGCTAATCAAGAACCTTGATTCCAGTAAAGCAACTGGCCCAAACTGCATTCCAATCATAGTGCTGAAAAAGCTTCGACCAGAAATTTCCCCCATATTTACAAAACTGTTTAAGCGTTGCCTTAAGGAGAAGTGCTTTCCAACACCCTGGAAATCCTCGTCAGTATGCCCTGTATGTAAGAACTCAGGTGATAAGTCATCTCCCTTTCAGTACAGACCAATAAGTGTCTTGTATCTCACGAGTAAGTTGCTGGAATCCATATAAAATAAAGTAGTCAACCACCTCAGCAGAAATAACCCCCTTTGTGACATGCAATATGATTTCCGTTCTGCTAGATCTACAGCTGATGTGCTAAAAGTTATATCCCATAGGATTAGTGAATCTCTCGACAAAGGTTCCCTTTCTAGGGCAATTGCTCTTGACATATAAAAGGCCTTCGATAAGGTTTGGCATAAGGTCCTACTTCACAAGATTTCCAGCTACGATATAACTGGAAATATTTTCTCAATAATTAAATCATTTCTCTCTGATAGGTTCATAAGAGTCATGATTGATGGGCAGAAATCTGAGGCACCCAGGGGTCCATCCTGGGCCCAACTCTCTTCCTGATCTAAATCAATGATCTCCCAAAATGCATACTTAATTAATTCGTTGACATCTATGCTGATGACACGACCATCTACGGCAACACCTCAAAGGCCGTAAATGACAAAGCTCTCTCTGATTCCTTCTCCTCTGATCTTGAGCGCCTCGTTCAGTGGGGAAGAGATGGCTGGTTACTTCTAATGCATCTAAAACCAAGCTCCTTACTTTACATCATCAACGTTCTGTTCCTCATCTCGCATCAATTGAAATGGATGGCTCTCGTCTTGGGGAGGCTTCATGTTTTAACAAGCTCCTGTGTTTTACCTTTACTCCTGATCTGAAATGGAACACGTATATAAAGTCTGTTGCCCGAGCAGCTGGGAAAATGGTAGGATCCTTCTACCGCTCCAGAAGATATTTCACTACTGATGCAATTCTTTATCTCTATAAAAGCCAAGTATCTCCAAAGAGAGAGTACTGCAGCCAAATCTGGGCTGGAGCTTCAAAAAACAGCCTATCCTGCCTTGATAAAGTACAAAATAGACTTCGTGGCTTAGTGGGGGGTGCTCTCTTCTCTTCCCTGCAACCTCTCTCTCACAGAAGAGACGTTTCGAGCCTGTCTTCGTTTTCTCGTTATTTCCAGGGCAAGTTCTCGTCCGAGCTCCAATCTCTGGTCCCCCCTCGCCAATCCTTCATGATAAACACATGTCTAGCTAAAACCACTGTCAATAATTTCCCCCACTCTTTATCTGAGCCTTAATCAAAATGTAGATTCCATGAACATAGCTTTTTTCTGAGAAGTGCACGCCTGTGGAATTCTCTTCCGTTTGCCTGTTTCCCACCTGACTACAACTTGGTCGTCTTCAAGTCCAACATAAACAAATTCCTGATTAATCGCCCCCTTAAGTAAGATGCTTTATCAAATATCCAATATCAACTATTACTACGATATTATCCCATTGATTATTGTACACAAAATAACCCTTATCCCCGAGTAGCTTACGGACCTTGATAAGTGGTGATCCCCATGTAAAATATATATATATAAAACTCTGGTTAGATTGTGGAGACACGGGTTCTTCCCTTGCACCTGCTTTGACAAACTTTTCAGTGTGTTTCCATAAACATGGTTTACTATCATGATCTTAAAATCCTGGTTCTCAACTTTCGTTGACGATAATTTTTGTTTGTTCGACAATGAAAGCGGAGTCATTTTTACGGTTTTTAATAATATTCATCTAGCCTTTAGGTTTTCGGTTGACAAAGAAGTTATTTCTAGTCTTTTGATTTTGAGCGTGGTTGCTATTAAGATTTCTATGGGATTTTTTTTTACTTCTGTTTATCGTAAGTGTACGTTTGCAGGTCTTTATACTCGCTGTGACTCTTTTTGTCCTAGAAAACGTAAAATTAATTAAATTAAGACCCTTACACAATGTTTCGTAAGATTTGTTCAAATCCTATTGAGATGAAGAGATTAACTTTAGCACTTAGACCCCGTGGACTAATGGTTATGCTTTGGCTATCGTAAAATCTACTATATAAAAAAAGGTTCAGTAGATAGATGTCCTGTTTACCTTCTCTTACCTTGGCTATGTAACATTAGTCACAGATTTGTTAAAATAGTTCACTGGCTGTTAAACAGTATTATTTGAAGCCTGTGTTTTTCACACAATACCTATGCTGTCTTCTATTCAAAAGGATGTGTTCTATCTGACGATAATTCTATTGTTTCTTTATTTAAATATATCTGTAGAAGGAACTACGTTAATTACTTTGAATTCTCGTATCAAACAAGACGTCACATTTAAGATTCGACATGAACATTATGTACCATTAAATGTTTTGCATAATACCTTTTCGGTTATTTGTGGGCACTTAATAAATGACAGCGTTTCTGCTTTAAATTCCACGGTCGAGCTGTTCTCCGGTCTTAGTAAGTCATACTCTCCATATCGCCTGAAAATCTAAGAAACTATTAAGTCTTTGAGACCTCCTCGCAAACAAAGAGGCAATCTTGTAGTACTTCCTGCAGTTTTATCTGATTTCCCCTTTATCCCCCACTTGTTCCCAGTCATATTTCCATCTAATCCATAAGGTGCTAAAATAAAATATAGGTGTTATATTTTTATCTAATTTGGATTGGATTTACATTAACATCAGGGAATTTTGAAAGCTTAGAAGCCAAGTGGTGAGTATTTTTTAAAAACCGCTTAAGCGCAAATCATTTTTGTAATGAATCGAAAAATTAAATACGTATTATATTCTGAGTGAATGCTTAAGTATTAATAAAGTAGGAAGGGGGTGAGCTAGAAAGACAAAAAAGAAAGACAAACCAAATGGAAGTTATTATTGGTAGGGAGTCGTGGATGGGTATGCAGCAGTCATTCAGACCGACAGAAGACAAGCCGTGGCGAGTAAGTCGGTCAAGTGAAAGATATACCAAAAAATGGTAAAAAGACGGGATAATAAGACGCCTACAAGGAAAGGGGGCATCGCAACGCGCAAAGGGAAGTGGTGGTGGTTGTCCTTAAGATTGATGTAAGTTTAAATATTTTTAATCAGGGTTATATTTGAATATTTCCGACCAATAAAATATAAAAGTTATGATTTGTCTTTTGATCTCTTTATTGATAGAGAAAAGCAAATATTTATATAATAAGCGTTTTTTCTTAAATTGGCTTAGCTTTTAAGTTTTCAATATTCCCAGATCTTGGTGTAAATCCAATCCAAATCATAAAAAATGTAATGATTACATTTCATTTTGGTCTTTAGCTTAATTAAACTTCCACCTTGGCAATTTGGATTTTAATTTATGCAAAGAACCATACTACTATCACTGTTCTTGTACAACCTAAAATGAAACGAAATCATTTTATTCGCAAAAGATTACTGCTTGCTAATTTGGATACCTTACCAGATACATTTGATTGTTTGCCTCCATTCTACCAATCTCCAACCAATATGGAACTTTATACCAGCCTACTCTTTTCAAGGATTAATACTTTATTTGGAGACCAAATATCATATCCTTGTATTTTTTTTCAACACTCATTTGCTATGTCCCTTAAAGGGATTTAATCTTTAATATTTACTCCATATGTGCTATCTAGCAAAATGATATCGAACCAATATAATTATTTTGCTAATGTTTGTACTTAGATTGAAAATCTATACATTAAGGAAATTATTTTAAATATTGTATTCTTTGGTTCAAACAATTTATTTTATTTTCAAACGTAATTCTTTGTGTATATATATATATATATATATATATATATATATATATATATATGTGCGTGTGTGTGTGTGTCTAAATCCTTATTTACCCAGATGTTAACTATGTTGGGCAAGATGCGAAACCGGCCAGCTAGCTTTTGACTTTTTTTAAAAAATTCTTTATGATTGATAAATTTAGCCTGTATATAACTCTTATTAGATTTTGTACCCCTATATATATATATATATATATATATATATATATATATATATACCACTTAAACAAATATTCAGACAACTACAGCATGATCCAACCCTTAATATAATATACAACACGCTTCCACTCAGTGCAAGAAGACAGCCCCCAAATCTAAGATCACTTCTAACATCCACAAAAATACATAACACTTCTGCACCACTAGGAAACAAATTATGCAACAAACCCAGGTGCAAAGTGTGCAAACACATTAATACTAGCGACACGTTTACACTCCCAGGCACAAACACTCAATTTAAACTCCCTCCGCTCACTTGCGATAGCCCCAATGTAGTTTACATAATATATTGCACTAGATGCACAAAGGGTAATTACGTAGGGGGAACAGGCCGAGAGTTTTGTTTACGTTTCAACAACCACAAACAAACAATTAGGGACAAATCTACACAGCACACATTAGCAATGCACTACACCCTCCCAGACTACAACATAGACAATATGCAGTGCGTACTTACAGCCTCCAACTTTCAGAAACAGAGAAAAAGAAGGCAACATGAAAAGAAACTCATTCTGAATCTTAACATCCACATCTTCGGTCTCAATAAAGATTTGAGACCGCTAAATGAGTACTCTTTTCATAAAAAATAGAAACCTACCAAAGTCATTTCCCCACGGGGCACGGGGCAGAGTGAGTATGCACGGTGGAAGAACGGCTTAGCATCCCCCACTAGAAGTTAGTTTTTGTTTAAGGTATTCTACTTCATTTTATTTTACTTTTTCAGATGCCACACATTTAAACTTCCGACATATATTTAAGTTCATTTTCTAAGCACGCACAATTACGCACACAAATGCACAGATGTAGACACGGGTGCGACCTCCATTCCCCCTTACAAACCCTATATACTATAGTATCCCTCTATCAAGATATATTGGATTAGGTTTATTATTATTATTATTATTATTATTATTATTATCACCACAATAGTTATTAATATCATTATTATTATTAGTAGTAGTACTGTTATCATTACCACTGCCATTACTATGATTTTATCATTATTTTCACTATTATTATTCTTATCCTTCTTCCTATTATAGCTATTGTTTTTGTTATTATTATTAATATTATTATTGTTAATATTATTACTATTATTTTTAATATTATTGTTACTATTATTATTATCGTGATTATGATTATTATTATCACTAATATATGTAGATATGTGTGTACGTGTATGTGTGCATATATGTGTGGATAGATATATTTATGTGTGTATATGTGTATATATATATATGTATATGCATATATATATACCTATATTATTATTATTATTATTATTGCTATTATTATTATTATTATTACTGCTATTGTTGTTGTCATTTTACTATCATTCAACTCCCCCTTTAAGCATTGCAATAAATATTTCAGTTTCATTTCCAACATTAAACGTTATTAACCTCTGATTTCTCTAACCGGCATATCGAGCTTCCAATTTTTGTGATGGCTTCTAATTTGGAAATAATGCTTACACTCTGCACCAAGCACTTACTGTATTTATGTATGTGTGTATGCATGTAGTTATGTATGTGTGTATGCATGTATGTATGTATGAGTATATATGTGCATATAGGAGTATGAATGGGTGTGAGAAAAGAAAGAAAAAGAACGATCCGAATAATTTGATAAATTCTAATATGTTTGAACAAGAATAGAATAAGTTAAGTAAATGATCAAAAGAATATCGTCCGTTTATTTAGTTATTTTGCTTCATTTTATTTATTTTTTCAACATTATATGTTTGTATATATCAATTAACGAAATCTACAGGAGCGTTTAAAAAAATAAATAAACGTGTGTGTGTGTGGGGGGGTGTTTTGGGTGCGTACGTGCAGACAATCCTGGCACCCAGACCCACAATAAATACATAAGTCCAAGCTTTTGGGAAAAACATTCTAATTCGCACCCACTTTGCTTATCATCTACATCTACTCATTATTCCCCATCTGTATATGTGAACACGTCCATAAACGTGAGTGCGCGAATCCTGTGTATGTATATGTACGTGAAGAAGCATCTGTGGTAGTGCGCGAGTGTATATACATGTATGTTCATGCATACGAGTGTGTTCGTGGGGTGGCGTGGAAGGACTTGGTTTTGAATAGAGGCCACACAAGTTGCTGACCATTCCAAGTCGAAAATGCTGGAAGGGTTATATTCAGATAGATTTCCCCCCGCTGCTAACTCTGCCCGCTCACTCATGTTTTCTATCATTCACACTGAGCAAGATCGAAAGATCGGTCGAAAATTATGTGCTTTTGAAGGAAACGTTCTTTTTTTTTTTTTTCAAAATACTTTTTGTATTCCTACACGTCAACACACAGGAAATAAATACAGAAAGAATATAAACATTTATATATTTTTCGTATTTATTTCTTATTCATATACACACACACACACACACACACACACATATATATATATATATATATATATATATATATATATATATATATTAATCATTCATAGACACTTTTTTCTGTACCACAATTTTTAAGTCTGGAAACTACCTGAAGCCAAGATCAAACCAATATCGCACAGGCAACAGTCGGCGCTTCTAATCCTTATGCTATATGGTTATGTGAAATCGTTATGCTACTTGGTTATTTGAAATTACAAGGTCTAAAGTCTTAAGCTGAATATGTATACACAGATTATTGTATTATACACTAAGGACAGTAGGTTATTTTTCTCCTCAACATGTTTTTTTTTTTTTATCAAAGATAGAGAGCATATGATTAATGACTTGATAATTATAGAAATTACACAAAAAAACTAACAATATTACTACAAGGTTCAGAAGTCCATGGCAATTAATTGTTCTCGATCATCGATGTCAATGTTTGATAATACATTAAATAAGACATTATATAAAACCTACACTCGTTAATTAAATCATCTTCTTCCACAATTTTGAGATGGATTTCAAGGCAACAATGTGATCTTCTTAGAAAACCGAGCAAAGTTCGATAAACAAATACGTTTGATTAAATAATTATAATTAATTTTGTCTTTTACATGGCATTTTATTTTTGTATTTCTTACACTTACATCTTTATTTCAAATCTAAACAATATTTACACCTTGTATTTTTTCTGTTTTCTTGCGATCAAATGACGAGGTGCGGAAACACCTGGTCTGAATACAACTTATATATTTAGATGTTATTGTGCACCAGAACAGGTGCAATTGAAAATGAAAAAAAAAAAAAGAAAGCAATATATTTTCTACAAGTTTAAATAGATGAACAGAATCAGAAAATATATCTGTATAGAAGTTGGTATATTGTCTGGCTCTTATTTTGTAGAGATAACCATATTACTGGCATTAGCTATACCCCTGTTGTAGTCTTAGGGATCTGTTTCCCATTACGTACGCATGATCTAGCTTCCCTACTTATGTATTATCACCTAACATTTGAGAACGAATAAAACATGTATTTGTTGGTTTACTTGTTTATAGATAAAATAGAGATCCTCGGCCAGGAGTTTTGTTGTATAGGGCCCATCAGCATGAATACATATATGCTGGAAATAGTTTAAATATAATGACTGTGTCGGAACCGTAAACTTTGACGTTTTATCTAGACCAAATCATTCCCAGAACGTCATTGGCTGGATACATCGAACCTTATACTATTCAACCAATAGAGCTTCTTTTTTTACACAGGAATCACCACAGTATCAAGGCCAAGAGGTCACTCGAGGATAAGGATTAAAGAGTATACAGTAGAAATTGGACAATATAGTAACCAATTCGGTAAATTTGTTAACTTATATAGAACGGCTCATCAAGAACTTGTTTACGTTAGACTTGAAGACAACCATATTGTAGTCACCGGAAAACAGGAAAACGGAAGACAATTCCACAGGCGTGCAGTTCTAAGAAAGAAGCTTTGTTCATGGAATCTACGTTTAGATTTAGGCACAGATAAAGAGTGGGGCGGATTATTGATAGTGTTTTCAGCTAAACGGGTGTTTCTTGTGAAAGTTTGGCGAGGTGGGGACCATAGACTGAAGCTCAGTCGAACACTTTCCATGAAAATAACGATATATCAGAGACAAACTCGCAACATCTCTTCCGTGAGATAAAGGTTGCAGGGAAGAGAAAAGGACATCATCTACGAGGCTACAGAATTCCTTTCTAGCAGCTCCTCTCCTGCCCACATGTGGCAACAGTATTCCATCCTTGGGCGTACCTAGCTCTTATATAGACAGGGAATTGCATCAGCGGTGAGATATCTACTGGATCGATAGAAAGATTCCACCATTTTTCTAGCAGCCCTGGCAACAGATTTGATGTACGTGTTCCATTTAAGATTTGGAGTAACGGTCAAGCCCAGAAGCTTGTCAAAACTTGAGGCCTCCTCAAGACGAGAGCCATTCATTTCAATTGATGCCAGATGTGGATCAAAGTGTTGATGATGTAAAGAGAGAAGCTTGGTTTTAGATGCATTAAAAGTAACCAACCACTCCTTTCGCCATTGTACCACGTGCTCAAGATCAGAGGAGAGAGAATGGGAGAGAACTTTGTCGTTTACTGTCTTAGATGTGCTACCATAAATGGTAGTGTCATCAGCATAAATGTCTACAAATGATGTAAGGATGTGATTTGGAAGATCATTAATGTAGCTCAGGAATAGAATTGGGCCCAGGATGGACCCATGAGGGACTCTAGCATTAATACTGTGAGCTTCTGATTTTTACCCCTCAACTACTACTCTTATTAACCATAGCTAGAGATCTTGTGAAGTAAACCTTTATGCCATACCCTATCAAACGGCTTAGATATGTCAAGAGCAATTTCCCTAGAAAGGTTGCCTCCGTCGAGAGATTTGCTAATCCTATGAGATATAACTGTAAGCACATCTGCTGTAGATCAAGCAGAACGGAAACCATATTGCGTAGGTTTGCGTTCTAGTCCACGATACGTCCTCGACAATCAAGCAAACTGTGGCTTTCTTTCTGTTCAGCTAACTTACGATTCCGTTCAGCTTAAGGAGTTCCACAAATACAGCCTTTACTTTCTTTCTGGGTTATTTTATTTCTTACTGCATGAGGTTCCTTTGAGGGGAAACGTTTACAATGCTGCTGAGACATGTTTTTAAACAACAGTTTGCTTTTGACTAGTTCGCTGGCTTTAAAACCACACCTGACCTTTTCTCTTACTGCTTTATGGTAAATTAAAATTTTGTATATCTTATCTTAATGTCTTTCATTACACACACACACACACACATATATAATATACATACATATGTATATAATATACATATATATATATGTATATTATATATATATATGCTACATACGAATTGATATTGGTAAAAATTGCAAATGCGTTTTTTTTACTGATAAAATGCAAACTATAGCAATATTCAAAAAATGTCTGGAATGTTGTCCCAATCATAACGGCTACAATGATGTATCTCTTAGCTCTGCTGAAAAAA
This sequence comes from Euprymna scolopes, assembly GCF_053919585.1. Classification (NCBI taxonomy): domain Eukaryota; kingdom Metazoa; phylum Mollusca; class Cephalopoda; order Sepiida; family Sepiolidae; genus Euprymna; species Euprymna scolopes. The sequence continues at coordinate 11,103,987 of NC_136489.1, forward strand.
ACAAAATAACAAAAATGTTTTAAATTGAAATTCCATTTTGCGCATTCGTTTTGAGCTCTTCCTTTTGTCTGTTTCCCACCTGACTACAACTTCGATGTCCTCAAGTCTAACATAAACAAATTCCTGATGAACCGGCCCCTTAAGTAAGACATTTCAGATCTCCAATGCTAACGATTACTACGATACTATCCCATTGATCACTGCACAGGCAATAACCCTTATCCCTGAGTGGCTTCCAGGCCTTGATAAGTGGTGACTACTCTGTAAAAAAAATTACGTTTAAATTAAGCTATTTTCTGTTTTGTGCATAGTTCATATTGATCACACTAATGCAACACGTTATCTGACACTATTAAATATTAATATTGTCTGGTTTTATTAGGTCCGTTTTTTATAGCTGTTTCAATGCCTTTATACACAGGCGGAAAGATACATTTTCCGGCCTACAGACAAAAGTCTACAATTTATTTAAAAACGTTCATTGAAAGAATTAATGCAGGTAGCTTGATTATGTAGCAGAGCTTACATTTAGTCAACGTAGCCGCCCTCAACTTCAATCAATGGCTTAATATAAGTCCAGAACTTGGAGCATGCCTTTTCCACAAGCGCCGGCGGGAGCTAAGCGGAAGTCAGGCTGGCTTTGATGTTGTGGAAGGTCATGTTGATGTTCTTGACGTATGGCCAAACGAAGTTATTAAGTGGGTTCAGGTTGAGGAAGAAGGAAGTCCAGCGCGAAAAGGGTACAAAGTCGTAACACCTATTCTGAATGCAAGCCTGGGTCTCTTCAGACTTGTGGGCCAGTGCCGAGTCCTGCTTAAACACCCTTGATCTACCAGCGGTCACCTGATTGCATCATTACATTCTTCAGCATATCCAAGGACACTTTGGTGTCAACTCACAAGCCGACTTCGAAGATGTTAGGCATGATGTGGAAACTAGAAACCACACTAAAGACCATAACCGTTGCTGGAAACTTCATTTTTCTGTGCTCTCAAGCGTTGAACCGTCCGGATTTGCATTTTGTCGGTGTTGGTAACGGTCTTGTTGTCATAACTTGGGTCGGTAAAAAGCATGAGTTATACAGGGGCGCATCCCCAATCTCGCTTGGTGAACATTGTGTCACTTCCGACATAATAGGATGCTCCTATCGCTCTTGGGTTTTATACACAAGTAGATGGTTTCTAACGAAAAAGGAAATCCGGTTTTCATCAAAGGTAAATGGAATCATGTTGTCTTTCTAGGTTGAATATTTTATCGTTTTATGCTATACGTAGCAGGAAAATCTAAAATATTTGGTTTTATAAACGCACTTAAAACAAATGTAATGAGGTTTTTTTAATAATCCTAAAATAATTCTACGTATTAAATATTGAGTTAATGCCAAAAAGAAGAAAGCTTTATAATGTATAATGTGCGGCATTATGGTAAGGAAACGCTTAGGAGATACTTTAATTCGCTGTACACTAAAAGAGGAAGGTTATTTGTTGGTTTGCTGGTAATAGAAATCGTTACATAAAGAGTTAGATTTTCAAGAATTATTAATATCCTCAAACAATATACAATACTGAAATATAATCAAAATTTTTTTTTTATATAAATTACTAGCAGTTCCGCCCGGCTTCGTTCGAGCCATATGAACTGTTCATAACTTGATGAGCTTGTGTATATATTGAAAAGTGTGAATATGCACGGTAATGCCTTTCTATATAACAGGCTTCCTTAACTACTACAGAGGAAAGTTAGTAGAAACCGTTGACAGCAATTGTTTTTTAACATTGACCCGAATTTGCATTTTTAACATTTATAGTTTTGGGCCAAAATTAAATTAAAATGTTTGCTCCCTATGTCCAAGTAACGTACATCTAAATTTTTAAGTGTTTGGATCCAAAATTAGCGGAGGAGTTTGGTTCAATCTGCAAAGGTCAACTCTGTAAACTTTGACCTCTTGCCAGCCAAATTTTCGACCAAAAATTGATGAAAAACCTGGATGCATGTCTGAATACTCTATATGTAAAATTTCAAATGTTTCGACCCAAAATTGGCTTAATAGTTTGCTAAAGACCGCAAACGTAAGATCTTTTTAACTTTGCCCCCTTGGCAGCTAACTATTCGGCCGAAAACCGATTAAAAAGCTTGCCCTATGTTGAAATACACACTTTATGCAAAATTTCAAATGTTTAGACAAAAAAAAAATGGCTGAGTAATTTCATAAAGACAGAATAGGTCAATTTTTTTTTTTACTTTGACCCCAATTGTGATCCCCTTAGCATTTATTGTTTTGGGCTCAAATCAAATTATGAAGTTAGATCCATGTCCAAGGAACCTATATCTAAAATTACAAGCGTTTAGACCCAAAATTCGCGGTAGTTTGGTAGAGTGTTCAAAGATCAAATCGTTGAACTTTTTAAGAGCAACATTTCTGGCCGAAACCCGATGAAAGATTTCCCCAAATCTCAATACCTTTTATGTCAAATTACGAGTCTGTAGGCCTAAAATTGAGTTATTTGGTTGCGAAATCTCCACTGGCAGACATACAGATATTTTCATTTTTATAGATATATATTCACTTATATTTATATGTAATACTTTTCAACTGTTTATTCATTAAGCTTCATTTGTATTCTTGGGAAATGTGTTATTAATGCGCAGCACAGTCTATGTAATAAATGTAATGTTACATTCTGATGTGTGCCTTTCTGTTATGTCGGAAGTAAGTTATGTTACCTACTAATAGATTATACGGATCTCAAATACCGGAAGACTAAGCCGTTAGATGTCAGTCGATATCCTGTGGACAAACCTATGGCGTTCGTTGGCTACGATGAACGACACACCTATTGTATGTTTTGGAATACATGGTATTACCTTGTTTTGGTGTAAGTTCTCCTTTGCAATCCTTAGCAGGGCTATATCACTTTTTAATGGTTATTTCTCAAGTCAGAATTTTTAACTACATAGTGAGTTTTTGTGATGTTTTGATCAATATCTTTTAATTATATTTATTATCGATTTGTAATGCTTAGAAGAGACATGCTGATGGAAAACCAGTGTAAACCACTCCTAGACGCACCCACATACATATATATAATGAGTGGCAAAAATAATTGTTTTTTTCGTATTTCTCTAGAAATATGAATTTCATTTGAATGACATTTACTTTCAGGCTTTGAACCGATATTATCTATCTAAAAATAAAATGGAAATGAGAAATACTTAATAACCAAAAACCAAATTCCTTAGATGCAAAAGTATTTACCACACTGTCCAATTTCATTGATGAGCAGTCATCTCTTCTTGCAACAATATTTCAACCAATCAGAGATGCCATTCTTAAGCAGTCATTTATCTTGCTACAGATTTCAATCAATCAGAAAATTCCGGTTCCTTACAGGTCAGTTGATAACAGCTCTCAGACACTGCGCAGGTTGGCTATTTTATTATTGGTTAAAAAAGAGTTAAAACAAAAAAATGACTAATGATATGCACTAGGGAATCATAAGAAAGCATATAGATGGGAAGAAGTACGTGCAAAATAGCTTTAGAACTAAATTAAGTAGTGAGTACAGTTGGGGCTCTCGTAAGAAAGCGCAACACAACGAGTGATAATACTAAAAAATTATTCTACAAAGTGGTCGGCCAAGTAAATTAAATTATGTTACTGTCCATTGCACTGTTCGTAACATGGAAAGAACTGTTTAAGACTCGTTCAGAAATTCAGAAGGATTTGAAGTAAGTAGGTATTGAAGTAAACGAGGAAAAATATCATACATTGAATCGTACATGCCAGATTCTAGATCACCGGGAAAGACTCTATTGTTGAGAACTAGACATGTGAATTATCGTCTGGAAATCCTTTATAGATATCAATGTAAATCGGATGGCGTCTGGAACAAAGTTATCTGGTCAGATGAAACAAACATTGAGCTTTTTGAAAGAAATATGCGCACCTTTGTATGGATGAAAAAGGGGCAGAGAATATAAATCATCTAATACCACTGTAAAATATGTGGAAGTCGATTGATTTTGGCCTGCTTTTCTGCAAATGGCGTTGGAGGAAGGGAAATTATAGAAAATGAATGCAACAAAATACGCGAAGAGTGCCGCAGATTTTGAATTTATCTTCCAGGAAAACAATCCCAAGAACAAGGCTAAAATAACTATGAAATAGTTTAAGGATAACGGGATTAGTGCTCAACAGTTACCTAGCCAGTCACCCGAACATTAATCCCATGACAAATATGTGAAAAACTTTGAAGTTAAGGGTGTATGCAAGAGATCCCCAAAAGATCAAAAATTGAAAAAAGATTACGAAGTAGAATGGCTGAAACTACCAGCAAGTGCGTGTAAGAAATTAGTAGACCGTAATGAAAAGCGTTCAGAGGTTTTAAGGCAGAACAGCGGATATAGAACTAAATATTAGTAAATGTGTTCAGTATTTTCGCATATGATTTTTCGTTTATAAATATTTGTCAACTAAGCATATCTTCATTTTATTTATTTTTGAATAAATAATCTGTTCAAATATTGAACGTAGATTTCATTCAAATTAACTTTTTTTTCCTATTTCTTAAATATAATGTACCAAACACTTTTGCTACTAACTGTGCGTGTGTGTGTATATATATATATAGTGCGAAATTTTAAATATCGTCTCAGCCGTTTCGAATCCAATATGAAACGCATTCACACACAAAATGCATTTATATATGTATATATTCACTTATATTCATATATATATATATATATATATATATATATATATATATACTTATAGAGATATTTAATACTTTTAAATTGTTCATTCATTAAACTTAATTTTTATTCTTTTAAAAACTTAGTTATTGATGCGCAGACCCAATTAGCCGACCGCATGACGAAACTTGAAAGCTTGAATGCAGCACTTGAAAGTGTGCATTGCATACACTTCACAGAATAGCATGCAAGATCGTAAAGTAATTATTTTAGCGTTTCCTTAATGGTGCAACCTTATTTTTTTCTTCGTCAAAGGCAACTTCACGTTGAATATACTGTGCACAATCCATTAAGTACACACGAATTAAACGCATCATATTTGCTTGGATTAATAATATACTTTGAAATCGATATCAACTGCACCAGATGAACTTCATTTATTAACGTGTGGAACAGTTACTTGATTCACATTTCATAGTCTGTATTGCTGTTAACAAAAATAAACGGGAGAGATAGAAATTTGCTTTTGCTTCAATCGTATTATTCTGTGTTTTATTGCGTTTTCGATACGCTTTTCGATCTTTCTCGCACTAATGGGTCGACGTTTATTATAATGATAAACGCTAAATGATTTTCATATGATTATCTCTATCAGGAGAGCGTTGGAAACAGTGAATAGATTTTACAGAAATTTATTAATATTAGTTGGTATTGAAAAAAAAATAGTGCTAAATGGGTATTTGTTTGCATTAGACTTGGAAACAATTTTGATTGCGTCTCATTCTACACATGAGATATATTTGTTCATGGATGCTCCGTTTTTGATACAGAAAGAAAAAATAATTCAGCATTTAAATTATTCCAAGAAGTGTATATGCAGTAAACTGTTTAAATTTTTTTGTCTCTTTTATAGGTAATTCTGAAGTTAGATGTTTTAACGAAATAATATTTTTTTCTAGTGGGTTCCTATTCTTTTTTTTTATATCATAATCGTGATCGAATGCTTCTATAGCGATAATACATAGTTTGTGAATAAAAAAATCCCGTTAGAGCAGATTTTCAAACCCCGCGTTCAGCGTGGATTATTATTCCTTTACATAATGCACGGATGGATTGCTCAGTTTCTTTTACAAAGCAAAGTTTTGTACGTGTATGGAATTATATATGAACTAAGGAAAGGATCCAATTATGTTTTAACACATTCTCAGAAAAGGATCTTGCTTTTGTTTTCGAAATTGTTAATAACAAAGGATAAATTTAAAAGGGCAGCTTGGGACAGCGAATTATTGGGAGGATTCCACGAGAGTTAATATCGGGAAACACTGTTCCAGACAGCGAATTATACGCATATAAGTCGTACAATTAAACTTATTTCATAGCAAGGAATTTAATGGTTGAGGTTTTTTTTTTTTTTTTTTTTACACAGTGATCACCACTTATCAAGGCCCGGAAGCAACTCATGGATAAGGGTTATTGCAAGTACATTACGTTAGTGTGGAGATTTGATGAAGTGTTTACTTAAGGGGGCGGTTCATTAGGAATTGGTTAACATTGGACTTGAAGACATCCAGGTTGTAGTCCGGAGGGAAGCAGGCAGACGGAACAGAGTTCCACAGGCGTGCAGTTCTAAGAAAGAAGCTTTGTTCATGGAATCCGCGTTTTGATTTAGGCTTAGATATAGAGTGGGGGAAATTTTTCACAGTGGATTCAGCTAGACGGGTGTTTTTCATGAAAGATTGGCGAGGGGGGACCATGGGAACAATATGAACTGCACTAAGACTATGAGGGTTTAAACGGCTTTCCCCAAAGGAGGAAGTTCTATGGGAGTATGAAATTCACAAGCGGTCCCCAGTCGCATGTACATGGGATAACGGCGTGAGAGTTTTACAACTCCTCCAGGAAGGTGTCGACGTCCTTCTACATACAACGCCTGGAACTCCAAATTGGTCACCCATCTGGTACGTACTAGGCTCAACGTTGCTTAACATCAGTGATCTTACTAAGACCGGTGTGTTAACATGATTACGCCGTAAATTTATTGTTTTAAGAGTCAGACTTCGATCTGTTCGAAATACTTGCTTGTCAATCCAAACAAATGAAGCTATATCTTAAAATAATTCGAATTAAACTTATTAGTTATATGCACTTTTTTCTTTATCAATATTGAACTGAAATTCGCAAATACCAGAATAAATTACATGCGGCCTAAACTGTAATGAAATAAATTGATTACGTGTGAAAGAAATAAAGTAACTTACACAAACAGGTGCACGTCTCTCCTGTCCGATGGTGGAAGGATGTAAAGGAAGAGAAAAAAATCATTTGTAGAAGGCTCGGTTATGTACATATGGCATTGATTTGAAGAAGAGGACAGAAACTGCTATGTAAAAAACGAGTGTGAAGCACAGGGGCAGTTCTTGTTTTGCCAGTAGAGAGAGAGAGAGAACGGGCGGTGGGAAGTTTCAGTTGAATTTAGTCGTGGGAAAACAGGAGTTTAAACAATTGTTTTTTCTTAATTTAATTTTCCTTTTCTCTTTCATTTCGTATGGATACATTTTATTGAACGTTGGTTTTCTTTCTGGACATATTTATTTGGTAGAGGAAAATCAGCAGAGTGGAGACGTCTTACTTTACCGAATACACATAATACCAATGTATATAATTACAGTGCTTCAACGATTAAAATGAAAATATTGTTTAATTTCCTATTAGATTATCAACTAACCACTTAAACATGCCTGGTTATCTCCCACTCTGCCGTAAGGATTCAGACTGACATATACACAGGGTTGGAGTCTATATTCGAAACACCATTTGCTTGACTAGAAAGTCAAAATTAGAATTAAACGACTAGGCTTTCATTTTTGTTAGTCTTGACTTTCAACGTAGCGTTAGCTATTATATTTTTTCTACCGCTCTCCCTCGACTGTACCCTAATCAACCAAGTATGTGGCAGCATAGATGCAGCACTCTCCCTTGATACTAGCGCGCAAGTACATGTATTTGGTGATTTTAATGTCCACCACAGTAATTGGCTTGGTTTCTCTACTTACAGATGCAGCTGTTAGCACAGTACATAGCTTCTCCATACGTCATTTCCTATCACAGACACGTTTCTTACACGTTTCTCAGATCGGCAAAACTACAACATCTCCCTTCTAGATCTATCTTTGACACCAATGATTATTAACCAATGCTCATAGACCACTGACGAATGCTATTGATGTTGTGATAATGGTAGAAATAATCCAAAACTCTCAGCTTAGAATACTTTTCTTAAACATTATTAGCTATTTCACATATACCTAAAAGAAGCAGGACTTACAAACAACAAAAACTGATTTAACGATGAACGGCGAAAAGCAATTTACCCACGTAAAGGTGTTTTACGAAAATTCAACTCCCAATCAACGAAGTACAATATAAACCTTTTGAAGCTACTGACCTTTACTCCTGAAGTTACTTGACCTTTACTCCTGACCTGTAATGAAATGGAACACATATATCAAATCCATTGCCAAGTTCGCTGGAAAGATGGTGGGATCCTTCTACCGCTCCAGTAGATATCTAATTCCTGATGCAATTTTTTACCTAAATATAATCAAGGTATATCCAACGATGGATTAATGTTGTCACATCCTGTCAAGACCTGCTAGAAACAGCTTATTCTGCATTGACAGAGTTCAAAATAGACTTCGTAACTTAGTGGGGATGCCCTTTTCTCTTCCATTCAACCTTTTCCCCACAGAAGAGACGTTGCGAGCCTGTCTCTGCTTTATCGTTATTTTCATTTCAAAACAATTCCTCCAATAAAAATTACAATAAGTTCTTTAAAAAACCTACATACAGAAAGAAAGATAAACAAATTATATTCAACTTAAAATACAAAGAATACGAATATCCTTTTACTAAAAATTAACTATTAAAAGCCATAAACAAAGTACATAATACAGCTATCGGAACGGACGAAAGTCATTCTGAGTTTCTGAAACAAATTCCTTCTAAATACATTACACATCTTTAAACACGCTCAACCAATTGTTGTTCAAGGGAAAAACTACCAATTGCTGGAAACATGCTATCGTGAAAGAATGATAAACAAACGACTGTACTGGTATCTGGAAACCAACTGCTCAATTACCAACATGCACAGTGGTTTTAGAAACAACGGACAACATAATTCGATTTTAAACCTTTATCTAAGGACGGTTCATTAACAAGATCATTCAATAGCTATCTTTTTTTATTTAGATACATGTCGACAGGGTATAATAAAAGATCTATACAATCTTGGATTAAAAGGCACACTATCCGTTCTGTTCAAGTAAGAATCGGGCAACCCCTATATGACACAAAAATACAGGAAGAAGGAGCCCCACACTGGTGTATTTATCAGTTATGTTCTTTAATAAAAAAAATAATATTGTAAATTGTCTAAATAATGGGAAACATAGCTTCTTATATGTTACAGATCGTAAAATATACTTCAGAACACCAACTACAGATGTGCATAAACAAAATAACACAAGAACCACAGAGAATGGCTTTCAATTTTCAAAATCAAACTGTGTCTGTTCCTTTAATCATAAAAACATACACAATTACTCTACTTTCAACCTAATAGAAACAAAAGCCGAAATAGCTGACCAACATAAATTACCTTTATCCCTCACTTAAAATATTTAAAACAAAAATGTTTCAAAACACTACAACTATGAAGGATTATAGCAAACACTGAGTGGGGATCAGACTTCATCACTTCTAAAATTATATTTATGGCTTCCTTCAGTCATGACAGACTGTGGCTACCCACTCTAAGTGTTCCTGCACGTGAAATTTTTGTGGCAAAAGTTGCGCAATCATCAACCTCACCTCTTCAGAGAATATTGTTGAATACCAGTGGCAAGTGGAGGTTCAGGACGACTGGAAACAAATGCTGAGATAAGCACATACAGCGCCTAGAATCCCAAACGGTCACCCATCTGGTATTAGACAAGCTAATTATTGCTTTACTTCAGTAATCTTTCGAGAATCGGTGTGTCAACGTGATTATGCCGTATCTTCTAAAATTATTTAGAACCCTGGTAAGAGCCAAACTAGACTATGGAAGCTTTATATATGGTTTAACCAGAAAAAAAGTTATCTAAAAACTCTGAACCTCATCCATCATATAGGATTAAGACTTGCTTTGAGCGCATTCAACCCCTCTCTGATAAAAAGCTTATATGCTGAAGCCTATGTACCCCCTAAAATAGAGACATCAAAAATTAGGTTTACCATATTATCTAAAATTCAAATGAAACCCCCAAAATTCTGCCTATCAATGCACTTCAAATCTCAACTAAACACATCTATTTAAAAAATGCAATTGAACCCTTTGGTTTTTACGTGAAAGAAACGATAAAACCACTTACAAATAACTCAGTAGATCATACCAGCATCCACGAGGATAATTTCACAGAACTCCCACACTGACTGTTAAATTAACCTAAAGCCATACTAGATCTGAAAATATATACTAATCTAATACGCACCCCCAAGACTATAGAAAAAACTAAACAACATTCTAGATTCTAACCCAAATCACACAAAGTTTCACGGATGATTTCAAAGATCAAAACAAAGTGGAATGTGCCGCTATTTCAGAAAACCTCGTTCGTTACAGAAGTTAATAAATTACTCCTCAATTTATAGTGCAAAAATAACAGCCATAAACTTAGCTTTAGATATTACTACTAAGCAAACCTTCCAGAAATTCATTTGCATACTCATTATCAGGACCTGAATCATTAAAAAATTAAAAATTAAACGACTACTTACAAATCAAATTGTTACAAAGGATTCATTCTATCATACAACACAAAACATTCTATGGTTTTCGTGGAACAGAAAAAGCTGACATGGCGGACAGAAATTTCATAAAACTCTTAATACGCGACATAAAGGTCCCATATACAAACTTTCAATAAACAACAATATTACGAAGAAGTGGCAAAAAACTGGAATAATTGCCAAAACACCAAACTCTTCCAAATTACGCCTGAAAAAAAAACCTACTAGATCCTAGAAAATCACGTAAAGGGGTAGGCTTATCCTGTATTCGTATAACTCATTTCTACATACTAAAACGTCAAGAACCTCCTAAATGTCTACCATATTACGAACCTTATACGGTGAAACACTTTTTATGACTTCTATGACCTCGTACAAATTCGTTAACACTACTAAAAGGCCACAAACTGAAAAGAACTCATCGAAAAAGAAAGTCTTAGAACTAGTCTAAATTTCCTAAAGGTAAGTCTCTACCATAAAATATAAAAACCATAAAATAACTACCTATACCTAAACATTCAAAAGCATCTAAAAATTGTATATACAGTATTAAATGACCCAAAGAAGGTCGATATGCTGGTTAAGCAAAAAATTAAAAATCGGCGTTTCGGAGTTCTTTTCAGTTTGTTTGTGTGCAGTTCATCTACTCATCAGCCAATCAAAACTCACAGAATAAACTTGGTTATTTGAGCATAACAGAACAACTTCAATCGGCTCCTTTCTGTTTATTTGCAATTCAACTGTAATGGTTGAACACTGTCTACTAAATTCAATAATAAATGAAGTGTGCAAGGTCCCCTGTGAGTGCACAGTGAACGAGGCATAAAAAAATTACTAAGTTTAGCATTACCCCCCTCATTTTGTCCTAGAATTCACCGGGGGACGTCAAATCCTGGTGAAAATGAACAAACGGTTCAGTTTTAGGCCTTAACATAGTGCAGAACTGATATTCACATATGCAAAAAAAGAAATGATTAAATCCATCATTCCCCCCTCATTAAGCCCCTAACGTACCCAAGGCCTTAAAATATTTTAATTTGAGTTCAGTACCATGCAAAACATCTAAATAGACATACACAGAAGATTTTAGACACATATGGTAAAACGGTCCAATAAATGGGGTGTTTTTATTTGCCCTAAAAGAGCCCCTGCGACACTCCTAAGAGTTATTGCGAAGTATAGACAAAAAATTATATAGAAATCAGTTAGGTACAACTTTCAAGAAAGTTTTATAAAAACGCTATTTTTATTAATAAGCACAAAAGTGTCAATTTAGCCATTTTAAACCAAAAGTTAACCCTAGGTGGGGGTAACCGCAGTTTTCCCAGAAAATCCATTCTGTTACGTTTTACTCATATCATTTTTAATATTTGTGTAAAATATCAAAAAATTTCAAGGCGTGATTATAGAGAAAAGTGCGGACGGATGAAAGGGCAAGAGTGAAGTTATAGGTCCACCCTCCTTTTGTTAGGCGACCAAAAATGAAATATTAAGCAAGACTCGGTGTAATACATCTAAAGCATTGTTTGTTTACAATTATATATAACATAGACGTATGAAATAGACAGAACTGAAATGATCTTACAAATATTTAGTAGACGCAGCTTTAATTCGTTTTTTTAAATCTCAGTCAGGCCTTTCTAGACTCATCCGATTAGTAAGTTTCGTTCGAATGTAGTGTTCTTTTTGTAAACGACGGTATTTTCCTCACATTTAAAACGAATCTAAGTGCCATAGATTAGCAGATGTTCCTCTTCATCCCACGCAAGATGTGATACAAAGTAGGGAAAGTGGGATCTGAAAAGCCAGTGACCTAGAAGAAAGAGCACCCCGGCCTGCCAAAACTGCCCAGGTAGACTCATCGGCATTTCCCTTTATGTACGTCACAGGAAATTAGGTAATAAACTAACTGCATCTCGAACCCTGAAATATCAAAGACTGGGAAGTTGACATCAGAGAACACAACCGAAGAAAATTCTGTAACATCTCAGAGTTAATTTCAACAATGGCCTTGCCTTTAATTGCTTTTGCTCCGAAAGATCTCCCCGGTCGTAAATTAGTTAGTTTTCGATTGCGTTCACATATTTCCCGTCAACAATGGCGAGATAAGTTAATAATACCGTTTTGATAATAACGAAAGTATTACTACATCATTACGGTTTTCCCGTTATTTCCATGCCTTTTAATAACAGCAAAATTAAAGATACGGTCTGTTTTCACGATCGCAAAAACCCAGCTCTAATGAAAGAAAGACAAATAGATGCTTTAAGCTGCTCGGAGAGTTCAGTAGAAAGTACTAGTCTAGAATTCGTTCTTGACAATTAGCCTGGCTAAGAACTTGATCAGTACCTATTGGACTGAGGTACGCCGCTTGGGTATTAACTAGGATATCAACCCTTACAGGCCTTGCCATTCGGATTTCGGTGTAATTTTATCGCTTGTTACCTGAGGCGCTCCTATCGTGGAATGCCGATAGGGGTTGGCGAGGCCAATTTTTTGCTAGGCAAGAGGGCTACAGCTTTAGGGGCGCTGGTTGGATATTCCTACTATCTGACTTTGTGTCACATCAGACTGAAGTGAACAACATGTATATAGCTTTTCTAAATTCGGAGAAAATTGTAATTCTCAATCTAGAATGAATTTCCTATTGAACCTGGATAGAAAATATTAAACATATTATCAGATAGTATTCCGCGAACTCTGTTTCTAGCAAGAGACTTCAGATCTGGCTACATCTATAGAAATTTAAAATATTTGCATTCACACATCTTTAAGATCCATTGAATTGTATATATGATATAGTGTTTTGATCTTGACAAATGATATAAAATTAAATTGGTTTTCCCATAACATCTTTTTATCGATGCACGCACATTGAATATTATAACCAGCATATTTTGGTTATCTTTACTAAAAAGCTTATAATCTACATTACAGTAAAGGTTTCAGGAGTACAACCTGCGTTCTAATGCCTCTGTTTTCAAAAACTTAAGTCACATTTCAGACAGAACGATCGATAAGCATTTCATTTTTATGTGTGGTAGAAATGCACATGTAGAACTAATTTCCTGATATGTAAGCATACTATTTCATAAATGAAACGACAACTCATTTTTAGATTATGTATTGTTAAAAAGTTTAGATTGAAGAAAGTATGTGCCATAGGAAATAAGGTTGATATGTGCAGGTTTATTTAGACAATAAGACTTCGAAGACCATTGTCCACAACCGTCTACCAACGATATTGTCCTGGATATGACCTTAAACTATATCCAGTGGTGTGGTCCCAGCTTGCGGGATTTGGGGAGTGTGGAGCCACCCTTTAATTACCATTGCTCCCAGATCCACTCTGACCCGGAGTGGTAGTACCTGTTAGGGACCCAATTATGGGTTAAATAGAAACTGATTTGAAAACAACAAATATATTCTATTAAAAATCTTTTTTCAAAATCTTTGGATTCGGCATTAAATAACCCGAAAAGGGTTGATATGCCGTAAAACAAAAACAACCAACAAACCAACCAACGATATTGGAAGTAAGCTCGAAGTAGAGATTCTGCGGTTTTGAACTTGGAAGTTCTGGAGACTTCTAAACTGCATCGAATGACTCAGATTGGCAACACGAGATAGCTCATATATTTTGTAGGTCAGGGAGTTCTCCCCCTATAGCTCTGACTCTTAAAATCTCACTTTCTGACTTTTGCCTCACAACATTCTGCCATGAGATGAAGATAACGACTGTATTCAGATTTCTTTTTATAGCTAGGAGTAAAGTGTAGTATAACTTCAACTTTTCTATACGTAGTACCTGAAGGATACTTGTGATGAGGCTATATATTTATTGGTCCCAATTTTAAGTACTACTTTTAGATTATTAGATCATTCCGTATTAAAAAAATATGGTAAGAAAAAATAAGGACTTTAGTCAGTTGGAGCCGTGTCTAGATAATAAGCTCGACGCTGCAGAACTTAAGTTATATTTTCAAAACAAGTTAATGAATTTCTGTTCGAAGACGTTATAGCATGCTTGGTCGTTGATTTCGGATTTTTGATGAAGGCGAAGGAAGAATTGTTACTCATTACTAAATCTTAGTTTACTGATGGTGGTTTATGAGTGGCTAAAGATTTTAAGAACATTTTGTTTTATTTAGTACTTTTAGGATAATAAATTATGAATTTCAAAAGCACGAACGTTTTCTCGACATATTGAAAGCCACATAAACATTTGAACGTTATAAAAACTCGAAAAATCCTCGAAAACTAGCGGGGCTTATGGAAATTCGGCAGCGGAGTTTTTCATTTGTAATATATTGATGTTGGTATTCTGTGGATGTTCAGCTTAGTCGAGACGCACTGATAATATTGCAGCTCTTTTGTTTAAACCGCAAAAGTATTTATCTGCTAGCATAGACGCCTGGTGTACCTCGGTCGTAAAGTACGCTTAAATATGTTTTAATTCTTGCAGATTTCTTATATATTATTATAGTTAAGCCCTTTGAATTTTTTTATAAAAGTTGCCATTTCAAAAATAAAAATATATGTGTATATATATATATATATATATATATATATATATATATATATATATATATATATATGATATATATAACTTCAGTGCCATCAGCTATAATCGAAATCGAAACCAAAACTTCTGGAGAATTCTTGGTAAAATTATTTATTACAGGAAATGGAAGTCCATAACAATTAAACGACAGTTATTCATATGTAAGCCTGACACACAAAATAAATAATACATACGCTATTCAATTAATATATAGATACTAGAAGTAAATAAATATTCGAGATAAAAACAATTAATAATAATACTTAATTAATAATACTTTAATTAGACTCATCATTAGTGGTATAAATGTAAAATTTCTATAGTTAGCATTGGTTTACTCGATAATTTTCTAATCATAGTTCCTCATCGGAAGACAGCAAGTATATATGGAAGAGACCACGTGAAGGGTGTCAACATATTACGTGCAAATAATGTTTGTGGAAGGATTTGGACTCAACTTGGATCACCCATGCAGTAAGTCCATGCTGTTAACCGCTAAAGCACCGTCACCCTAAAAAATTAATGGTAATACTATGAACATATACAATAATATTTGTAAAAAATAAATCCTTAATTTATTTTCATAAAGTTAAACAGAAAAAATAAAATGTTGTGTACACTTATTGAAAGAAAACTATTTATTTTTTTTTTAATTTCTGTTTCATACATAAATGCACCTTTTGTATATATTACTCATTTAACCTTGAAGAGTTTGATTTGGTATATAAAATTAATTCAAATCAAGTTGTATCTTGCTTTGATTTTGCTTGCATATAATATGTATGAACGTATATTTAATGCCTGTGAGCATTGATCAAATTTATTGTTCATAAAAAAGATCTACGTTTTCTCTTTTCATGTTGCTTCTTTATTTATCATTTATCCGTGATTATCAGCATTAATTATTAATTATAAACTAAAAATATTGTGGAAACCTATTGTATTGAATTAAATATCGTGTATTCAATTCATGCTAAAACCTCCTTTAAATTATTCTATGCCCTTTTTTGTATGATTATTAGCTGTATTTCTCAGTCACTTATGTAAATAAATGAAGTGTGAATAGTCACAAAAATGTTGATTTAAAGTTATAATAAATATGTGCGTTTTATTTGAAATTTTATTCGTAAGAAATCGACAACGATGAATGGCAAACAAGAAATTGTAGATGTTGAATGCAATTTCTCATCTGGGCATGAGATTATTTCTTCGTGTCGCGCAGTTAGAAGTCGATTTCTCTTATATTTCAAAAGAAAGTTTTGCTGTGAATAAGGTAGCAAATATTAGGCAATATTATGAGCTTAACAATTGCGAAAGCTTGAAGAAATTCACCGTACAAACAAGAAAAAACGGTTGACGTCCTGATATGAAGTACAAACTTCTTTTTTTATGGAGAGGAAAGGGGAAAATGCGGCAAATACAATTGCCAGTTATGCATTTTCACAACAATCTACAGATGTTATTTTAAAAGAGTGTTTCCTCACAATTTAGAATATTATTTGTTCATAAAAATTAACGTCCTCAACGTAATCTGATCCCCAGACGTGTTGACTCCCATACGATAAGGTTCTGGATATGACCTTAAACTATATCCAGTGGTGAGGCCCAACCTTGCAGGTATTGGGGAGTGTGGAGGCAACCCAGGAATTACGAATTATCCCAGGTCCACTCTGACACGGAGTGGTAGTACCTGTTAGGGTCCCAACTATGGGTTAAATAGAAACTGACTTGAAAACAACAAATATAGTCTATTAAATTTTTTTTTTAAATCTTTGGATGTGGCATTAAATAACGTGAAAAGGGTTGATATGCTGTAAAACAAAAAACAACCAACCAACCCATACGATAAGAAAAGGAGGAAAAAGGTGTTATTGACTAACGTGCATACTGTGATTGTCGTTCTATTGTTTTCTTTTTTTCCTTCTTTATTGTAGCAAGAATTTGAAAAGTTTCTGCGCGGTTTTGCCAGCGGCTAATATTCCTAAGGATAATTAACCCGCCAAGTGGTACCAAATAACTAGATCTATGAAATAGTATTAACAAATAAGATAGTTATCTCAAACGATAATGTCTGGTCTATTCTTTATAGAGTATTCGATTTCAGGCATATAATTACCAAATTGTTGATCTCTACATCTGACCCTATAGAGAATTAATGATAACAGAAGAGCAATTTACTGACTCGCCCTGGCGGCGTTTCTAAAATAAATCTTCAGGATTTTAATTGTGGACTGAAGCCAATAATCAAGCGTAGCTTCGAACAAGAATATGACCATCGTACACCAATATATTGTCAAGAAGTGTCCATCTTAGGATATCTCCACGACGCAGCCGCATTAAAGTATATATAAAATAGAATTACTTAAAATGAATATGGCAAAATACCTTCACGCATTAAAAACTAACGAAGTAGAGTTCTATAGCATGGCATATATAAGATATTTTTAATAAAGACAGTTGAAGTACAATTTTTTTTGTAGAGAAAAACTAATAATACGCAAAAAATAGTTCACTATCTTTATAAAAATAGCGTCAGTTTTATATTTAAAATAAAATGAACACATGTATAAACAAATAGTCAGAAAATAATATTGTGCTACATAGTTAAATACGAATAAGAAAGTTATATTAGTATAAACATTCTTTAATTTACTTATTCAATCCAGCACTTATTGCTTCTTCTTTCTTACCGACTTTCTTTCATTTTTTTTTCTTTTTACGTAAAGTCTCGCAGACTTTTTCCTTGCTTAAGAACTGTTGCACGTCGAAAGTAACGGGTTATTTTTTAACATCATTACAACAGTTATTAAATATAATTATTATGCGGGTTCTTTTTTAACATCATTACAACAGTTATTATATATAATTATTATGCGGGTTCTTTTTAACATCATTACAACAGTTATTATATATAATTATTATGCGGGTTCTTTTTGTAACATCATTACAACAGTTATTATATATAATTATTATGCGGGTTCTTTTTTAACATCATTACAACAGTTATTATATATAATTACAATGCGGGTTATTTTTTAACATCATTACAACAGTTATTATATATAATTATTATGCGGGTTATTTTTTAACGTCATCACAACAGTTATTAAATATAATTTTTTTTTTTTTTTTTTTTTTTTTATTCAATTTTCACCCCAAACAAGGCACAGTGCCACTTTGAAGCAGGGGGCTACTATTAGGGAATTAATTAGCGGGGTCATTATGAAGGGAGAAGAGTAGAAAGATGTTTGTTAACATTACACTTGAACTTCTGCATATCATTGCAGTTGGGAAAGCAGAATCCCGGAAGGGAGTTCCAAAGACCCGCAGTTCTGGGGAAGAAACTATTGGAGTAAAAGGCTTTCTTGCACCTAGGGATCTCCACTGTAAAGGGATGAGACTTAGTAGCTTGTCGGGTTTGTCGGGGGTAGTTACGTCGGGGAGGTACAAGTGTTTGCAGTTCGTCAGAGCATTCACCATTAAAGTATTTGTAGAACAGGCAGAGGGATGCAACATCTCGTCGATGGGACAGAGGTTGAAGCCCAGATGATAGTTCAGGACCTATCAGGTTTGCGACTCTTTTTTGAACCCTGTCCAGGAGCGAGAGACAAGCAGCAGATGCACCAGCCCAGATGTGACAACAGTACTCCATACATGGGCGAATGGTTGCCTTATAGAGGTATAGGATACTGGCAGGCGTAAGTAGTTTTCTAGCACGGTAGAGGGAGCCAACCTTCCTTGCAGCAGCCTTGGCAATGCTCTCAATGTATCTATTCCAGTTCATATTCCCTGTAAACGTTAGGCCGAGGAGTTTAAAAGAAGTACTTTCAGGCAATGTGTTCTTGGCCATTGCTATTGGTGGTAGAGAAGGTTTCTTGTAGTTATTGAAGGAAACAAGCTTAGTCTTAGCAGCATTGAATGAGACCAACCATTTTTGTCCCCATTCCACTACGGATTGGAGGTCATCCTCTAGTGTTTCTGCCATTTTCTTGGATATGTGTTCATTTGTTTTCCCCTCATATCTGTTATAGAGAGTGGTGTCATCGGCAAATATACCCATCTCCGAAACAATTTTATCAGGGAGGTCGTTTATGAATATCAGGAACAATAGAGGTCCAAGGATAGACCCCTGAGGCACTCCCGCATTTATGTCATATTGTTTGGATGTACGTCCGTCGAGGACAACTTTGATTTTTCTATTACTTAAGAAGGATTTAATTACGTTATGAATTCTTCCAGTGATTCCATATGATCTAATTTTCCTTAGAAGACCATCGTGCCATACCCTGTCAAAAGCCTTAGATATATCAAGGGCCACCGCTCTACCCTCCCCTGTTTTATCCAATGAACGGTATATACGTTCAGAAACTACAGTTAAGATATCTGCTGTTGAACGGGCTTGCCTGAATCCATATTGTTTGTCAGTCAAGAGTTTAGCAGCTGTTAGGTGCTGGACTAGGGCTTTATTAACTAAGGACTCAAATATTTTGGCGAAAAGCGGGAGGAGGCTAATGGGGCGATAATTTAGTGGGTCAGTTCTTTCACCAGAATTCTTGAAGACTGGTACCACAGAGGCGGTTTTCCAGCAGTCGGGAAAACAAGATTCGTTAAGGCATTTATTGTAAAGTTTGGACAGAACTGGAGCAACCTCGGCAGAGCATTTTTTTAATAGCACAGCCGGGATGAGATCTGGTCCACATGCTTTAGAGGTGTCTAGGTTTTTTATAATAGCATGTACCTGAGAAGGGGTGATTTTCAAGTCGTCAAGTGTGGCGTCTGTTCGCAGAGGAAAATCAGGGAGTGAGTGGTGTACCGAGTTCAGTGTGGAGTTTGAGGCAAACCGACTGGCAAGCAGATTAGCCTTGTCAGTTGCCGTGCAAGCAACCTCATGATTGTTTGTTAGTGGGGGAATAATTGACTGTCCATTATTAACTACGCTGTTGTAGATTTTCCAAAAATCCCGGGTTCCTAATTTCTGTGCTTCGATGCGCTTTCTGGTGGTTTCAGAGTAATCTGACTTAGCTGTGTCTATCACTCTCTTACAATTATTTCTAGCTTCTATAAACTTCTGTTTATTTGAGCTGGACTTATGTCGGTTGAATCTGCGGAACGCATGCTGCCTTTGACAAATGGCAGCTGCACAAGCAGAAGTAAACCATTGGGGGGAGTGGGGCTTGCTATAGTATTTCCGTGCGGGAACATGTGCTTCAATAGCAGTTTTGAACCATTCAGTTGTCTCATTTGCACACTGTTCCGCTGGAAGAGTAAAGATATTTTGCCATGGGGCATCTCTGATGAGCTCCCTGATGGCTTCCCAATCAGCCTTTTTGTAATACCTCGTTGTTTTGAGTAGTGGGTCTTCAGTTTTAGGGCGAGAATTTAGGCTGATTTCTACCATTATCACAGCGTGATCAGCATTCCCGAGTGGGCTATGGGCATTTGTTGTACAGTCATTGGGAACTGTTGTCAGAAAGAGATCTAGAAGTGAGGCATGTTGATCGTGCTGGTCTGGGAAACGTGTCGGAAATGTAACCATCTGAGATAGGGAATGAGATATAGAGAAGCTATATGTGGCGCTACCAGCTACGTCTGTGTGATTTGAGAATCCTAGCCAGTTACTGTGGTGGACATTGAAGTCACCAAATACATGTATTTGTGCGCTAGTATCGAGGGAGAGTGCTATATCTATGCTGTCTGAGACTTTGTTTATTAGGGTACAGTCTTGGTTTGAGGGAGAGCGGTAGAGAAAATATAAGTAGCTAATATTGTGTTGCATATTTAGTCTGAAGCACATAAAGGCCTGGCCCTCTGATTCTAGTTTTATTTCTCTAGTTAGGGGGAGGGTGTTTCGAATATAGACTCCAAGTCCATGCATATGTCTGTCCGAGTCCTTACGGTAGAGTGGGAGATAACCAGGCATGTTAAAGTGGTTAGAGGGTATGGAGGAGTGAAGGTTAGTTTCACTTAATGCTAAGATATCCGGGGTGTTTACAAGGAGAAATGACTCAACATCATCTAAGTTAGTTCTAAGCCCGCGGATATTAGTAAATGCAAGCCTCAAGGGAGGAGGCAGGTTGGTTTTCTTTGAGTTTGGTCCTGGTTTAAACGTAACTTTTGCTTGAGCTGTCATTTCATTTTATTTTATTTAAAAGTTTGAGTTAGGGTGGATGAGTGAGGGGGTGCTGGACAAGTAGTTGTGCAGAATACCAGACATGCAATACAAGTAGACCATCAGCTGTCCTCACCCACAGGATTGTGGCCTCGGGAAAGCCCACCGGGGATGAGTGCAGGGTCCCTTTCCATGCGCGACATGGCACTACAAACATCCCGATATTTTACAACTGTTGATGGAGCAGCCGCTCTAAGCGCTACCAAAGAGTTAGGGCTCCTGTACTATCAGTCGGAAACAGCAGCCAGGAACTGTCAATCCGGTACCCTCAATCCATTAGGCAAAGCCAGCCCAGTCCAACTGCACTGACATATATGGCACTGAAGCACCCCACTGTGTCCAGTTTAGGGGGATGGGATGAGGCAGGAGTGGGGAAAAGCGGCGTTCATTACCCTAGTCAGGAAACAAGGTCAACCACTGGGTGATTCAAGCGAGTCCCTGTGATAGTACCTCTACGCCTGGCCAATAGGCAAAGAAGGAGTATGAAAGCCGAGCGATAGACAGAGTCTATCTCCTCCTTAAGCAGTTTAGGTTTGCCAACCGGTGATTTGTTTGAGTCACCAGCTCTAGGAAGGTTGTCGTCCAGGACTGAAGAGGCCTCCCTCCCCTAGGTTTAGTTTCAGAGTTTTCCTTCTCCTAGACGGATGGCCTGGGAAGACCTACGGGTCCATCAGCTCCGAGGGGGTTCGCCCCGCGCCTGGGTCCTAATCCAGGTATTTCTGCGACCCCGCATGGGTAGTTAATATTTATTGGTTATTTAGGTTAATATCTCCTGGAAAATCGGGCATTTAGGTTAGCTTCTACAGAAGATTTTCACTCCTCAAGTGTGGTTTAAAAAGGGCATTATTATGCTGTCCAT
This sequence comes from Euprymna scolopes, assembly GCF_053919585.1. Lineage (NCBI taxonomy): Eukaryota > Metazoa > Mollusca > Cephalopoda > Sepiida > Sepiolidae > Euprymna > Euprymna scolopes. The sequence goes on from NC_136489.1 coordinate 11,126,103, forward strand.
TTTCATTTATACTGAGAGAGGGCATACGTAAAAATTCATGCAGTGGAAGCAGTTAAATTTGCTACAGTATTGGATCGAGAGAGTCGAGTTGATGTATGGTTAGATATAGTTTTGTAAGTTTAGCAATGTATGGTTAGATATGGTTTAGTAGGTTTAGGAATGTATGGTTAGATATGGTTTAGTAGGTTTAGGAATTAGGATAAAGTGCTAGAGTATGATCTACTTTCTATTAGAAATTCTGATTTGGTGCCCAAACCGGACATTTAGTAAGACTGAAAGATTAGATATGTTCAGTATAGAGACAAGAGAACATTTGAAATGGAGTACAGTTATACCTGATAGATATAGGTTATTGCATATTCTGTAAGTATAGTAAAAGTATAGATGGATGGATAAGTAGTATTGTATACGAATGCATGGAATTTTAGACTTTATTATTATGCGGGTTATTTTTTAACATCATTACAACAGTTATTATATATAATTATTATGCGAGTTCTTTTTAACATCATTACAACAGTTATTAAATATAATTATTATGCGGCTTCTTTTTTAACATCATTAGAACAGTTATTATATATAATTACGATGCGGGTTATTTTTTAACGTCATTACAACAGTTATTATATATAATTACGATATTCGACAATGACAATACCTCTAAAGGAAGATAAGTCTTATATTCTCCACAGTTGCCAAACTTGTCTTTCTGAAGCTCAATTGTTTATTTTTGTTAAATTAAAGCAGGAGCCTGGTGGAAGTTCTTTATTCTTCAAAATTTGTATGTGGATTTTTCAAAGATAACATACGGAGTAAGCATAAAAAGGAACAAACAGACTATTATGTAGATAGATAAAGGAGCGGTCACGTGGGAATTCTGCAGTTGTATAGGTCAGTCGAAGTTATTTGACAACCTTTGTCCTTACTGAAACATACTCTGATTAAAGTGTTACATAGGTCAGTTTTATAGTCGGGGCAACGACAAGTTACCTGGACGATTATTATGATCGTTGTTGCTATTTGTAACTATGGAAACAGAAAAATATTACCGAAGCGAAAGATATGTACAGATAAAATCATTTGTTAAAATAGTTTCCAAAAGCGTTGGCTTGGTGAAAGTGAATGTTAGTTTTCATAACTAACAAAGAAAAATACGTTAAGAAGGTAGATCATCCGATTTATGTCTTGGTCACATGGAATCACTGGCATAACGAGATATCAAGGGTTTGGGAATACACCTATTCAGCCAAGAGTTTTCAGTCAGAAAAAAGATGGACAGCCGTTAGGTAAAGGGAGAGACGCAGCTTATGGACCGTAATGGTTTGCTGAAAATGTCGACTGTCACCAGCAAGAGCCAACATTCAGCTTTTCAATCGGGAAAACCTATGAAATAGATTTGCTGAAAAAACAGCCGGTGATTTGCTGACTCATTATGATAAAATATTCTTCGTATCTTCCTGTCAAACAGGTCCAAAGATTGATCTGTTATGTTTCACTATTGACTGAAGTTAACGCCTTCAAAGCTAAGAGGTTTTGCTTTCCTGTTCGTACTCTAATCACTAGACGATCAAATATATCGACACGTAAAAATATATATATAAATATATATATATATATATATATATATATATATATATATATATATATATATATATTCACTGGATGATAATATTTACTCATTAATATATACAACCCCACTATTTTATGAATGCAGTTTTAATATACACATGATTATGAGTAATCTATCTACAAAACACTCGTAGGTGCTTGTGAAATAGTTACATTTAGTCGATGTATTTTGCGAACGAAGAGCCCCACATTTGTATCATCTTTGTATTGAAGATTTACTTTCGGGAGATTTATTCCCAAACACAAACGAATTCTATTAAAGTTTGAGAACAATATTCTTATCAGATGATATATTTTATCAAATTACATACTTTACATTTCATATATAGTGACCAATATATTCTATCTTAAAAATATAGAGTGTATGTTGTATGATGCAATTGTCTTCGCGCAATATTATAGCGATTACTATAAGTGTACCTACGGTGCAGATCTAGAGGTTGTCTGATTTTCCGACTGTAGAACACGCAACATATACTTGTCAATGTGAGAAGCAACCAGGATGTAGATGCAAGTCACACAAGTGTAAAAATCGTTCCTGAGCATTGTGAATGGATATTTCAAACGCCAGGCGAATTGTGAAGTGCAATGTCTTAAATTAAAATAATATATCCCTTAAAATCATTCACTGCCCGTTCTCCCTGAAATTGACAGAGGGGAAAGCATGAAGGTTGAATTTTAATATATACCTGAATATGAAATTAAAAAATTAGCCGGTTTTCTTTTTGTATGAAGTATGGTGTTTTATCAAAAAAAATCGATAAAAATCTGTTTAAAGAATGAACCCACAAAGTGAAGGGACCGATGATAATTCAGAAGAAAGAAAGAGCAAAGAATGTAAAAATGTTGTAGGATAAGTTTAAAAAAAAGGAAATAGTTTGACATACTGTTTTTTTTTTTTAAATTCAAATCAATATCGATATTTTCGCGCATTTTTGGAGAAAATATACTGTTTCCAATATAATTAATGAGGATATTCGTAAACATTTTGGTGCTTCTCCATTATTGACGCGAAATTTGGATATCGAAATATTGATTTTCAAGTGAAACAAATAGTATCTTCTGATTGCTATGTCGCAGTAATGAAAATATCGGAAACCCACGAAAAACGAAGAGGTAGAAATTAATTATTAAAGAAAAGTTTTTGAATAAATTAGAAATTTTTGCTATTTCTTTTATGTTTACTTCACATCTCACGTGGCAAACAAACATAGTCGAAACCATTTATCCGTTGGAAGACTTAAATAATTGTCACATGACAGTTAGGTAGATAACATTGGTTATTGTTATAATTGACAAAAAATGTAAGTAGTTATTATGTTTTTTTTAATTAAATATCAAGTATACGCGCCAATAATATAAAAGCACCCCATTTTATCAGCCTGTATACACAATAAGCAGCCCGTATAAGTTTTTCTAGTACTCTTGCAGAATTTGCCTCGGATCTTTTTGATTTTCATGGTTAGAGCTCGACCGGTAGTCACCGGATTAAACTGAGCAAAGTAACAGACGCAAACGAATTTCAAAACAAAGGAAATTTAAAAATAATAGAACTACAATAAATAAAAAAAACTGACAAAAAACTACTTTTTATAATATTTTTGAGATTTTCTTATCAACAAAAGTAGTTAATTTTCCCAGAAAATATTATTTTATCGTAAATTTTTAGGTGAAAGTTTTTTCAAGAATTTTTTTTTTGTTTTAAGAAAATTGGCAGGAAACGTTTTCCCGTTGTTTTTGTAAGAAAAGATGAATGCCTTTTATGAAAACCTTACATTGGTAGAAAAGTTTTTTTTTCAAGAGAATGTACCAATTATTTCTTGGCAACAGATGGTAAAAAATAGACAGAAAAAATACCCCATTATCCAGGATATAATTTCAAAATTAAATTTTTCGCGCAATAAAAAAAAAAAAATAGATTTAGTGTTTTAACATTTGAAAAACGCTCGGACTAATTCAGAAGTTGCCGGGTCAAATTTTGCAAGAATACTATTCTTTTTAATTTCGTTTTTTTTTTCCAATTTTTTTAGAGGATTAGCAAAGATTGCAAACTAACAAATTGAACCAAAATGCGAAAAGTTTAATAAAGATTTAAAATGGGTGCACAGTTTCTAATACAGAGTTTTAATAAATGGAGGCTCTTATTGGAAACACTCAAAGGAAACACGACACTAAATTATTGCCTTTTCGCTTTTTAAAAAAATATTCTTCGTCGAGTATTATTGATTTGACATTCAGCTACCAGATTCTGCCATTTTTCTTCAATATTTAATTTTTTTAGGTGGTATTCATTTTATAATATAAGTAGATATATATGTTTTGTAGTTTTTCGATGAATGATTGACAGAAAAGCCACCACATATGGTTAAACATTCTAATAAACCCACATTGTAAACAAATTCTGTTTACATTAAGCGAAACCTACTTTTTATGTTTCTGCTATTTTTATCAACAAAAATATTAATGTCCCATTAATTTAAGGTTTTCATAAAAGACATCCATCTTTCTTATAAAAAAGTGTTCCTTTTAGTGATATCACGTGACTTGTGAATCACCAGCGGGTGGTGATATTTCCCTAAATGGAAAAATGGCAACAATTTATTAAATAAAAGTTAAGTATAATGTTATGCCTCAAGACATATATAAAACACGCATGAGTACGATGCAAATTCTATACGAAAATGTTGAAGCAATCTGTGATTTAGATTATCGTTTACGAACAAAAACATACTTTTACATTTATTTTATTTATGCAGATATACACACACTTATATACCTACACTTTTTAGAAACGCAACAGTGTTACTATATTAGTGACACATACCCCCAAAACTGTTTCTATATCTGAGGATTAAACACTATCACTTATTTCCCCCACTCTTTATACGTGCCTAAACCTAAACGTAGATTCCATGAACAAAGCTTCTTTCTTAGAACTGCACGCCTGTGGAACTGTCTTCCGTTTTCCTGCTTTCCAGCAGACTACAATGTCTTCAAATCTAACGTAAACAAGTTTTTTGATGAGCCGTTCTATTTGTTAACAAATTTACCGAATTTCCATTACTAACAATTACTTTATTGTCCAATTGTCTACTGTACACTCTTTAATCCTTACCCTCGAGTGGTCTCTTGGCCTTGATAAGTGGTGATGCCTATGTGAAAAAAGTCATATTATCAACACTTAGTTGATTATAAATTAACTATTTATTAAATCAAAATGAATTTTACGTTTTTATTTTAAATAGAAATTACAATTAAAGTTTACGCAGCGCTTACATCAGGGAAAAAATTAATTTCCCGGGAGCCATCTTAATTATCTTGACTCAAACATTTTATAAAAAGAACGTTACACTATAGACTCTTAATTTCCCTCATGACACACGGACAAAACAATAAAAACACAAGCTGTTTTTATGTCTTGTACGGCTCCTGTTAGGAATAAGGTACAGAAAATATGCGGCAACTTGTCACTCGCATTTGTATCTTCAATGAAATCAACCTTTGACAACATATCTGTGGACAGACACAGAAGCTTGATCGATATTTATTAGCTAACAGGCGGAAAATTATAGACAATATGAAAGAAGTATTCGTATACAAGTAATCTATGCTAGACAAAAAGTACGACTTTTAAGAGTTTTCTTTTCAAACTAAGTAGTAATAAAATAAAAAATAAAGATGATACCCAAATAAAATAGTGCTGAACTACAGTGGAAAATGAATTTTCTACGAAAACGGTAAAGACAGGCAAATAGGAAACGCTTCACGTGGATGTGCATAAAGAAAAAAGCATATAAAACCAAATTAAGTTATAGCATGATGTTACGTGTAAAACATATAATGCAAAACGAAAACTATAGGAAAAGGGAGATACAGTCTCAAATCTTAAAAATCAAAGAAAAAAAAAGTTTGGATAGAATACGCTAAGCGAATTGTATCTTTTTTCTAAGTGTCTCAGTGCTCTAAAGATGTTTGTCACACACACACACATACCCACACACACGGGTGTGTGTGTGGGGGCGTATTGCGAATATTATTTAGATGCCTGTATATCTGTACGAATGCATATGTGTATATATAATACTGGATATTTTACTTGATAACAGCTGTAGTACACATCTCAATACCTATATATATGGTACGATCATGTTGACACACCTATATTCGTCAGATCACAAGTTAAGCAACTTTGGGCCTTGTTAGTATCATACGGGTAACCATTTGGGAAATCTAGGCGCTGTATGTGCTCTCTATCTCGGCATTGTTTCCAGTCGTCGTGAACATTACTTTCCTCTGGTATCTAACAGCGACTTTGGAGATGTCGGATTGGGGATTGTACAATTTTTGCCACAAAAATTCAACGCGCAGGCACCCTTACAGTAGGTATGCATAGTGTGTCAAAACTGAAGGAAGCTATTATATATATATATATATATATATATATATATATATGTGTGTGTGTGTGTGTTGAGTATGGGCGCATGTTTGTATATACATTATTCCTTTTGAGATTAAGGTGATTATTTCCAAACAGATACAGGGTGCGAGGGATCGTAATGTGGCCTATTTCTAGTTTTGTTTCGTATAGAGGATGTACACAGGCGATGATGAGAAATAGTTTGTGAAATCTTCTAACTCCGATTTCATATTTTGACGTGTTATTTTAATAAACCTTTTTTCAAATTTTAGGTTTTGGGGGATATTTAAAAAGGTTTGATGGCACAATTTTGATTTGAAAATTCAAATAGTTATATTTTCTTAAGATTTTTTTTTATTCCTTTAGAATAAGCCTTACATTTTAATAATTTGCCAGAATAAAGCCCAGATATTAAGATTCAGTGTGTTGTATTTAGTCTTTATTATATATATATATATATATATATATATATATATATATATATATATATAAAACTACTTCATTTAATCACATAAATTAATATACGAAAGTATAAATTTATGCGTAAACTACATGTTGTTCTATTTCGTGTATTTCCAGGTGCTGTAATCATTGGTCCAATAAAGAACATTGACTAAAGAGTTGAAGCTCATTTATGATTACAGCACCGATTCAAAAAATGGCATACACCGTTTTAATGCTGCGTATTTTATATTTTGTATAATATTTTAAATTTAAAGGCTAAAGTTCATGTCGCTAACAATTAGAAGAGGGATATTTTAGATTTTTTTCTATATATACATAACAGCCAGACTGACTGCATTTACCAAGATTGCTCGGAAGAATAAGAAGTGAGGTAAAATGGCCGCCATTGCTAGCCTCGTTTTCGAGTCCAACCATTGATCAATTTGATTTTCTGCGAGCTTAGCCATCTTTCAGTCAAGAGTCAGTGTACATTATCTGATTGGTCTCAGAAAACCATTTTCTCGGGCATTATGTCTCGCTGTCGCAATAGGGAGTGTATAGCCTTTCGTCTAAAATACACTCATCCGACAAGAGCTGCCGATTTTCTCTTTTAGGGGAACTGGATTTTGTTTCAAACGAAGAGAAAAAAAAACAACGGCTCGTGACACCACCAAAGGTACCAAGCTTTGTGATTACTGTGGCACCACAGGCCATGGGCGAACCAAACAGGCGCGCATGCAGAAATGGCCGGCATATAATCACACATGCACAAAATGTGGAATACTTCAGCAGCTGTTCCCAGGCAGCTATCCCCAATGTTAAAGTGATCAAATCGATCACGTAGGATGATGTTCATGTCGCCACATCCAGCGATGCATCCATGATCAGGTTAACAAAAGTCATCCACCAGGGCTTCCCCGATCACCCAACAGATCTCCCTGATGACATCCGACCCTACCATCAATTCCGAGAATAGCTCTCCGAGTTCGATGGAGTATGCCTTTACAAGGACCGAATCATCATCCCGCCAACTCTTCGGGACCATATGCTCCAGACGCTGCACTCTTCTCCCCAAGGTGTAATCACCATGTGCTCGCGTGCGGAGTCATCATTCTTCTCGCCAGGAATGACCCCCGCTATCACCGAAATGCGCTCCCGCTGCTCTCCATGCAATCGGATGTCTCCATCGAATCCAAGCCAACCACCAAATCCTACGGCTTTACCCGAATACCCGTTCCAGTGTATCGCCGCGGATTACTTCACATTCCGTGGAAAACACTACCTTGTCGTCATTGACAGGTACAATAACAGGCCGATAGTTGAACAGGCGGTCAATGGTTCCAAGGGACTCATTTCAGCACTGCGTCGCATGTTTGTAACATATGGTATCAGTGATGAAATAACATCAGACGGAGGACCTGAGTTCACTGCTCACAACACACGTGATTTCCTTTACAATTGTGGTGTTCGCCACCGGATTTCATCTGTCCCATTCCCGCACAGCAACTGCCGTGCAGAAATAGGAGTGAAGAGTGTCAAACGACTTCTCACGAACAGCACTGACATTGACGGTTTCCTCAACACAGACGCATTCCAGCGAGCCATGCTCCAATATCGCAACACTCCAGACCGTGATACCTTGCTCTCTCCGGCTATGTGTGTATTTGGAAGCCAATCCGGGATTTCACACCCATACACCCCGGAAAGTACCAACCACACAGCACCTGGCGTGAAACTCTGGCATCAAGAGAGGAAGCCCTCCGCAACCACCACATGCGCATCTCTGAGTGGCCCACAGAATACATCCGTCTCCTGCCACCGCTAGTCGTTGGTGACTGTGTGAGGATCTAGAACCAAATGGGACCTAACCCCAAGAAATGGGACAAAACTGGCATTGTCGTGGAGGTCCGACAATTCGACTAATACGTTCTTTGCATCGACGGCTCTGGCCGCGTTACGCTGCGAAACCGGAAATTCCTGCAGCAATACATACCAGTGATTGAACCCTCCCCATTCCTGAGGCTACCCGGACCAACGCCTGCGTTCCACAACCCCAACAGTGCAGCCGAACAGCCACAGCCAAACCAACCAACATCACTCACTAACACACTTTCTGAGCCTTCCGAGCAAAAGGAACACCCAGCAGATACCACTGTCATGCCTCCCAACCCTGACCTAGCATTTGTTCAGCCACCGCCCGCGACTACGGAAAAACCGGCGGTTGATCTCAAACAGAAGATCCCTATGGCCCTTCGGGGTCTGATGCCACACAACGCCCCCGGCCCACAGGAGCGCCTGGTGTCTCTGCCTGACCCAGACACCGCACAGGAGCGAGTGGACGCGTTGCCTCTACCTCAGTCAACCCGCCTCTCCCACCCACTGTCCGACTTTAAATCGTTAGATCTACTTTATGTACCAAGACATTTTATTAAGTTCTCATGCCCAGATGGACCGTTCGCATTGCGCTTAACTGATTACCTGGAAATCTTACAACACTCATACTCGTCTTTATGTCTTAAGACTGGGGGGGGGATACATGATGCTGTTCTTCTATTTTATGTATTTCCAGGTGTTGTAATTATTGGTCCAATAAAGAACATTGACTAAAGAGTTGAAACTCATTTATAAACTATAAGTATTGGCTTCAACAGTGCTCAATATGTAGGTAGAGCTAGGTAGTAAGTTATAAAATATTCTGTGTAGCTTAATCCGTATTATATATATATATATATATATATATATATAAGCGAGATGAGGCACTGATAGAATTCAGATGAAAAAGCCTGATAGATATTACTTAAAGTAATACTTTCACGGTTATCCTAGCCATAAAGGAAAAGCTCAATATTTAAGAATATTGCAATATATGTTTCGTGGTTAAATTTTCAATTCTAAAAGAAAAACAACATATAGAGACATACATTCGATTTAAGAATTTTTTTTGACAAAAGGAATATATAGAACGCGTTATTTTAATTTTCTTAATCCATGGATTTTCAACAATGGCTCATATAATCAGAGGAAATGAAATGCAGTTAGCAAAATATTCAGCTGCGAAAGGATGCTATTTTGCTTTTCAGCACAATAATTGAAAATAGTTGTTTGTGTGGTTGTGGATAATTATATGGAGAAAATTATACGAAAAGAGAAGTTGATACAACCTGGGTAATCCATTATCGAAAGGAGTCCAATGTCGTTCGGGGTTATAAATCCAGGTGGGCAGAAAATCGGCCCATAGGAGAAAGTGATATTCTCATATAGCGAAAGTGATTTATTGGTTTTTCGTAAAGTATACGGGGTAGCCTTATTCGTTGTTGCGTTGAGTGTGTGTTAGTTGCTGTAGTCCAAATGCTTTCTCGGTGTTGACAAAGTGTATCCGAAGTTCGGTGGATATACCATCCCATTGTAAATCGAATATATGTCTCTATATGTTGTCTTTTTTTTTTTCAGAATTTAAAATTTAACCACGAAACTTATATATATATATATATATATATATATATATATATATATATACTTCCACAGCCCACAAGAGCCATGCCAGCTAACGAACCGGACGTCTAAGACTCGAGTCTTGCCCTCAGTTGGGCTTATCAGTCACATATCCGCACCCGGTATTTGAAACTCGAGCATCCTGCTTGCGAGGCAAGCACTCTACCAACTGAGCAAACGTCCTGCACACAAGAAATTCTATTAACCAACACAGATCAAGCAAACCGAGACGAAATGAAGCTGTGGAATAGACCTACTTCATCTCGACAAGAGGCGTGGTCATCCAACCAGCGGACTCCCAACCGATGTCCCACAAGTAGGGACATTTTTTCATCTGTGTTGGTTAATAGAATTTCTTATGTGCGGGGCGTTTGCTCAGTTGGTATAGTGCTTGCCTCGCATGCAGGATGCTCGGATTTCAAATCCCGTGTGCGGATATGTCTGACTGATGAGCTTAAATGAGGGTTAAACTCGAGTCTTAGACGTCCGTTTCGTTGGATGGCATGCCTCTTGTGGGCTGCGACGTTTTTGGGCTGTGGAAATAATTATATATAATCTCTCACATTCAGTAAATTATATATATATATATATATATATATATATATATATATAAGAAACTCATCTATCTGTCTGACGAGGAACGGTTTTTACTAAACTATTCTTAATTTATAGTTTACAGACTTATAATTTGATATAAAATAGATTTGGATTTTTGGAACAAATTAATTTGGTTTATACTTGGTAAAAATAGCGGCTACAGATGCAAAATTGTAAAAAACAACGCCGATAGCCATTAGTCGCATGCTCTCGTGTAATGAATTAATGTGTGAATGTAGGATTGACATGAAATTCTTAAACATAAACTAAAATGACCGAAAATGGGCTGAAATAACTTAAATAAATAAAAAGTAAATGACTTAGAATGACTTTAATGAACTTAAGGATGAATAAAAAAATAACTAGACTCCTTCAAAAAACAACTTGAATGATCTGGAGAATGACTTGAATGGCTTTGAGACTAGTTGTAAAGTGGGTGATCATTTTACAATATATTATTACAGAAAAGTAATCCCCCACTTTATATCACAAAGTTACAAACATAAGTACAGCATGTAGTAAGAACAGATACTACACTTTGATCTTGGCCAAAAGGCCAAGAAAAGGGTATTAATTTGCTCCTTCACCAAGCAAATAAGGCACAAGGCCGATTTTTAATGTGAGGATTGAAGGGGAAATGGGGACCAACTCCCCGGGGAGTAGGGGAGCTGGATAGTGACAATTGGTATGAAGGGTTGCCCCTACATTGACCAAGGTCTTATATGTGGGGTTGTCTCCACATATGGTCTTTGCTTGCAGTATCTGCCAGAACAGATACTACACTTTGATATTGGCCAAAAGTGTAGTATGTAGTATATCAAAAGTAACTAATTTGCTCGGTGGGGGAGCAAATAAATACCCTTTTCTTGACCTTTTGGCCAAGATCAAAGTGTAGTATATGTTCTTACTACATGCTGAACTTATTGTGATATAAAGTAGGAGATCACTTTTCTGTATTAATTTAATGTAAAATGATCACCCACTTTACAACCAGTCATTCTCCAGATCATTCAAGTTGTTTTTGAAGGATTCCCGTTATTTTTTCAGCATTCAAGTCATTCTTAAGGTCATTCAATTCATCCTTAAGTTCATTAAAATCATTCTAAGTGACTTACTTTTTATTCATTTAAGTCATTTCGGCCCATTTTTCGGTTATTTTAGTTTATCTTTTAGAATTTCATGTTAATCCTACATTCACGCATCCATTAATTACACGAGAGCACGCGACTAATGGCTATCGGCTTTGTTTTTTTACTAGAATATCTTGTCCTTTTCTTTTCAAGTTTTAACAATTTGTTTTTACTTTTCGATGTTTAAGCGTAACAATATTACTTTTCTTGCTCGCATGTTTCTATTGTATATCTTATAAGTTGAGGTTTACCTAGCAGTAGTTAATTTAAATAATTCAAATGGACCAGTATATCCACAATGAATGCTAACGTTGTGAGCCAACAAGCATCTAAATGTTTACATATGTTTACTTCTGAGAACTATCGCCACCTCTTTATCATTATTGTACTCGTCGTAAAATCGATCTTAGTCTCATCCAGCATATATCAGAGAAATACACAAGATCACAATATTCTTCCTGAGTATCAAAAAAATGATTCAATACAAGAGATAAAATCAGCTTCGCAGTTGCACGTCAACATCCGTTTTCAACTTTAAGGACTTTACACACAATGTCACTGGATAAATAATACAATGAATTTTTACATGTTTATGAGTAATCCGAAGGCTTGGTCACTGTTGGAGAAATTAAATAGAAAACTGAATGATACAACATTGTTACTTTGAAGCTTCTGCCGTATCTAATATATGTCGCGATCAAATGACCACTCAGTTTTTGTTTTATTGTTATTTTTTATGTCGTACATAGAAATGATCGTGACTCTCTTTAGATCGTGTCTTTGCAGTACATAGTATTTAGATTCGGTTGGGTAGATTCGAAAGCATCTTCTCTCATGTTTAAAATAAAGACATTGCTAATCATGCTCGCGGGTCGTTGAGAATGCCTTCGTCGACCGTAGGTTGCCCATCTTTAACTTATTACAAAGCAAGGTTTAATGGAAAGCAATTCTTGTTTACGATTTCATTTTATGTTTCTTTACATAATATTTTATTTTATATATTCTTTTTATATTTTTCTTTGTCGTTTTCAGTTTTCTATTTTTTCCTGTGTTTATTCAGTGAAATGATCTAGTCTATGTAGATCAAGCGGGTCACTCGTTTGAATGGGTAAAGTATTGAGAGAAGAGAATGGGTTGCTCTTGGTCAACTGTTGGGGTGTTTAGATCTGAACGTGGTTAGGAGAGGGAGAAAGATAGAAAGAGTAAGGAAGGATAAGGGAGTGACAATCGGTTTTGTGGGTGCTAAACTGTATTAATTCTTCCGACATTTGTTGTTTTTATTAAAACTGTAAGCGATTATAGATGAAACATTTTCTTTCTTGTTCGATTGTCCATATATATATATATATATATATATATATATATATATATACTGGTAAAGATCAACAGGTTAAAGATATGTGTATATATTAAATATTCGATGTCTTAAGAGTTATCTCTATTTTATTTTATTTTTAAATTTATTTAGTTAAGTGATCCGTCTGTCACGAGTTACCCTTAGCTTGATTATTGATCCTTGGTTTGTTTACCAGTTAAATGTTATTGACTTATTTATATTCGTTTTTTATATATACATTTTCGCAGGTTTACGTTGCTGGTTGTACGTGTAAGCTCATGTTGATATTGGGAGTGTTTCTATAATCGGTTTGGTGGTACTCTCGGTTATGATATGTAGTTTTGCCTGTCGGTGCAGAATGGTTTTGTTAATTTATTTAATTTTATTCGTTATATATAATATATATATATATATATATATATATATATATATATAAGTTATGTCAATGATTATTGTATGTCAATTTATTTTTAAATATTATTTGGATGTCTTCACTGTGGGAATTGTATTATATAATGATTTATTAGGGTTTAGCTGGATTTGTTTAGTTGTATCAGCTTTACTTTATTTAGATTTATGATGTTTGTTTATATGTCCTGGTGTTATTAGTTTATTTTACTTATATTTTTGTTGCCTATCAGTCTTATATGGTTCTTGTGAGCTGCGACGTTATCTGGCTGTGGAAACAATTGTATATTCTCATATTCTGAATAATTATATGGACATATTTATACACGTCGCCAAATTGAATATTGAAATGCGTATATCTTTAGTTATAGATGCCGAAACTACATGAAAATTTGCTGGAGTTTAGCATATTATTTTATGGTTAAAATATTATGACAATTATGAAAATATCGAGGTTTTTTTAAACCCCCGATATTTTCAAACCAATAAAATATGCCCAAATTAGCATACATTTATATTTTATAATGTACTAGTAAGCCAGCTTTAGTTTTGCTATTTTTAGGTGAATTTTGCTTCGGATTTTTTTTTTTTTTTTTTGCTTGGTTTTCTCTCCTGTCACCTTGTCAGGCCACTAATATCTAGCATTTTAAACAAAATGACATGTTTCATGTACAGATTCTGGATTGTTATTGTTCACTGAAAATATTTTTTAAGCGTTAATTATTATTTTGTAAGAAACTTTTCCATTCAGAACTGAATTTATTTTATATTGGACTCAATATATAGTAACGATTTAAAAAGTTTTTGTTTTTAAATGGCACGTGCACCACAACTGAGAATCGAAACCAAAACATTTAGCTTACTATTTACATTTTCCTTTGACGTTAATGGCTGAGTTATGAAGACATGTTTGCTGCAAGGCTACAGATTTAAACATGAACTAATAGCTATTAGGTTACGCATGCATGTTTATAATATAGTCGTTCTGTTGCATAGAGGACATTCATATTCATGAGGGGGAGAGGAGCGAGAGAAGGAGAACGACATTTATACATTTTACTGTCTGTGGTTCTTATAACATATATTTAGAGAAGAGGGTTATCGGTTCTTATGACATAGGAGTAGAGGGGACAGTCATTAATTAGATGGAGAGGGGGCACATTACTTAGATGAGTTATACACAACCTTCATTATAACGATGAGAGAGACAATGTGCATATAAAGATTATTACACATTAACTTTGTTTTGGTAGAATGAACGACACGAAGACGCAGTTACAAAATAAGATTACATTCGACCGGTCGCAATGATGTTGATATTCAGGAATTCAAAGTCGACTACATGATTAAAACTTTCTCTCTCGATTCCAAAGGGACCTTGCTCGACTGTCTCCTGTCTCCAACTCTGTCTACCCGTCTGTCTAACTCATCTTAGACTTTAGCTCCTACATTAACAATTCATTTTTGCCATGACGTCATACACATGTCCAAAAACGTGCATGGCCTGAACATGTCCAAAAACATGCGTGGCCTGAACATGCGTGCTTCGCACATGTCTGCATACAAGAATTCTTACTAACCTATTTTAGACCTTACATTTTTTTCAAAACGTTTTTAATTTGCTATTGTTCGTTCTTCTAATTGACCTTATTTTAATTCCGTTTTCATAAAAGAATTGAACAATCAAAATATCTAGATTTTATGTGAAAACTGAACAATCGAAATTCTACATTCCATTTCTGACCATATTTCTGAACCTCGCTTACAAGGTTCGAATCTCGGTCTATCTAATATCATTTTTACTCATCTAATGTTTTTCTTACTTACAAGAAAAGAGTAACTGTTCCTGCAATAGTTCGATCTTCACCTGGTAAATTCGATTTTATTAATTTTCACACTTTTGCACCAATTATCCCCGGATAAAACGCAAATATAAGTTTTTCATGGGTCCGAATACTCTCTCTCTCTAATATATATATATATATATATATATATATATATATATATATATTGTTTCACGCCTTTAGATCGAAAACTGACAAGAGTTTGGTAGGTATTTTTTAAACATATATGCATACATATATAGAAAAATGTTTGTGTTTAATATAACATTTTTACGCAAATATTAAGCAAGTATTATTCATTTAGAGTAGAACCCCATGATACAGTAGCCCAAGGATACGTTTTTTTAGGTTACAATGTGCAATACGATGTTTTCCGGCCCATGGTTACAGTATTTGCCCTGCCTTACGGTGGTATTTATAATACTATATGATTATATACACGTACATTATATACTACACTGTATTTTGTTACTATTTTTTAATCCTGTATTCCGGAATTCTACGGTAAAATATCTGTATTTGTACTTATTTCATTAAAACTCAGTTCAGTACCGTCTACTTTGATATTGGCGGCTGTAATAATCCCATGTGCAGCCATATTTTAATGCTTCCCCTACAGTGATAGCTTTATACCTTGCAAACATAACATACGTATGATATAGCTGCAACATATTTTATGTTTTTCGTTCATGCTGTCAATGTAGAAATTCCTTAGAAATGGGGTTATCAGTATTCTTGAGAACTATATTTTATCCAAGAAGGATATAAAAAACAAAGCAAAAAGAAGTAACACTATAGGAACAGCGCGTTTAGCGCTGATTATGCTGATTCGCCTTTATCTACGTCTGGCGTGAAACAAATGCAAACGTGTCATGGATAATTGCCGTTATGTCTAGTGATATTTTTCTGTTTTAAAGAACGTATGTGGGTTTTTATACACGGTGGCGCTACTATAAGTACTTATAAAATACATTTTATAGGCCCTAAGACGTGGATACTACGAACATTTTGTTTAATATGTATCAATAAACTGAAATATAAGTAAAACAACTTAAGTTTTATTCATTTACGAAATAGCTTCTTTTGTTAAATGAGAACGGCACAATAGCAAAAAATACCCTAGAATGCATACATAAACTCAAATAATTACAGATTCTGTGTCACTGATATATGCCGAAGTGATATGGTTCATAATTATCGGTTAGAGGAATATATGATCTCTGGACATACCTAATCTTATATAAAGATACTAGCATCATTTCCCAGTCGCAAGATACGATTAAATATGATATTCTAATTCAGGCAGATTAGGCATTTATTATTATCGATAATTCGCTATCGATTTTTATTTTGGACCTAATATACAGTAGTGAAATCGAAACTAAATATGATTTGGGTGCAATAAGCTAGAATCGAAACCAAAACATACAACTCTCCACCTTCATTTCTGTGCAACGCCAATATATATATATATATATATATATATATATATATATATATATATATATATTAGTAATGTGTACAACCAAAGTCCCATTCTTTGATCATCTGGGAAATATATACACACAGGTGGATTGCGTGGCAATGGGTTCCGTATTGGGACCAACATTTAGTAATTTTTATATGGCTGATTTAGAAAACAAGGCATTTAATTTAATAGAGAAAGCTTCTATTTACGTTCGATATGTAGACGATATACTAATTCTTGTCAATAAAACAGAGGAAATAGAATATTTAAAGGGTATTTTCAGAATTATTCAGTTCTTAACTTTACCTATAAATTAAGTACTACTAATAAAATCTCGTTTTTAGACGTTCTCATTGACTCTAGTAGCGATGAATTTATCACCTCCGTTTTTAAAAAAAACCACATCCGTCAATTCCTGTATTTTAAATTTTAAAAGTGAATGTCCATTCCGCTATAAAACGAATATAATAAGGAATCTTATACATCGTGCAAAGGTGATTTCCTCCAGCAAAAAAAAACATTCTTTAATGAATTAAAAAATATAAAACAAGTGTTAGTAAATAATCAATTCTCTAACTCTCTTGTAGATAAAGAAATAAAATTAGCCATTAGTAATTTGAATCAGATTAGTAATATTCAAGAAAATTATCAACCTGTTAATATATATTACCGTAACCAGTTACACAAAAACTCAAAAATCGATGAGAGTATTCTTAAAAATATAGTCCGTAGATATGTGGCTCCCAAAAATAATAAAAAAAATAGAATTTATTATATATTATAAAAAATACAGACAACAAGTCTTGTAATGAAAAACATTTCGCAAACAAATGACCTGTTGAAAAGGACCAATTTAGTTTACAAATTTAGCTGCCCAATGGGAGAGTGTATCTCCAATATTAGTAGCTACGTTGATTCAACAACTAACACATTGTCGCGAAGATTGACTCTCCACCTCTCTGACTCTAGCTCCATATCACAACATTTGAAGGGACATGGCTGCCAACATTCGGAATTTCGAAGAATTATGGTAGAAAATACAAGAGTATTGCAGAGTGAGAGAAATGTAAATAGACTAAGAATACTCGAAGCATTGTACATTAAAACAAAGAAGCCTCAAATAAATAATATTAACTATGAGTGCAGCCGTAACATTTTGAAATGTTTGGGATAAATGTTTGATAATGTATATATGTGTTTGTATATATAAATCTGTTTAATATATGCAAATAAAAAAAAGGTCCGCCCACTTGTAACAAATTACCACGTGACTAGGAAAAAGATATATATATATATATATATATATATATATATATATAAGTAAATTAAAAACAATCCCTACATTTATTTTTACAATATGCCTGAGGGTGATAGCAGTATTTCTGTCGAAAGCGCTCGCGATTATGGATCCAACATACACAATTTCAAGAAAAACACAAAAAGGACTATTCGGAGATATGAGAAGATAAAAAGGAAAATTGTAAAACAGAATAATTCCGTGCTATTCAATAATATTTGTCTAAACGAGAAAATGCTGCCTAAATATACACAATATATATATAATATATATATATATATATATATATATACTAGCAAAAGTACCCTGTTGACTGGGTTTAAAAACAGCCTACAGAAAATGGACTCTTATTTATGAAAATATGATAGGTTATAAAAAGGAAGGGTTGTAAATTTGGGTTGAATTTGAGGGTATCAAAACAAAAGCAACATATGATGAAAGTAAAAATAAAATAGATAAACCCCATAATTTATTATATCACCTATTCACACTGAAACACTCATCACAATATTCTTTGGATCTATATTAAAAAACCCTGTTAATATTGTGACATATTTCCATTCTATAGAGGTCAGGAGCGAACGAACACCCCATAATTTTATTATACAATATTTCTTCAAACTGAAACATAATTATCAAAGTATACTTACGCAGATGGATATGAAAAGTCTTTATTAAAGTCTGTGCCTATTTCCATTCTATGGAGGCCAGGCACGAACGCAGACCCCACAATTTTATTATACCATCCCTATTTAAGTTAAAACATACTTATCAAAGTATTATGTACATCTATATCAAAACACTTGTAAACGTTTTTTTTTTTAATTTTTAATTTTTTTATTTCAATACTTTATGGACCAGGCGCGAACACAGACCCTACAATTTTAATGAACCACCGTTCTGCCAGATCAAACATACCCATTTCTGTGTCCCGATACATCTTCTATCATTATATGTAATCAGTTTTTTAAAATAATCAAGCATATAGGAGCCTATTCGTGACCCGACACAAACACGGACACAGACATTCAGCTTTATATATATATATATATATATATATATATATAATTCACCTGTAAACCCGTTTTTACAAAATAGAATCGTCCGCTCGTCGAAGACAATATTCAAGAAATCTCGGACGACTCAGTTTTATAACTATTTATATAGAGAGTGAGTGATTTAGGGAAGTACGCATATTCATATTATTTCATTTTTCAACTAAGAGAGCGAGCGTATAATGTTATTACTCGCAGTCATTTTTCACAACCAGATAAAGTAGACATTAATATTTTGTAGTGTAGAATTCCCCGTGACAAGGCAAGCGTGGCAAATATTTTCGCAAGATGGCTTCCATACGTAACTGTTGGGCCTCGTCTTGTTAGACTATGCAGCATCAAGTAAAGCTTTTTGCATATATCGTATGCATTGTTGGCCTTGTCTTTCTTAGCAATGATTTATTACCTTTCAAAAAAGGATACAAAAATAAAAACAACGTATCACACGAGATACTTAGCAAATATTGTTCAAGCTTCGAGCCATTCCAAATAGCATAAGTGGTTCACACAAGTACCCCCAAACAGGATACTCAAGAGAAGAAGATGCATATCTTTTCCTTTCTCTCTCATATATATACATATATATAAACTTTTTTTTTCTTTTTGTAAATATATCTTCAAGGAGATAATACTTTAAAGTATATTTATTGCGGCTAGAAATAATCCTGTTTGCGAAAAAAAAAACAGGAGATAAATTGTAAAATGAACGATTGCTTGTATCTGATAAGTGAGGTCGTGTGTTTGCGGTTGGTTCAGGATTTGTAAGGCTGAATCAAGGAATGAAATATTAATTAATGAGGGTTTATGATTGTGTTTTTACGGCATATTAATCCTCTTAATGTTGAATCTCCTTATTTCGATAAATATTCTGTTGATTTCTTTAATATTTTCAAATATTTAACTTAGTACTTTTAATGTATGCTTGCATGAGAATAAGCTCCATTATTGCAGCAGTGTTGCATGTATGTCTGTTTTACAGATATTTCAGTAGAATGTGCTTTAATGAATACGTTGCATGTACATATCCCCGACAAACTCGCTTACCAACAAAATCTAACCCCTTTCACTATTGAGATCCCTAAATGCCAGAAAGATTTATATTCTACCAGCTCATACTCTCGAACAGTTAGACTTTGGAATTTTCTTGTTGCTACCTTCTTCCCTGGCTGTACTGATATGCAGAAATTTAAATGTAACGTAAACAAATGTCTTGGTAATCTTTCCTAGACATGGTCCCATACAGTAATGGCTTACGTCCAAGTGGTAATATGTCTTCTTAGGGCGTGAACATGAGTTAAAAGGTTTTATACCTATTCCTTATTGAATGTGTAGGCTGTGTAAATCGTCGGTAGATTCTAGACGTAATCTTAAAACGCCTTGATATTCTGGTTTAGATGGAGTTCTTTGTCTTTCTGTCTTAACTATCTTTTTCCTTCTTTTTATCTCTATATCTCCATATCCCTCTATTTTAACTGTATCTCTATGGCTATGTTAATCACAATATTCTTATGTAACTCGTACATCTCGTGTATATATTTTTCTTCTTCATTTGTAAATAAACCTAAAAAGACTAATACTTAGCTATAAATATTTGCAAAAGAAACAAATACAACCCCGTAAAAAATTATACACACTTTATTAAAAGATTGCTTGTCTGATATGGGATGGTGTTTATACTTGATTTTGGATTGGTAACGCTGAATGTAGATCTAATTAGCAAGGAGACCTGACGTTTTCCGAGATTGAATGATGATCGACAGATGTTTCTCACTATTTTTTATTGTCCTGGAAATCGGTGAAATCGCGCCTTTTCCAACAAAACCCATTGATTGTTTGCTGTAGTTGGGTGCCTATCGCGGTACACCAAGATCAAGCTCACATGTCTCTCACAGTGACATCATTCACAAAACAGTGTAGTCTATGCTGCACTGTTAATTTCATACAAAAAGTTTATGTATAATAGCCTGAATTAAAGTTTAAAATGCAAAGTCAAAAATCATACTGCGATTGTGCTATGAAGACAAACATTCATTTCAAACGCGCCCCTGTCATATTAGTGAAAGTCTGAGTCTTTCCGCTTGTATTGTAATAAATCTTCTGAAATGCACTTTAGGTGTAAGGTTAACTAAACGGCCAAAAGTTAGCGTTGGTCAAAATTGCTTATTTTTTTCTTTTATCGGATCTTTTCGATTAACAATACTTATCGAAGGCATTCCGATACAAAATCTATTTAAGAACACAATCAGAAATATGAAGGACATTTGTGTGAGATTTCATAAAAATCGGCCCAACCGTTTTCGAGTTCATAGAAAGTTCATTTTATATAATAGTAGAGATTGATAGAGAAAGAGATAATGCGGGTATTTTTTTATATATGACATATTAATCCATTTTGGATCAAATATTCTTATTTAATTTCTAAGAATTGCATATATGCATCGTTTTACAAGCATTAGAAGTTCTTTCGTTCGTACTGTAAAAAATAAATTCAGAATATTCCGTTTCCAAGAAAAATGGCAGACACCTGCTCTTCATATGATTATTGACATGTATATTCTTCATCTATGAGTTTATCCCAGCAGTGATTAATAGATTTGGGGAGTATGTGCATGTTGTTCAGACTACTAAACAATATGTGTTATCGTGGTGACAAGTTAGTAAATGCTGCAAACATGTTTATTTCTAATGCAGTGTTTGGGAAATATTATTTTTCAGCTCTTCTTATTGGTTACGTTATGGGTTTCATTGTATACATATGGTATTAAATACACCCGGTAGATAAACACCAATAGAATCGTTGGAAAAATGTTTAGATAATTCTACCGTTCCAGTCGGTATCTCACTGCCGCTGAAATTCTGTATCTGTATACAAGCCAAGTTCGTCTTAAAATAGAGCATTTTCACCACATCTTGAATGGAGCTGCTCGGCATGCTCTCTCTTTCCTGCCTTGATAGTGTTAAGAACCGGCTTCGAAACCTAGTAGATAATGCCACTCTTTTGTACAAGAGAGACGTTGCGACCCTGTCTCTGCTTTACAGTTAGTTTCATGGTAATTGCTCGTCTGAGATCTAATCTGTGATCCTCTCTTGCCGGACTTTCAAAAAGAAAAAGAAAAAACACACACATTGGACTAGTTCGAACCACTATCAATAATTGTCCACATTATCTACCGGTACCTTAATCGAAGCATACATTCCATGAACAAAGCTTCTTTTCTATAATTGCCCGACTGTGGAACACTGCTCCGCTGTATATATATATTATTCCTTATTGGAATTTTTTTTTTTTTTTAATTAATTTAATTAACACTGCTCCGCTGGTCTGCTTCTCGTTCGACTACAGTATCGTAGCTTTCAAGTCTAATGTAAACAAGTTCTTGTAAAGCTTTCCTCTAAAATAATCAACTTACACCATTATCGATTACTACTCTACCACCTTACATTCATTAACCCTTATCCTCGATTGGCCTTGGAGCCTTGATATGTGATTAATCTCCTGTAAATAAAAAAATACCTTTCGATTTAGAATGAGCTATGACGTATGTTGATGGCAAATCAGTTTACTTATCATGAGTCGCATTTTTCGCCTTGTGCGGATAGCGAACGCACGTGACTCATTTTTCGCCATTTATTCCATTCAGTGAAAGTTGGTTGATGGACGCCCAACTGTTGAGATATCTCATCGAAAACATTTTTCTCCTCCTTCTCCTTCTGCCTTTTTTGTTTTCCAACATACCAGTAAAGCATATCTTTAACAAGCTAGTGGTTGATCGTTTGACATAGTCAAATATTTAAAGGGTTTTACTTGTAGTTTTATTAAATAGAGGGTGTAGGGAAGTAGTTTGACAGAGAGTGGATATTTTGTGGGGGGGAATACAGTACGCGATTTTGAAACACCTCAATGTGATTGGTTAGTTGTTTAATACATGTGATACAATCAAGACAATATGAAACTACTGGGAGGACATGAATTAAATAATATTTTACGTTAAAAGTTATCGGCACCCTTATTTATTACGCATTTCGCCCCAAACAAGGCACAGTTCCACTTTGATGTAGGGGTCTACTATCAGGGATATGAGTTGCAGAGATACTATGTAGGGAGTTGAGTAGAAAGATGTCTGTTCACATTAGGCTTGAACTTATGTATGACATTGGGGAAACAGGAAACAAGAAGGGAATTCCAAAGTCTAGCAGTTTTGGAGAAGTAACTACTAGAGTAGAAGGCTGCCTTACATATAAGAATCTCTACTGTTATAGAGCGTGGTGTCATCGGCATACTTATCCCAGAGACTATTTTATCAGGGAGTTATTTTTAAATATTTGGAATAATAAAGGTCCAAGGATCTTTATTATAGCCGCATTTATATCATATTGTTAAGATGTACGAACGCCGAGGACAACCTGGATTCTTCTCTTATTTAAAAAGAATTTAATTATGTAAAGTATTCGTCCAGTGATAACATATGATCTAATTTTCCTGAGAAGACCATCGTTCCATGCTCCGTCAAAAGTCTTATATATATATATATATATATATATATATATATATATATATATATATATATATATATATATATGGCTACTGCCATACTTTCCCTGCTTTGTCCAGTGTATGGTATATATATTCGGAGATTACAGTCAGGATATTTGCTGTAGAACGGGTTTGCCTGACTCCATATTTTTGGTTGATCAGCAGTTTCGCAACTTTAAGATGATGAGTAAAGCTTGATTAATTATAGACTCAAATATTTTGGCGATGTTTTGGGAAAGCCATCCAACACAGTCTGATTCTGTATTTCGATGTCATCTCGTGATTAGTGGAAAAAGGTGGTTTATTCACTAAATAAATCAATTGGGACACCTGTCTAATAGGTTTACTGTGAATAGTCATGTTTGTTAAATTGTGATTTAGCTGTAGACATACATTCGTTTTTCTTTGGGTTTATTTCCAATCCTATTTTTTTGTATTCTCTGCTAATACATTAATAAAAACTTGAAGTATATGTATTAGTACATCCCTTTTTGGACTGCTATGCATTTATACATATCGCACACAATTTCAATTATGCGCCGGTAACTGCCTTTGTCGTGATTCCCGTTTTTAGCCGACAGGCACGTCCTACATCTATGTTTCGTTTTCTACGATCTATCTCTTTCTCTCGCTTGGCGTTAACGTGGCATGTTCTTTCTCGTCTGAGTATCAATGTGAGACACGTTTTTAACACAAGTCTCGACAGCCGTGTAATCATTTCAAGGAAAGGATGATCTTTCGTATATACTCACATATGTATACACGATTACCACTTAACGCATCTAGACACACGTATGCACAAGAATATATACAACGAACATTCTAACTCCATACACTTGTGTACCATTAGCTTATACGTATAACAGACAATTAACTTCATGCATATTCCTACACACACGTGTACACAAACACACTTTGTATTATTCAATACTTCTGTGTAAATAATCTTTGTATATATGTAAATACGTAACCCTGTTTTAGCGTGCTTACCTTTAATGCTTCTTCTTTAATGTACTTGTAAACTTGCCATTTATTGTTGATTGTGTATTAAGCTGTCCCAACTACAAACGACGACCTTCGACCTCCAAGTAATCGAACACGCTGATCTCTATATCTCGTAACAAAAATCCGTTACATATGTGTGCAGTCATTAACAACAGCAATGTCATCAGCATAGGAAGGGTTGATGAGGATTTGTCCCCCACCCCCTGTAGAAAAACCGCTTTGGCAAGTCCCTTTAGTCTTAAGCATAACAGCAGTTAGTGCAATACAGAACAGGATTATTGAAATTATATATTTTTTCTTGACGATCTTTACGGAGCGGATAAACCCAATGTCAGTTTTTATAAAAGTCTGTTATCCTATCGAAAAGTTTAGTTAAATCTCTAAAACCATGTATAAGCATTCATTAACTCGATTAATTTTTCAATTAATTGGGTAAGGGCAAAAATCTGTTCTACTCTACGCCTTCCAGGTTGATAGGCCGCTTGGGAATCAGGGAGTCACGAATAAAGATCACATGTGATTCTGTTGCAAATGATAGCCATAAAGAGTTTATAAACATGTCTCAACAAACGTATAGGTTTGGTTTTTACATTCGAACTTGTCATTGTTTTTGTACAAAACGACTATTAATGCTTATTAATTTTATTTATTGCGGACTATTATCCTTATCTTTGATTAGCAGTTTCACAACGTTTCGGCCAATTATTCCTCTGGCCTTCATCAGGTGGTAACCGCGATCTTCAGACAATTCTCACCTGGAACCGTAGAGATTCAACGTCCCGACCGACCGGACCCAACCATGGAAGATCAGATAATAAATAAACATGAATTTATAAGATCAAAAATTTCAACATTGATCGCCCTTCGAGGCCCGTGGTGCAGTGGACAGAGACGTTGAAACTCTACGGTTCCAGGTGAGAATTGTCTGAAGATAGCGGTTTCAATCCTACCCAAAGCCGACTAGTGGCTTACTTGGCCAAAACGTGGTGAGACGGCAACAACTACGGAAGGCAGTAATTGCAGTGAATGCAGTCAGGAGATTCAGAGTTCCTATCCAGAGTTGGCCGAAACGTCGTGAAACAACTAAGAACAGATGAAGATAATAGCCTGCAATAAATAAAATTAATAAATAATACTCATCTCACAAATGAATTCCAATTAATAATAATATAAACTATTTATGCTTTCTTCAAATTAGAAGGAATTTTACTAATTTCTAAAATAATATTGAACAGCTTATGAAGAACTAAGACCATGGCATCACTTCCAGCTTAAAAAAATCGGAGTGAATGTTTTCGATGCCAGAGCTTTTGCTAATGGCTGGTACGAGTGTTTTTGTTACATATAGAATAGGTAATTCTACTGAAGTTGAGTCGATTACAAGTATAATGGAGCCCATATCTCCAAGGATTTTTCCTTCGAAATTAAGATTTTTTCCCGTTTTTATCTTAGATACTGAAACAAGAATGTAGTAGGCAAAAAAATAAATGTTCTGTCAGCAACAGTACAACTTCAAAATAGTCAATATCGCCCACCTCCAGAAGAGAGGGAATTCCTGTTCGTGATAACCGTGGTAAAAGAAGACACACTCCAATCACCAGAAACACCCACACACACAATTTGCAGGACACTGCCGACTCGTCTCTAGCCTCCTGCTTTTATAGTGGCCGGGAATTATCCATTTGCATAATCACATGAGAAAGAAACGTGATTTTCCGAGAGTTGCATGGGGTAAACGCTAATAAAAACCCCCGGACACCATCTTGGAATTCTCTTTTCCCCCTAACCGGTGACACAACAGACGTACCCGAGGTAAGCTCTTTTTCCCCTCATTTTAGTTATTGCTACTTCTGCTACACTCCCCCCTGATCTCATGATCACAAATGGGGCAGGGGGCAGTCGTCTCTGTCTGGTACTTCTCCGAAGAACCGGAGGCAGCACTTCCTCCCTGCCATCCTCCTCATCGCCATTATTGCCACCAGTCTGCTCCATAGGCGGTGTTTCACAATCAGGGCAGGGGGGGGCACTATTCGCCTCTGTCGGGTACTCCTTCGTAAAGGCAAGACGGGTGGTCCTTCCTCCACTTCTTCAATATGTACATTATATGGCTCAAAATCCTCTCCGTCGTCCTGCATCATACTCTCTGTCTTTTCAGAAGACATCATACTGTCTGAGTCTCCCTCTTCCTCTGATGTAACAACATAATGGCGAGGGCGCAAATCCTTCACGTGACGAGGCACACCGTCCACCAAAATCGACTGAGGGCTGATCACCTTGGTCACCTCACCCTTGCCGAACCTCGTGGTACATCGATTTTGCGGTCTTTTGACCCATACGCGATCTCCAACCTGGTAAAAGCTGTTCTTGGGACCTGGGGACGCAGTTGCGAGATTGGTCTCCATTACTCGAACTTCGTATTGATAAATCCTGTTGGCAGGCGCAGTGGAGGGAGATGTGTCGTCTCTTGGTGTGATGTTATACCAGTAGACAGCCTCCTGTATTGTACAACACATTCTAGCCGTTATTCGTTTCACTGTACGGTGACATCGCTCCGCTATGCCATTCCCGGCTGGAGCGTATGCACAACTGAATCGCAAGTGAACTCCCCATTTACATGCAAATGCTTGGAACATATTGCTGCAGAAAGCTGTGTCATTGTCTAAAAGGGGTTAATGCGGCGCGCCACGCTCGAGGAACACTGCCTCCAACTGATGAATCACGCTTGCCAAGTCCTGCCTTGCCAATTTCCTCCAAATGGAGAAACGCGATGGACCACAGTTTGTTAAAGTTAAAAAATGGAAGGTGCCATAATGCGTGATATCCATTCCAATTCTCTGCCAATTCTCGTTAACTTCCAGCTTTCCCTTTTCCCACCTGACTGGCGCTGGGTCAATGGACTGACATTCCTCGCATTTCTGTATGACCGTTCTGACAGTTGCTTTTGTCGTGGTTGGACATCTTCTCCTGACAAAGTAGGTAGTGCGTCGCACCCCCGGATGTCCACTATCTTTGTGAATAGCCATGATTTGACTCTCATCCAGCTCGTCTGTGTGGACCGCGCCTATCACTGGGTCAAGACCGTTTTTCTTTTTCATTGCCTCAAGCCACCGCTGTGGCACTCGTGTCAGTCGGTCAGCAATGTTTCGTGCTGATGGAACCAGCGTCACATCCACTGTCAGCCCGTACTCTTTCACGAGCTCCTTAAGAGTGCTTAATCGCCTCCTAATAAGCATCTCGCTTGCTGCTTTGGTGCGTACTCGCGCCTTTCCAGTTAGCGTGTCCGAGACACAATGGTATACGCAAACAGAATCTGTCTTTATGTGTAGCACCTTGCTCTGCCACTGGAGAGCCAAATTTATGCCTTTCAATACGGCATCCAGTTCAGCCAAGTTGATATGTTGAGAGTCATCTTCAGGTCGCAGCCAACATGCATCTTCCAACACAGTTTCACACATCTCCAAGGCTGCCCCAATTGCTAGGGAGCTAGCATCGACCCATACATTCAGCTCTTTGCCGTCCACACACCAATTTCCCTGTGCCGGATCGTTCTGCTGCGCAGATTTTTAGGTTTTGAAAATCATACGATGTAGTACGGCGTCCCTTGCTTCATCATCCCAGCCCTTCGTTACCGAACTTACTCTCCTTCTGAGTATTCCGCAAGCCACACGAAGCCAACCGCACACCGGAAAGTGCCCGACAAGTTGACCACACAGGGAAAAGATTGTTCGTCGCGTAACAATACTGGGAGCCTCCGGAATTGCATTTCCTCGCTTCCACCGCAGTTCATTGCGTTCCATCCTGACTGCCAATCCCAGCACCCGTGCACCGTCCTTCAACTGCTCCGGGTTCTTGCACTCCAACCTGAACTGCGCGAGGTGTTCTCTCACACGGGTCGCGGGCACCACGTCTTCATTGACAAAAATGTCATCAATGTAAGCAGATGCTGCGCGGCTTATAACTTCTTCCTGAGATAGTACTTCGCTGACAATTGCTCTCATTATCAAGGGAGCCACATTCAAACCAAACCCCAGACGGGTCAGACAGTATTTTTCCCATCGATTTCCACAGTCTGGTATGGCCACAGTGTCTCATGGATCCGGACTTGAACGTATGCTCTTCTGAGGCCCAGTAGAGACACGTTAGCACCTTTTTGTCTCCACTCATGCAGCTTAGCCGCACAAACATCTGCGTTGGCCGTAAATGCGTCTACGTAATGATTTAGCTCCCGGTAGTCCATCACCGGGCGCACTTTGGCTTTGTTCTGCTGTATCACAGCCATCAGGGGAATTAGACCTTTAGGGGGTCCCAATTTATCCTCTGGGTATGGCACGAGCCAACCATTATCTATCCAGGTGTGGAGCTCCTACGTGTATTCTTCACGAATTTCTGCTGGCACTGGGTACTCTGACACTCGATTATGCAGCCTTTCAGGGGGGTGGTCCACAGACCATTTCCACGATGCGGTCTACGTTCGGTTTTGATGGTCAAAGGTAGCAGTGAAATCTGGTTCATCGATAGAAATGGCTGCGCATTTAATACTTTTCCTGGCGCCCAGCCGCACTGATCCTGTAGGCTTGTCAACGACACCTCCTAGAGCTTTTATGGCGTCGATCCCTAGAAGCAAGTCAAATCCCAGTGGCTTGCCATGCACCAACAACACATCGACTCTGGCAGACACACCTTCATCAGTGGATACAGAGACCGTTCGAACACCGCAGCACGCATGGGACATTCCACCAATTGTGTTGACATTTACGTTTGTTTTTCTCCAAGACCGGCACCGGTCTGCATGTAAAATTTTCCTGGAGCATCCTGTATCAATAAGCGCATAACATCGCGTCCAATCAACATGGATTCTTATCACCGGGAGCGTCGTGTTCACATCTTGGTTGGGAAGGAGACTGGCGCTTATGCGTCCTCCCCTTGCTCGCTTCCCGAGCAGTTCCGAGCCCAGTGTCCACTCTCACCGCAACGGTAACACCGTGTTCCACGTTTTCGACAGTCCCTTGCAAGGTGGCCTTTAACATTGCATTTGAAACAGGTCACGTTAACAGGATTATTCTGGGCCCTGTTGTTGGGTGAGCGTGTGGCCGCAACCACATCCTGATTTTGTTCGCCAGTCGTCGTAAAAATTCTCGCTCTCGACATTAGCTCCCCCATGGTCAAAGCTTTGATGTTCGGCACCTGTTGAAGAGCAATTGAGATGGTGTCAGGGAATCCAGTGACAAAAATTAATTTTGTGAGTCTCTCTAAGCTTTCTCCTGTGAATCCGGCCAATCCAACCAACTGCCTGATTTTGTTGGCGTACACATCCACACGTTCACCAGCCCATCTAACCATAGTTATTTTTCTATATGCTGCAAACGCGTCATCAGTGAATGCCTCCTTTAATCGAGCCTCAATCTGGTCTATTTTCTTTTGATCGTCCTCCTCCATTTCCATGTAGAGGGCCAGCGCATCGCCTTCCAGGTATAAAGGTAGCAGACTCGCTACGTCATCCACCTGCTGAAGTTGTGCGACAAGTCTCACTTTTTTCAGCCACGTTACAACGTCTCCCTCGCCAGAGAACGGCTTGATAATATCACTGCTTATCCGCACCTTCGCCATATTCGGGCCGAAATAGCTTGAAACAAAAATGTAGTAGGCAAAAAAAATAAATGTTCTGTCAGCAACAGTACAACTTCTAAATAGTCAATATCGCCCACCTCCAGAAGAGAGGGAATTCCTGTCCGTGATAACCGTGGTAAAAGAAGACACACTCCAATCGCCAGAAACACCCACACACACAATTTGCAGGACACTGCCGACTCGTCTCTAGCCTCCTGCTTTTATAGTGGCCGGGAATTATCCATTTGCATAATCACATGAGAAAGAAACGTGATTTTCCGAGAGTTGCATGGGGTAAACGCTAATAAAAAACCCCGGACGCCATCTTGGAATTCTCTTTTCCCCCTAACCGGTGACACAACAGACGTACCCGAGGTAAGCTCTTTTTCCCCTCATTTTAGTTATTGCTACTTCTGCTACAGATACCCCAGCTTATATTACATTTGTGAGTTTTTACTTTTTTCATGGCGAGGAAAAATTGTTTATCCGAGGGTAAATTTGAGATTTCATCAAGGTCATCATTCAGTTGTTTAATGTTATATCTTTTGACTATTGTTTTTCGTTTCTGCGCTTGCTATTTAGTATTCAGTTGAATTGTCTCTATACTTTATACAAACGCTTTGCTTATCAATTGCTCTTCTGCTATCAGGTTGAATCCTCTGAAGAAATGGTTGCTAAACAGATGGCGTGACCTTTTCAGCAGTTCCAATGATTTGATGTTCACTACATTTGAGAAATCTTCACCTCCATATAACGGGAGAATCTTTTAAAGATTGAAATCGATTAGTAAGCTCTAGTTAGAAAAAAATCCTTAATTTCATGTTTTTTCAAGGCTTCGACATTTTTTTTTTCATTGAAGTTTTAGGTTTTCTTCCAAATGTACTTTTACGTAAACACGAAGGAATTAGTGGTCTGATATGCGTGGGTTATATAGGACCGGCGCATTTGTGACGTTTTGCCGATACCTGTTACGGGAAAAATGAAATCGATGTGGCCTTTCTCTTATCGTTGGGACGAATCCAAGTATTAAGCTTAAGGTTCTGGAGAAGAGTATTGATTAGATAAAAGTTATTAGCAGAATAAAAGCATCTCTAATATTACTGGAGCCGACAATGTGTTTACCAACACAATTCTGATATGTGGAGTGTAAGCCCACGACACGGGCATTGACATCGCCCATAATAAAATGAAAGTCATGCCGTAGGATGCTGTCTATTAATTTCTGAATTTGGACGTACAGCTGTTCAACGTCTTTCTCAAATTAATTAGTAGTAGAAAATAAGTTTCGATGAAAATACTCTTATTATCCATGAAAAGAGTATTACCAGTATATCAGAAAAAAAACTTGATTGTCATAAATAGAGAAATACATGTATTAACAAGGAAGCCTACACCATTTGAGCGAGAAGTTATATTACTGGAATTGCAAAGTCAATGGCCAAATGGGAGTGTTTCAATGAACGAGTCCTACATTTTAGTTGCGGATAAGCCAATAATGTCCCATTGCATGCGTACAACGTCAAGAAGTATAACGTTAAAATATTGGTTGAAGTAGCTTATAGATTGGGAGTTGTAGATGCAAAGTTATTTTTCTGTTGACTTTTTTCTGGTCGCATTCCAAACGTGTTTGGCACTGCACATGCTGGCCTTTGGTATAACAATAAAACGCAATTAAAATTCAATTGTTATTATGAACAATCATGTATTTAATTTAATAAAAGCTTAATGTGTCCTTTTTTTATTTTCCATGTTTGGGTTGGAAACACATCATCGCATCCGTGAATATTTTCTCAATAACTTTTTATCGATCTCTTTGTTGCCGGTTGGTCTGTGTATTTAATTAACGATGAAGATCGCCAGTTGTAACCACTTGTTTTTTTTTTTTTTTTTTTTTTTTTTGTTTGTTTCTGCTTGATATTTTCTTCATCTCGTTTATGGTTAGTTTGTAACTGTCGATTTGTATTCACAGACATGTTTACGATTATAATGCTGGACAAGACGGAGCTTTGACATAAACACAGAAAACCACTCCTTTCGGGACCTGCCTGGCTGTAAAAGTAGAAAGTCGATTTTCTTTTTTTCATTGTTTAAAGACTATCCAACGAAATCTAAAAACGTAATTTTATCTCGAATGTGTAAAAGGTTTCTGTTAAATCGATGAAATTAATGCAAATAAAACTAAATTTCAACGAATGTCCAAGATTTCATATTGATGACTAAGCCTATGGCAATAGCATATTCTTTTCATTGTTTTGACTCTCGAGTGTATATCCGACACAGACACAATTAACCGAGAATCACATCACTCTACATAAAACAAAAGATATCAATAGATATATACTTGAGAATCAAAACAAGGAAAAGAATATGCTGTTGTCTAGTGATGACTAATATTTAAAAGAGAAGATATTCCCGTTCAGAAAATAATACTCTTTCCATCACATATTAATATTAGATTTTTTTCTGGTATAACATGAATTATTAGGTGCGTCTTTCATTAATTCATTTCGTAATTATGTGTGAACCGTGGAGTCTAAGTTAAACCCTTTATATTAATTGAATTCTGAATAATAAAATAAAGCATTTTTATTAATACCATTTACTTTAAACAAGTTTTTCAGTTAAACATAACGAAATAATATTTTTTAAATTATTTTTAAAATAAATAATTATAAAAATAAGATATTTAAAATTTTCGACTTTTAATAAATTTAAGCCTGCTCTACTCTCCCTTAAACACAAGCTGATATTACTACATTCATCACGATTTTCAGTATACATCATTTCTCACACTTCACCCTCTCTTTGTCTCTCACTAGTTACCTGTCTCTCTCCTTCCTCCCTCTATTTCTCATTGTTTTTTTGTGTTTCTCACTGTTCAATCTCCTCCTTATCTCTATCCCCATCTTTCCCACTTCACTCTCTATCCTCTTCTTCTCCACCTCTCGCTATTCCTCCCTCCCAACCTCTCTCTCTATCTCTCCTTCCCCACATTTAATACTGTATCCCTCCTTCCCTACCTCTTTCTTTCTAACCCTCCTTTCCTACCTCTTTCTTTCTAACCCTCCTTTCCTACCTCTTTCTTTCTATCCCTCCTTCCCTACCTCTCTCTATATATCCTTCCTTCTCTACCTCTTCCTGTATCCCTTCTTCTTACTTCTCTCTCTATCTCTTTTTCCCTACCTCTCTCTCTATCCTTCTTCCCCGCGTCTCTATCTATCCCCTCCTTTCCCACCTCTCTATCTATCCCCTCCTTTCCCACCTCTCTATCTATCCCCTCCTTTCCCACCTCTCTATCTATCCCCTCCTTCCTCACCTCTCTGTCTCTATCCAATTCTTCCTCACATCTCTCTCTCGTTCCCGACTTCTCTCTATTCACTCCTCTCTCTCTCGTTTCCCATTTCCAATTCTCTCTCTCTTGTTTCCCATTTCCCATTCTCTCTCTCTCGTTTCCCATTTCCCATTCTCTCTCTCTCTCGTTTCCCATTTCCCATTCTCTCTCTCTCGTTTCCCATTTCCCATTCTCTCTCTCTCTCTCGTTTCCCACTTCTCATTCTCTCTATCTCGTTTCCCAGTTCTCATTATCTATCTCTCGTTCCCAACCTCTTCTCCTTCTCGTTCCCGCCTCTCTTCTTCTTCTTCTTCTTCTTCTTCTTCTTCTTCTTCTTCTTCTCGTTCCCGCCTATCTCTCTCGTTCTCCGCCTGTCTCTCTCTCTCTCGTTCTCCGCCTGTCTCTCTCTCTCTCGTTCTCCGCCTGTCTCTCTCTCGTTCTCCGCCTGTCTCTCTCTCTCTCTCTCGTTCTCCGCCTGTCTCTCTCTCTCTCTCTCGTTCTCCGCCTGTCTCTCTCTCTCTCGTTCTCCGCCTGTCTCTCTCTCTCGTTCTCCGCCTGTCTCTCTCTCTCTCGTTCTCCGCCTGTCTCTCTCTCTCTCTCTCGTTCTCCGCCTCTCTCTCTCTCTCTCTCTCTCGTTCTCCGCCTGTCTCTCTCTTTCGTTCCCCGCCTGTCTCTCTCTGCCGTTCCCCGCCTGTCTCTCTCTGCCGTTCTCCGCCTGTCTCTCGCTGTCGTTCCCCGCCTCTCTCTCGGTGTCGTTCCCCGCCCCTCTCACTCTCTGTCGTTCCCCGCCTCTCTCTGTCTCTCTGTCGTTCCCCGCCTTTCTCTCTCTCTGTCGTTCCCCGCCTCTCTCTCTCTCTGTCGTTCCCCGCCTCTCTCTCTCTGTCGTTCCCCGCCTCTCTCTCTCTGTCGTTCCCCGCCTCTCTCTCTCTCTGTCGTTCCCCGCCTCTCTCTCTCTCTGTCGTTCCCCGCCTCTCTCTCTCTCTGTCGTTCCCCGCCTCTCTCTCTCTGTCGTTCCCCGCCTCTCTCTCTCTCTGTCGTTCCCCGCCTCTCTCTCTCTCTGTCGTTCCCCGCCTCTCTCTCTCTCTGTCGTTCCCCGCCTCTCTCTCACTCTCTGTCGTTCCCCGCCTCACTCTCTCTGTCGTTCCCCGCCTCTCTCTCTCTGTCGTTCCCCGCCTCTCTCTCTCTGTCGTTCCCCGCCTCTCTCTCTCTGTCGTTCCCCGCCTCTCTCTCTCTCTGTCGTTCCCCGCCTCTCTCTCTCTCTGTCGTTCCCCGCCTCTCTCTCACTCTCTGTCGTTCCCCGCCTCTCTCTCACTCTCTGTCGTTCCCCGCCTCTCTCTCACTCTCTGTCGTTCCCCGCCTCTCTCTCACTCTCTGTCGTTCCCCGCCTCTCTCTCCCTCTCTGTCGTTCCCCGCCTCTCTCTCCCTCTCTGTCGTTCCCCGCCTCTCTCTCCCTCTCTGTCGTTCCCCGCCTCTCTCTCCCTCTCTGTCGTTCCCCGCCTCTCTCTCCCTCTCTGTCGTTCCCCGCCTCTCTCTCTCTGTCGTTCCCCGCCTCTCTCTCTCTGTCGTTCCCCGCCTCACTCTCTCTGTCGTTCCCCGCCTCTCTCTCACTCTCTCTGTCGTTCCCCGCCTCTCTCTCACTCTCTCTGTCGTTCCCCGCCTCTCTCTCACTCTCTCTGTCGTTCCCCGCCTCTCTCTCACTCTCTCTGTCGTTCCCCGCCTCTCTCTCACTCTCTCTGTCGTTCCCCGCCTCTCTCTCACTCTCTCTGTCGTTCCCCGCCTCTCTCTCACTCTCTCTTTCGTTCCCAGCCTCTCTCTCTCTCTTTCGTTCCCAGCCTCTCTCTCTCTTTCGTTCCCCGCCTCTCTCTCTCTCACTCTCTCCTACTCTATCTCTCTCTCACTCTCTCCTACTCTTTCTCTCACTCTCTCCTACTCTCTCTCTCTCTCACTCTTTCCTACTCTCTCTCTCACTTTCTGTCGTTCCCCGCCTTTCTCTCTCTCTCTCTGTCGTTCCCCGCCTCTCTCTCTCTCTCTATCACTCTCTCACTTTCTGTCGTTCCCCGCCTCTCTCTCTCTCTATCTCTCTCTCACTCTCTGTCGTTCCCCGCCTCTTTCTCTCTCTCTCACTCTCTCACTCTCTGTCGTTCCCCGCCTCTCTCTCTCTCTCACTCTCTCACTCTCTGTCGTTCCCCGCCTCTCTCTCTCTCTCACTCTCTCACTCTCTGTCGTTCCCCGCCTCTCTCTCTCTCACACACTCTCTCACTCTCTGTCGCTCCCCGCCTCTCTCTCTCACTCTCTGTCGTTCCCCGCCTCTCTCTCTCTCACTCTCTGTCGTTCCCCGCCTCTCTCTCTCTCACTCTCTGTCGTTCCCCGCCTCTCTCTCTCTCTCACTCTCTGTCGTTCCCCGCCTCTCTCTCTCTCACACACTCTCTCACTCTCTGTCGTTCCCCGTCTCTCTCTCTCTCTCTCACTCTCTGTCGTTCCCCGCCTCTCTCTCTCTCACTCTCTGTCGTTCCCCGCCTCTCTCTCTCTCTCACTCTCTCACTCTCTGTCGTTCCCCGCCTCTCTCTCTCTCTCACTCTCTCACTCTCTGTCGTTCCCCGCCTCTCTCTCTCTCACTCTCTGTCGTTCCCCGCCTCTCTCTCTCACACACTCTCTCACTCTCTGTCGTTCCCCGCCTCTCTCTCTCTCTCACTCTCTGTCGTTCCCCGCCTCTCTCTCTCTCTCACTCTCTGTCGTTCCCCGCCTCTCTCTCTCTCACTCTCTCACTCTCTGTCGTTCCCCGCCTCTCTCTCTCTCTCACTCTCTCACACTCTGTCGTTCCCCGCCTCTCTCTCTCTCACTCTCTGTCGTTCCCCGCCTCTCTCTCTCTCACACACTCTCTCACTCTCTGTCGTTCCCCGCCTCTCTCTCTCTCACTCTCTGTCGTTCCCCGCCTCTCTCTCTCTCACTCTCTGTCGTTCCCCGCCTCTCTCTCTCTCACACACTCTCTCACTCTCTGTCGTTCCCCGCCTCTCTCTCTCTCACTCTCTGTCGTTCCCCGCCTCTCTCTCTCTCACTCTCTGTCGTTCCCCGCCTCTCTCTCTCTCCTACTCTCTGTCGTTCCCCGCCTCTCTCTCTCTCTCTCTCACTCTCTGTCGTTCCCCGCCTCTCTCTCTCTCACTCACTTTCTGTCGTTTCCGCCTCTCTCACATTCTCTCTCACTCTCTGTCGTTCCCCGCGTCTCTCACATTCTCTTTCACTCTCTTTCGTTCCCCGCCCCTCTCTCTCTCACACTCTCTCTCTCTCTATCGTTCCCCGCCTCTCTCTCTCCCTCTCTCTCTCTATCGTTCCCCGCCTCTCTCTCTCTCCCTCTCTCTCTCTATCGTTCCCCGCCTCTCTCTCTCCCTCTCTCTCTCTATCGTTCCCCGCCTCTCTCTCTCCCTCTCTCTCTCTATCGTTCCCCGCCTCTCTCTCTCACTCTCTCTCTCTATCGTTTCCCGCCTCTCTCTCACTCTCTCTCTCTCTATCGTTCCCCGCCTCTTTCTCTATCGTTCCCCGCCTCTCTCTCTCACTCTCTCTCTCTATCGTTCCCCGCCTCTCTCTCTCACTCTCTCTCTCTATCGTTCCCCGCCTCTCTCTCTCACTCTCTCTCTATCGTTCCCCGCCTCTCTCTCTCACTCTCTCTCTATCGTTCCCCGCCTCTCTCTCTCACTCTCTCTCTATCGTTCCCCGCCTCTTTCTCTATCCTTCCCCACCTCTCTCTATCTCTGTCGTTCCCCGCTTCTCTCTCGTTCCTCACCGTACTCTCTCTCTCTCACTCTATCTTTCTTCCACCACTCTCTTTCTTCTATTTCTCTCACTCTCTTTCATTCCTTCCCATATCTCTCTCATTCCTTCCCTCCTCTATCTCTCTCATTCCTGTCTCTAGCTTTTACTAACTACTCCTTTTCTCACTTTACCATCTCTCCCCCTGTATCTTCTTCCTGCATCTCTCTCAAAGACACAGAGAGATCCCCGCATTTACTTTCCTTCTGGTGAAATTTTCAGTCATCTAGAAAGATATATTGGTGATTTATAAGCATTAGTTTCATTAAAATT
Source organism: Euprymna scolopes (assembly GCF_053919585.1). NCBI lineage: Eukaryota > Metazoa > Mollusca > Cephalopoda > Sepiida > Sepiolidae > Euprymna > Euprymna scolopes. The sequence continues at coordinate 11,163,774 of NC_136489.1, forward strand.
ATCACCCTAGATAATGAGCATGTTTTAATAATTTTACAATTTATTTATTTTTTCGATATTATATTACTTCAGTTAATTACTATTAATATAGACAAAACAATTAAGGAAAATTAAGACAGTAAATGGCAAACGTATAACAGCAAAAATTAATCGTAGATTATTTAAAACTAGCGGGGGTACCCGGTGTTGCCCGAGTGTTTGTTTCCGGGACGGGGGGGAGTTTTAAAAAATGTTATGGTAGGTAAGTAGGAAGGATCAAACCCGGAGTCATGAGTAAAAGTAGGAAAATAAAGTGTGAAAAAAAAACCCCAAAAAAAAACATCTGCAACGTTAACAGTTCGGCCACCAAGAAAAGTCCATTCCAGTTGTTTAGGAAAAAAAAAGAAAAAAAAAACGACTACGGTAGGTCGGCGCGAACGTGAAAATATAATGTGAATTGTCCAACACGCTAACCACTACGCCACAGAGCACTGCAGCTTAGTTTAGTAATTTTAAATAACTTCACATGAAAGAACAACGAAGCCAAACCGGTGTTCTCTTAACTGTTCCTTGTGAACGATCCCCAAACGGTGTTAAGTGGTGGCAGGGGGAGGAGGAATTTATTAGAGAGAAAATATTTTACCACGTCCATTGATCTTAACCGATTTTGGCCGTGACTTCTCAGCAGAAAAAGTATAGAAATCTAAGATTATCGAGGAATTTGAGAAATAATAAGCCTATAACACACCTCAGATATTGTTCTGCCGTTTGTGCATATCATATTTGCATGAAATATCTTGATGTTTAATCCTATTAATGTCAAAATCAGACGGGAAAAAATGAGTTCATTTTATTTATATAGAGAAGATAAGTTATGCAAATTACAGATATTCAAAGGTCTACATGTGTTTCAACTACACTAATATATATAGAGAGAGATAGACAGATAGATGTTTTTATTTGTTTTTGTTAGCGATACTTTTGGAACCCTATTTTTACCTAAATACGAGTTGGGAATAATTTCCTCTTTGACCAATTTGGTACACCCTTAAATGGGGAGCGGCATATATATTATTTTTAAAATATAATTATCCACTGACACGTGTTTCGTCGTCTACAACTCATCAGAGTGGCTAAATTTAGCGTATTGTATAATCCTGAAGTAGTATCAACATACTTAAATAACGATATAGTTACCGGACTGGGATAAAATGATACGGAGAGTCTCCTAAGCAAATCCAAGTGCTTAAACGTAGGCAAATGCTGTGTTCTGATCGTATCTTGTGTTTGTCACTGTAGGTTTTTGTAAATATCCGTATTAAAGAGCTGAGAAATAATGAGAAAGACATGTATACTTCATTCCATCCTTATCATAACATTGATAAATAATTAAAATAATGGTTTTGTACAATAAGATTCGTTGTGTAAGTGAGGAGCATTTTAGCGTCTTTATTTATTCGTCCATTAATTAACTTCTATAGTGTCATACTTCTAGGATATTTAGATATTCTGAAGATAATAGAATTGAAATTAAAGTGCTAATTGGCAAGCCTATGTTGTAGTCCAGCGGTTAAAGCAGGATTAATGTGGCTTACGTCTGTCTTCCGTTTGATAATTTATGTCTGCATCAAATACAGTGGTTTCTTAGTGTCAAGCAAACGTTTGCAATTTTACTTCAGATGTTGGACTATGTAATATAGTGAGCATCTTTTTCGAATTGTCATATTGTCGCCTGTATATTTTATAAACGTACTTTTACAAAATGTGTGCCATAGTAAATACGTTCTGATAACCGTGCTTTTTGTAATCGTACAACTTGTTAAATCTACAAAGTAAAATTTCTTACAGATGATAATCTGACAAGCGAAAGATTTCGGGTCCATATAATGATGGCGGTCGGACGACGACAGAAGTGTGTCACTAGCTTCTCTCTTTACTCTTTGTCTGGTTGTCTTTGTTTTGACTTATTTTTATATTTAAAATTCCTTGATTGGAATTACTGTTAACTTATTTTGACATTTTTTCTCTATTGTGGTATGTTTTGTACTTTTAGCAATTCCAATCTAGAGTTAAATATTTCTTTGTTTCATGATTTTGATTTTGCGATCAGAATGTAGGGTTGACGTCATCGAGAGCAATCCGAATTACATCTGCTGTTGCCCGGCTTCGATATTTTCCAGCGTTGTCATCTATGCTACTTTAGGCTGTTTCACCTTCATCTTCTGCTGATCAAAATCTAAATGTCTACATACATGTGCGTTGCAATATTTTTGGCATAATTTTCCTGAATATAATCACAAAAATTTGGGCAGTTATATTTACAAGTAAAGATAAGAACAAACTATTCAGGTACTAAAATAGCTGTATAAAATATACTACACCTTTCTGAATATTTTAGTCATAGTTTTTCGTTTTGACACAGGAACTGGATGGCTGCTGATTCATACTAGATTAATGGTACCATTTTACCTTGAATTCTTTACAATCCAAAGTTTCACTGATCAGATTGATACAGCTGAGACAATTGCATTTAAGCATCGCAATTGGAAAATTTTATTTTGCAATCTCGTTTTAATGATTTTTCTATTATAGGACAGATCTTCTAGTAAAGAATGTGTGATTTTTGTGTTCCTTATAAAAAGACATGTAAGATAAGCTATATATTCTCTAATAGTGTATCCATAATGTACATTTTACAAAGGATGAAGTTTTCCCAATGTTATATAGGGGTTTCATTGAGAGAGTCTTATTATAAGCGCAGTCTTAGAAGAGAGATGTGTTGTAAGAGTTCTAGAGAGGGAGAGAGAGGGATGTTGTGAGAGAGATTGTTCGTGTTATAAAGATTCATATTTATATTAAATGTTCATTACTTACAAGTGTTGCTATGGAAACTTTTGCTGGAATCACAACACAAAGACGACGTGTACAAAAACACCTGATGGTTTATTTCTTCTCACGACCGGTCGTGGTTTTCATCATCAAGAATTCAAAGCTTCACATATTAAGTTTCAAAGTGACCGTCTCGCTTCTAGACGTTCGAATGACAAACTGGACTGTCGTCTGTCGACCTCAGACTCTCTCTGAGTTTCTCACTAACTCTTAAGTTTTTCTAACTATCTCTAGAACTTTCTATTTTCCATGACGTCATACACATGTTAAAACATGTGCCTTCTTTCACGTGTTCTGGGAATGCGTGTCCAAAACTTTTCCCTTTTTTACAAAAGGAATTTTAACCTATACTCAGTAACCTATATTTCCAATATCTTAAAAACATGTTTATTAAATTATCTTATAGCTGCATTCTTTCAATTAAATTTTCATAACAAAATTGACAGTGCACATTCTTTTCTTGAAATATTTTATCTCTATTCTAAACAATCGTTTGCTTTACATTCCATTTTCTAATTCTCACACGTAATCTATTTCTAAATCTAATTACGAGGTTCAAATTTCGCCTATGCTATTTCATTTTCATTTTAACTAAATCTCTCTATTTTTATACTTACATAAAAAGGGGACAGCCCTTATCATGTAACACCAAATCTCGCAGTGTATCGCTGGCGTAATATTAGGACATAACCCGCTTAAAACTTAAATACATTTGTACGTAATTTAAACCATATGTATTACGTTTTTTTCTATGTTAACATTTACATGGCGAATATATATATATATATACACACACATTAGCAGATTTAACAAAAAAGCTACAATAATATCATAGCGGCTCAATTAACACTGAAAATGTAAAGAATGCCAACATCAATATATTACATATAAATGAATCCCATTTCCGGAATTTCGAGAGGTCCTACTGGTACAAGATAATGAGCTTAGTGAAAAGGTACGTAGTAGTGATACGCGTTAAATCTTGAGTAACGACGAGGTTTCCGCGTAATAAATTCTATGAAAATTGTTATCATAGGAACTGATTCCATTAACTACCTGGTTTTATACTTATATTCTTGTTTCAAGATTAATGGACTCTTCCAACAACAATATAGTTACATCTAACAGATTATTGGGTAGCGATACAGGTAGTCTGAAACAAAACGCATTCGATGTCAGGAATGCATTGAACATTTTTAATTTTTAACAATTATTGTTTTTTTGAAAAAATAACACGTTCTTTTCTCATCACAAACCCCTAAAATATTTTTAAATATTGTATTTTATTTCTTGAAGGATTTCGGAGGGTGCCGGGAAATAAAGACAAAACATTGAGTATATAAATAATTTTTTTTTCAAAAAATTTAACTTTATTTAAACTTATATTTGAATATTCTAACGTTTAACATATCAATTACTATAACAGAAACGGTAACTTACGTATGTTTTAAAGATTAACATTTCTTAAGGCTACAAACTTATTTCCAGGTATAAAAATTTGTTTAAAAAGATTTGAAACTTATCAGTGTTTTGTTGTTTGTATTTTTCTGTCTTTGTTTCCTTTGTATTTTCACGACTCTTATATAACGTTTCCTTAAACCTTCACTCACTTGAAGTAAACAAAACCATAAACGGATTGTGGTAAACAAGGAGCAGACAAGGCAGACAGTTTCAATCACGAATTGTCTGCAAGATTAAATTTAGAATGAAATGGATAAACAGATTTTACAGACTCAGCCATGTCCAAATAATCATCAAAACCATTATTGGAATATATGTGTATATACGAGTAGTGTTCCAACAGTAAGGCCTTCTACTTTTTTTAAATTAAAAATTAAAACATTGAAGAGTTAAAAAGATGGGAGTGATACCATTAAAACGATCGAACTACTGTGTTACAGAATATATTTTCTTACTGTTGTGGTCCTGTTTAGAAGCTCACAGTATTAAGGTGAAAGTGTCCTGATGTTCATTTGAAAACTAGATGGCTCTGTGTGGTTTAAGTTGTCCCCCTTTACAAATTGGCTGTTTGGAGAAATGGAAAACTAGATGGTTCTGGTTGATAGTCAATTTGCATAAGTGGAGAAATGGGCAGCATATAAACGGTACTTTTTTTTAAGCAGGCGTGAAGAGCGAAGAGAGTGAAACGACGGGGTGTTTAAACTACGCGCGTGCTCTCTGTTCGATGGAATAAATATCTGGCTTACATAGTGTCAGACGAATCCATGCTATTATACATATAGGGGCGGTAAGTACCCCAGAACAACCCTCTCCGAAGATTTATTTTCCCGAAATATAGTTTTTTCTTTCTTGTGTTGATCTCCAAGTGGTCTGTAAGTTTCCTTTTTCTGCCGGAACGACGTATTTCGGTTATAGTTTAACGGGGTTCCAGATCAAATGCATCATATATATGTCGAACCTCTTTTTTCTGGCGGAGTTTCATTTAATTCGTTTGAAGTGCGTTTGCGTATCTGGTTCAAGTGTTTCTTATGCGTGGAATGCGGTCTTTCCACAATGTAGACCATATGGCCGATCCTGTTATTGGTTGTTCTTTGCACCCGGAAAATATTATCTTTGTGCATCTGCAAGAATATTTTTCTCCCGACTCGTAATTCTTTTTGGGAACAGTCGTCTTTGCGGATTTTACCTGTTTTGACAATAGTTTATCAATGACGGCTGTATTTTTCTCGCAAACATCACTTTTGCCGGAGACATCTGGGATGGTATATTCTCGTTCGGCGTTATTGTTGCAATGCTTTTCCGGATGAAGTGTTCTTTGCCTTTTTCAAAGCCCTCTTCAAGATGTCCACAAATCTTTCGGCCTGTCCGTTTGATCAGGGATGTAAGTCGGAGTTGTGATGTGGTCCACTTGGAATTTCTTCATGAACTCTTAAACGGCCCCGGATGTAAACTGAGTGCCGTTATCTGACACTAAACAGTCGACCACTCCAAATTGTGCGGATATTCATGACGTTTTTAGAGTGAAGTATGTAGTTTTGATTTTGCAATTAAAGACCATGACTACTTAGAGAAGCTGTATATGAGGTAGTACGGCTATGAGGTAGTATTGTCCATTAAGCGATCCCAGGTAACCCATGTGTGTCCGGTTCCACTGGTTAGTCAGCTTTGGGCCATGGGTTAAATTTAATTTGTGGCGCTTTCGCCTCTATTGCATATCTTCTGCATGATTTCACCTTATCTAAAATATACTTGTCCGTGATTTTCCAGTACACGTATTAAAGCATTAAACTCTACATTCTGGTGGCAACGTGTGAAAATTTTTAAAGATTTTCTTTTGGAGGGTCGTTAGAATAACTACTTTCTCCCGATATAAAAATACATGGTCGCATGTTGGAAAAACGTTTGCTACTTGTTCATCAGTTTGCAATTTTTCTTAAGTTACTCTTATAAATTCGTCACTTTCGCCTTCTTTCCTTGTATCATCCAGAGTAACGTGAAATTCTGTCATGGTATTTCATAGGATCGAACTATAATCTCCCTCTGATCGTACTGGTACGATCACCGAGTATTCAAATGGTTCACCATTTCTGAGTATTAACCTGGATAGCCCGCCTGTGTGTCCTAACATTTTACGGAAGGGACTGCATATCAAAGTCGAAAGCTAGTAGGATTGTTTCCCATTTTTGGAACATGTTTGCCGTATATGTAGGCAAACTTTTTTCGGGCGAAGAGACTAGCGGCTTGTGGTCTGTTTGAAGTGTGAAATGTCATCAATGGAGGAATCTGTGAAATCTTATTACCGTGAAAATGATGTTTAGGGATGCTTACTCCATCTGGGAGTAATGAACTATTATTACTTGTTTTGTTTTTATTTTTGGATGCAAATGTGTCAGAAACCAAAATAAATTGTTTTTCCCTAATTTCCCCGAATGGTATTTTCTTTTGCGTATGTATATTGAAAAATGTTTGTGCGTACTTTAAACGCTTATTACTAATACGAGATGTATCTTGTCATTTTTATACGAAAAATGGTCACAAAACATCAATTGTTTTTGCCTAATTTACCCAATTTTATTTCCTTTTAGGTATATATATTGAAATATATATATTGAAATATGCCTGAGGAAAATAGTTCTTTCTAACACTTAAAAATTTTAAAAGGTTTACATTGTGTCAAATTAAAAAAGTGTTCTATTTGCATTGTTTATAATATAAACAAAATTATGTATATATTGTTTAAAATAAAAATCGTTTATTATTTAAAGAAAACGTTCTGTTTATTTGTTCCTTTTTTCTGCTTATTTAAAACGGTCAGTTTCTAAAATACCGTTTATATAGTAAAGTACAGGCGACTACAGGAATTTGATTCCTTTTAAGAGATACAGGGTTCGAAATATTTTGTCACCTAACCTTCAGGCTTGCCAACAAAATACCATACCCTGAACCATACCCCGACACTGCATCCACCAAATTGTGTTGTTCTTTCATAGTATTTGCGCGTGGGAATCCTGACAGCGATTATCAAAGTTACAGTTCGGGATAATTTTGTGATAATCACATCCCCACTCAAAAAATGGCGTGTCTATTCCGAAAGTTGTTCTAAACATAAAGAGGTGGGGGTGTCTATTCTGATAGTCGCCCTTAACATGATGTGGTTGGGGGTTGGGAAACAACTGCAACAACAGTCATACTTTAATTTTTTTACGCGAGTGGGGGGGATGTATGCTATCATCGGGCAACGCCGGTTTTCGGGCTCCGCTAGTAAAATAATATTTATATCGTAGAATAATATTAGCACCATACAATAATGCATGATAAATGCATATACGCCTTTCCTCCACGTGCAGTTTATGGTCAACAGACTAACACATGTAGTAGATTGCAGAGAATAATGTGCATGGGTTGATTCCTTATGTCATAATTTAAGTGAAAAGGAGGACTTAGTAACTTTGTCTGATCAGCAGAGGGAGATGCGAGCACAATATGTAGAGACGGGTTAGAAATGAAAATAAAAGATTTCTGCGTGTCAAATATGTTATCTTATAACCCCGTTGCTGTAACAACGGATATGAGATTGCCTAGAACAACCGTTATCTGTCTTTTCACTAAATAGGAATAGACAAAACCTTAACTAGCTTAACAAAGGCTATTTGTTTTTCAGCCTTTACGCTGTCTTATGCATGATAATAATTAAGGAAACTAATGATTACAATGCTCATTTTTGCTATGTTTTCTGGTCCTCAGTAGCTTTACGATTGACTTAGACTGTGTGAATGTTATGTGTTAAACGCTTTTATTTTTCATAACTTCAAAAACAATATTGCTAAACGAAATGGATAGACGACAATGCGTCATTTATTCAAATTTGTTTTTGTTCCAAATTAGTGAGCAGTGTGAAGTAGGAAAACGGAGATTGAAAATCACGTTAGTTATATCTTGTCAGCCTATGTCATTAGACGCTCAAACGTCCCTCGCGCTATGATACGCAGTTGTCTTGCTATCACACGCGCCCTTTGTATTATGTAACATCGTATTCTTTTTTAATAATTTATACACCTACGTAATTTTCATTAGAAGAACATGTGAGATAAGCATTGATCATGTTCGGTTGGGGCTTCCATTTACTTGGCTTACTCTTTTACAATGGCGTCACACTTTATCAAGGTCCGAAGGCCATTCGAGGACAAATTAATCTTTGTAAGGTGGTAGTTTAGTAATCGGTAACAGTATAGATTGTGTGAAATTTGGATTATTTGAGAAGGGCTCAAAAAAACTTCTTCACATAGAACTTGAACGCTACCATATTATAATTGGCTGATAAGCAGGCCAATAGAACATCCGAGCGATTCTAGGAAAGAAACTTTGTTCAGGGAATCTGCGTTTAGATCTAGGCACAAATAGAGAGTTGGAAAAATTGTTGATAATGATTGTAGCTAAGAGTTTTTTTTTGTAAAAGTTTGCCGACTTGTGTTGTTTAAAAGTTTTCTTCTCGTAGATTGGCTGCAACTAACTTAATTTTAATAACCGATGTTGCACAACGTATCAGTGTTTATAGGACTAGCTTTAATTGGAAAAATTGGAACACTTTTAGGGTGTCGCAATCGGTTAAATACACATGCTTTTGTTCCGAATACTATGTGTTTTTATTTTCATTTTCTTGATAACTACCCCATGCCTGACTTTTTTTTGCGGACAGATGCCACACTAGACGATCTGAAAATCACCCCTTCTAAGGTGCAGTCTATTATAAAAAATCTTGACACTTCAAAAGCATGTGGACATGATCTCATCCCGGCTATGCTATTAAAAAGTGCTCCGACGAAGTAGCTCCAGTTCTCTCCAAACTTTACAACAAATGCCTTAATAAATCTTGCTTTCCTGCCTGCTGGAAAACTGCTTCTGTGGTACCAGTTTTCAAGAATTCTGACGAAAGAACTGACCCAATAAATTATCGCCCTAGTAGCCTCCTGCCACTTTTCGCCAAAATATTTAAGTCCATAATTAACTAATCTCTGGTTCATCACCTTACAGATGCTAAACTTCTGACCGACCAATAATATATATTTAGGAAAGCCCGTTCCACATCAGACACCCTAACTGTAACCTCTGAACGCATATACCATTTACTGGACAAGAAGTGGAGGGTAGAGCGGTAGCTCTAGATATATCTAAGGCTTTTGACATGGTATGTCATAAAGGTCTTCTTAGGAAAATCAGATTATACAGTATCACTGGAAGAATACTTAACATAATTTAATCCTAAGACAAGAGAAAAATGCAGGTTTCCCTCGACGGTCGTACATCTAAACAACGTGATATAAATGCAAGAGTGCCCCAAGGAGCTCTATGATTCCTAATATTCATAAATTACCTCTCTGACAAAAATTTCTGTGAGTGGTATATATGCTGATGACACCACGCTCTATAACAGACACGACAGGAAAACAAATGAACACATATCTAAAGAAATGGGAGAAACACTAGAGGATGACCGCCAATCTGTAGTGGAACGGGGACAAAAATGGATGGTCACATTCAATGCTACCAAAAACAAAACTGGTTTCCTCAATTATTACAAGAAACCTTCTCTACCACCATTTGCAATGGGCAAAGACTCTTTATCTGAAAATACATCTTTTAAACTCCTCGGCCTAACGTTCACACGGAACATGAGTTGAAACAATTATATTGAGAGCATTGCCAGGATCGCCGCGAAGAAGGTAGGTTCTCTCTACCCTGCTAGAAAGCTACTAACGCCCAGAAGTGTCTTGTACTTTTACTTCTATAAGGTCACCATTCGCCCATGTATGGAGTATTGTTGTTATGTTAGGGCTGGTGTATCTACTTCTAGTCTCTCTCTCCTAGACAAGGTTCAAAAGAGAGTCACCAACCTGATAGGTCCTGAACTGTGATCTAAGCTTCATCCTCTGTTCCATCGATGAAATGTTGCATTCCTCTGCCTGTTCTACAAATATTTTAACAGTGAATGCTCCGGCGAACTGCAAGCACTTGTACCCCCTCAACGTAAATACTCCCGACAAACCCGACAAACAGCTAAATCCCACCCCTTCACAGTAGAAATCCCTGGATGTAACAGAGCCTTGTATTCCAGTAGTTTCTTCCCCAGAACCTCTTGACTTTGGAATTCCCTTCTGGGTACCTGCTTCCCGAACTGTACTGACATGCAGAAGTTCAAGTGTAACGTTTATCAACATCTTGCTGCCCAACTCCCTATATAGTACTCCTGTAGATTATGTCCCTGATAATAGCCCCCTACATCAAAGTAGCAATGTACCTTGGTTTGGGTGAAAATGTAATAAAGAAAAGTAATTTTCATTCATAATACTTATTATAAATGAAAATGGTAAATATATATTTAAATCACTTGTAAAACTAAAATCTATAGACCACATTCTCACATGTCATTTTTTACGCATGTGACAATATCTGAACACATAAATCTTATGGTGATCTGAAAAGTAACTCTATATATATTTATGTAATTCAGAATAATCGGAAATTGTAGTGATGTTGGGAATAAAATATTGGATCGTCCCATCACTAAGACTTACTCTGAAAAACGCATATTTTAGCCAAGTGATGTATTTATGTACCTACCACGTAGACGTCCGATGTATTCGGCGTCTATTCTCCCTGTTTTATTTTTTTCTCATACGAAAATCATTTGTTATCGATTAAATAAAAATAGAAAAATGTTAAAAAAAATAACAAATATTATGGATAGAATATTTCCTGATAAACATCTCGAGGGAGGAAAACTCGATTTTTACTTTTTAAAATTATTTTTTACCATTTTCCCATAGTTACAAATCTTTTCAACGAGATCTGTTTCCAGATAAAATAGCTGATTTTTTTTTTATATTTACTATTTTGCATAGCAAAATCAAACATGTTTTGTAAAGTTATAAACAAAACTTTAAGAAAATGGTGAAAATTTTTATTAATCCCCGGAAAGGTTTGAGTAATCTTAAGAAATAGCACCGCTTGTTATATTATATAATAATGAATGTTCTTGTGTTAGACTCTGCTGATTATTATATTTTTCAGATTAACGGTGAAGTTGATACGAGTATTTATGATCTTGTCAGGTTAGAGATAAGCACCATTGGTAAGAATAGACCCAGTAGAATACTTGGAGAGAAAACTGGCAGGTGCGTTGTATAAATAATTGATGCTGCCCAACGGTTTTCTGTCATCACTAGGGATTTAGAAAAGAGTTCTTTGTATATCAATTTACCTGACTATAGAGAATATGTGTATATACAAATTTATAATGTGCTTATACAAATTTATATATATTTATATAGAAACTTTCATTTAAAATTAAATTTGTTATATAGGCTCACACATGATTTTTCTCTTGAAATTATAAAGATTGCATTTGATACGTATTGGGATATACAGCATATATTCACACACACACATCAAATCTCTGGTGTTTGTAGAGGCGGAGAACTTTTAATAAAAGCAAATCACAGGAAAATTATTGTTATTTTATTGCTAAAGTTATTTCGAAGATAAATTTTCGGCATTTATTATTAAAATACAATTTTGGGCATATGGTCCCCTCCATCTCGTGCGTAATGCCTTAATCAAGAGGTAAAATTTTCTAAAACTCTTCGTATCAAATTAGGCTGTATTTCGGCTGTAATGCCTTGAATGTTGACTTCCAAGTTGTTTATTGTGGTTGCTTTATAAGCGTAAATGTGGGACTTTACATTTTACCCCAATGAAAATAGCTTAATAGTTTGCATCGCGTGAACATAATGACTAAGTGACTTGTCCATTTTGTGAAATTATTTATTTAACAAATGTTTTTTTAGTATATTTATCGGATCGATCGTTGTGTAGCATGTTGCTTTTTCGTACTCGTATCACACGATAAATTACGAAAATTTTACTCAAAGTGAATGTCTCGACAAAGGCTTCCTTTCCAGGGCAGTTGCTCTTGACATATCGAACGCCTTCGATAAGGTATTGCATAAGGGCCTACTTCACAAGATTTCCAGGTATGGTATTACTGGAAATATTTTCTCAATAATTAAATCATTTCTCTCTGATAGGTTCATAAGAGTAGTGGTTGATGGGCAGAAATCAAATGCCCACAGTATTAATGCTGAAGTCCCTCAGAGGTTCATCCTGTGCCTAACTCTCTTCCTGATCTACATCAATGATCTCCCAAAACACATACTTAAATCATTCGTTGACATCTATGCTGATAACACTACCATCTATGGCAACACATCAAAGGCCGTAAATGACAAAGTTCTCTCTGATTCTCTCTCCTCTGATCTTGAGTGTGTGGTGCAGTGGGGGAAGACGTGGCTGGTTACTTTTATCCCCATCTGGCATCAATTGAAATGGATGGCTCTCGTCTTGGGGTGGCTCCATTTTTTGACAAGCTTCTGGGCTTGAGCTTTACTCCTGATCTGAAATTGAACACGTATATCAGGTCTGTTGCCAAGGCCGCTGGAAAATGATAGTATCCTTCTACCGCTCCAGAAGACATCTCACTACTAATGCAATTCTCTATATGTATAAAAGCCTAGTACGTCCAAGGATGGAGTACTGCTGCCACATCTGGGCAGGAGCTGCTAAAACCAGCCTATCCTAGCTTGACAGAGTACAAAATCGACTTCGTAGCTTAGTGGAGGATGCCCTTTTTTCTTCCCTGCAGCCTCTCTCCCACAGAAGAGATGTTGCGAGCCTGTCTTTGTTTTAGTGTTATTTCCATGGCAAGTGCTCGTCTGAGCTCCAATCTCTGGTCCCCCTCGCCAATCTTTCACAAAAAAAACCCCGTCTAGCTAAACCTAGATTCCATGAACAGAGCTTCTTTCATAGAAGTGCACGACTGTGCGCCTCTTCCGTTTGCCTGTTTCCCACCTGACTACAAATCGGATGTCTTCAAGTCACTCATAAACAAATTCCTGACAAATCGCCCCCTTAAGTAAGATTCTCTATCAAATCTCCAATACTAATGATTACTACGATACTATCTCATTGCGCAATATCACTTATCCTCGAGTGGCTTCCGTACCTTGATAAGTGGTGACCTCCATGAAAAATAAAAAGTAACCAATTGTTGGAAAATTTGTAATTAATAAAATTATTTGTCAATTTAAAAGGAATCTTACAAAGTCTCAATTTATTTTGCTGAATCCGGTATTTCCAGCTTTTCACTGTGTGTCTTTTTATGAAATAATGCATCTTTTATACACATTATTTTTTTTTTTACATGGGGATCACAACTTATCAAGGCCCGGAAGCCACTCGCGGATAGGGGTCATTTTGTGTACAATAATCAATGGAATAATATCGTAGTAATATTTGGTATTGGAGATTTGATAAAGTGTCTTACTTAAGGAGGCGATTAATCAGGAATTTGTTTATGTTGGACTTGAAGACGTCCAAGTTGTAGTCAGGTGGGAAACAGGCAATCGGAAGCGAATTCCACAGGCGTGCACCAATCAGAAAAAAGATATGTTCATGGAATCTAAGTTTTGATTTAGGGACAGTTAAAGACAGTGGTTTTAGCTAGACTTGTGTTTATCATGAAGGATTGGCGAGGGGGACCAGAGATTGGAGCTCGGACGAGCACTTGCCATGGAAATAACGATAAAACAAAGACAGGCTCGCAATGTCTCTTCTGTGGGAGAGAGGTTGCAGGGAAGAGAAGAGAGCATCCTCCACTAAGCCACAAAGTCTATTGTGTACATTGTTAAGGCAGGATAGACTGTTTTTTGAAGCTTTAGACCAGATGTGGCAGCAGTACTCCATCTTTGAACGTACTTGGCTTTTATAGAGATAGAGAATTGCATCAGTAGTGAGATATCTTCTGGAGCGGTAGAAGGATCCCACAATTTTCCCAGCGGCCCAGGAAACAGACTTCATATACGTGTTCCATTAAAGATCAGGAGTAAAGGTCAAACTCAGGAGCTTATCAAAACATGAAGCCTCCCCAAGAGGAGAGCCATCCATTTAAATTGATGCTAGATGAGGAACAGAGCGTTGATGATGTAAAGATAGAAGCTTAGTTTTAGATGCATTAAAAGTAACCAGCCATCTCTTCCCCCACTGAACCACAAGCTCAAGATCAGAGGAGAGGGAATCAGAGATAACTTTGTCATTTACAGCCTTTGATGTGTTGCCATAGATGGTCGTGTCGTCAGCATAGATGTCAACGAATGATTTAAGTATGTGTTTTGGGAGATCATTGATGTAGATCAGGAAGAGAGTTGGGCCCAGGATGGACTCCTGGGGGACTCCAGGATTAATACTGTGGGCCTCTGATTCCTGTCCATCAACCACTACTCTTATGAACCTATCAGAGAGAAATGATTTAATTATTGAGAAAAAATTTCCAGTTATACCGTAACTGGAAATCTTGTGAAGTAGGCCCTCATGCCAAACCTTACGAAAGGCTTTTGATATGGGATGAGTAATTGCCCTAGAAAAGAAAGCCTTTGTCGAGAGATTCACTAATCCTATGGGATATAACTGTTAGCACATCAGCTGTAGATCTAGCAGAATGGAAAACATATTGCGTGTCACATATTACATATTGACGAGGTTTTCCAGAGTGTTGGAAAGCACTTCTTAAACAGTTTTGTAAGTATGGGGACAAGTTCTGGTCGAAGCTTTTTAAACACTATAATTGGAATGCCGTCCGGGCCAGTTGCTTTACTGGAATCAAGGTTCTTGATTAGTTTGGCGACCTCGTCCACAGATATTTGTATGTTGGATAGTGTGATGTAGGAAGAAATATGGGGAGTTGATGCCCTTCTGTCGTAGATTGTAGAGTTAGCTGCAAAGGACTTGGCGAATAGTTTGGCCTTGTCTGATGCTGATGAGATGACCTCAGGTCCATTTATGATGGTTGGGATAGAACGCACGCATCTGTCCAGGATCCTGTTTGCTATTTGCCAAAACTGGTGGGAACCTAGCCGCAGCTCAGCTACTTTGGATTTGACGGACTAAGCATATAGTTCTCTTGCATTTTTATAACTCTTTTACAGTGGTTGCTGGCAGTCCTGAAGGCAGCTTTAGTCTCAGTGCATCTATTACTCTATTACGTTGGTAGCTATGGAATAAGTGATGCCTGTGCGTAATGGCAGCAGCAAATTCTGGGGAGAACCATGGCTGGCTGTTAGGCTTTTGTCGGAATTTTTTGGATGGGATGGATCAGTCTATGCCTACAATTAACCATCTGATACTATAGAGGACACATTTTTTTTAAACATGGAATGGAGAGATAGATCAGATATGAATGTACGGAAGCTATCCCAGTCAGCCATAGAGTATCGTTGTATGGTGGAGAGGTACATCTGAAGACTTATTGTATTTCATTTTTATCTTAACTGATACAACTGTGTGATCAGAGGATCCCAGAGGAGATAGAACGAAACATGAACATAGCTCAGGAGAAGTTGTGAGGAAAAAGTCTAGAAGGTTTGCATACTGACCAGTAGTATCGGGCATACGGGTGGGCTCGCGAACTATCTGTGTGAGGTCAATGGCAAAATCATGACAGAACCTCCCCTCATTATCTGTCTTATTTGAGTGGGTCAGCCATTTCACATTATGGACATTGAAGTCACCGCAAATGTGAATGGTAGCGGAAGGATGAGCAGACAGGATGGAGTCAGTTTTCTCAGATACTGTCTTAAGGACAGTAACCCCGCTGTTGTGAGGGCGATAGAGGGCAAATATGAATGCAGTGGTGTAAGGAAGTGCAATGCGGAAGCACATATAAGGTAAATTAGGGCCTTCTGTGGAGATATCTCTACCACATAGGAAGCCATCTTTAATGTAGGCGCATATTCCATGTCCATGGCGATCTTGGGGGTCAGATTTAGATGTTAATTTAGAGTATCCTTTTTTATGAACTCATCTAGGGAAGTGGTCGGCCCTATGCCAGTTTCGCCTAGAAAGAGTAAGTCCGGTTTTGTCTCCTGTAATTGGGTTTCCACCTCTGGAAGTTTGGAATGTAGACCCCTGATGTTGGAGAAGGAGACCTGGTAGTAGGGGTCTACATTGGAGGATGGGGTTCTAGGTTTTTTCGTTTTTTTTTGTTTTTTTTTTAGATATTTCATGTTGAATTTTTTCCGTTTGTGGAACACGTCGACAGACTTGGATAGAGTGGGACACAGAGGGAAAGTAAGAGAGAGAAAGAGAGGAAATTTTTTTGTTGCACATAATAAGGTAAAGCCGTAACAATTACCCACTGGTATGGCATCGCGAGGGCCCACCAGAAACTACTGCATGGTCCAGACTCCATTCACCAAATGGCAATACAGCAGCCCCAGTACTTTACACCTGCTGATAGGACAGCCTCCTTAGTGGTTAACCAAGGTTCGGGTCCCTTACTATCGAACGAGTAACGTCAGCCCAGATGAAACGTTTACCTCCAGCATCCTTACTAGTGACGGGGCCACAAGGATAGACATAGAAACAGAAAAATTTCCGACATCTCAGGCTACTGTTCACTGGAAGGCAGTTTTTCTTCACACTTTGTAAGAAAAATCACTCATTGGAAATGAGGACTGAGGGACAAAAAAGGAGAAGCTAGAGTTACTGGAGCTGCCGATTACACAATAACAGTATATTATCTACTCTCCATTAAAAAAAAAGAAAAAAAGAAGAAAAGAATGTAAGGACTTATTAATATCTACATAATATAAGTCCGTTACTCCGTTCCCAGTTTAGGAGAATATTTGAAAACAATCTTCCCTCACAGTTTTCTTGGAGTATTTTATAAGATTTTTAGAGAACACATGCTATTCGTTAATTTTATTATTCGGAATGCCCTTATATCCTAGGACAGCGGGTTCATCAGCCTTCTATGGAATTCTCTTGGGGAATTTTAACTTAAATTTTACTATCGTCTCAGATTATCTTGCAAAATTACAGTTTTCTCTAGAATTCTATTTAAAAAATATCAACTTTATAAAGTATGGTCTTTTCCGTTGAGGGTTTCGTACCCATAATTTTTATCTTTCTTATTCTCCATTATAAACATTTTTGGTACTTTTGCACTTTTGTGTTCGCGCTGAAAAATACGTTTTTATTTTGAATACCATTCTTTACCTGGGACGAGGAGGGTGTAGTGTAACTATTGTGTGCCTCCCTCTAAATTTTACTAAAAGAACATACCATGAAATTGTAGAAAAACTATTTAAAAAATAGCGCAGTAACAAAGTGCGTAAGCACCATTTTTTTTTTCATTTTTACTTTTTTTATTCTTGTTCCTCTTCAACTTGTCTAATTTTTTTTTTCAACTTGTCTATTTTTTTTTACCTTTAATTATCCTCGAAATTGCCATTCCTATGTGTGTGTATGTACATATATATATATATATATATATGCACTTATTTTTCATGTCTTATTTATTAATTTCTCTATTCATGCATATATTTTATGCACATATTTTCCATTTCTAAATTAAATGCTTTTAAGCCAATTTTATGTTTCTCTTTGTATAATGCTGGATGTTCTGATGAGAAACAATTAACTGCGAAAGTTTTTCTTCATATTTCCGCTTATTGCACAGTCTTATGTAATTTTTGTGTTAACTTTATCTGAAGGGGCATGGTGTTTTTTATTGAGCCTTATCAATAATTTTCTCTAAAAATTGAAAAAATTAATTGCGTACGTTTGATAATCAATATTGTAAAAAAATGTAATCAAATGACTAATTGCATTTTTAAACGATATAGTTTCTCTCGCAGGAATCCGCTTCAGTATAAATATGCACTTACAAAAGTGTATTATATATCAATTTATATCTATTCCCTATAGTTCAGTTTTCTTGGAGTAGTTTAGAAGGGTTTTAGAGGAGGCATGCTATTTGTTAATTTAAATATATGATTCGTATTTAATGAATTAGACAGTATTTAAGATTCCGTGAATTTCTGTTTTACGTCCTCTTTTTTTAAAAAATACTTTCTAGAATCCAAATTGTATAAAAGCTAATTTCATCACAATTGGAACAAGGATACTGGTATAGGTTTCGTATAATTGTAAATAATACTATATATAATATATATAATACAAGAATATTAGTATAGGTTTAGTATAATTGTAAATAATACTATATATAATATATATATAATACAAGAATATTTGTATAGGTTTAGTATAATTGTAAATATCTATATATCTATAAAAGTGAACGTGTATGTGTGTGTGCATTTCCCCACGCAATAACTCCGTCAAAACTCGAAATTTGATATACAAGCTACTGAGATTTTGGAAATTCTTTGTGATCGGTTTTCGGCCAGAAATTTGCCTGTTAAGGGGTCAAAGTTCAACGATTTGACCTTTGAGAACTCTACCAAACTCCTCCGACATTTTTGGGTCTAAACACTTGAAATTTTGGATATATGTTCCTTGGATATGGATCTAACTTGATTTGAGCTCAAAACAATAAATCTTTAGGGGTCATAATAGGGGTCAAAGTTTTAAAAAATTGACCTGCGGTCTCTACTAAATTACTCAGAAAATTTCTGATCTAAACATTTTAAATTTTACATACAGGGTATTCAGAGAAAGAGCAAACTTTTAATCTGTTTGGGTCGGAAATTTGAGCTACCAATATAGAAATGTATGTATATATGTATGTTTGCATATCTGCCTAAATCTTTTGACAGAGGCCACGGATTTTTACAAGGTCAGTATCGTTTTTAAGTTTGACCTTTCAGACGACAAATACTGAAAAATTGGCTAAAAAGATTAATTTCTTCACTCTCAACTGAACACTTTTCTACAGGGAGGAGTCACTTATTTCACCGATATTTTCGAAAGGCAACCCCTCTTTTTGATTGTCTAGCCTTAATTTAAACCTACGGCACTTCCGGTTTGGCGGTGGTCGTAAGAGCAAAGACATGTTTTTTCTCATTCTTTTCCTCCGTTGTAGTACGGGTTCGAGCCTGTCTTTCTACTACCACTTTTTTTTGTTTTGGTCAACACATACCTCCAAACACCCGGGCAACGCGTGGCACCCTTGCTAGTATATGTGTAAATGTAAATATATATCATAATTGTAAATATATTAAATATTTTGTCTATGTGAAAGGATATAAATTGATGTTATACTCCAATGATTGAAGAATTGCTTTCATTCTACTTATACCGGATATTCTTCTGGTTGTATATATATATATATATATATATATATATATATATATATATAATTTTAGATTACATCGTATTGATTACGTAACAAAGTGTATCTGCATCTCTTCTCATGAATTTCATCTTAATAAATTATGGCTCTTTTTTTAATCTCTATTAATAATTAGTGTTAATTTTGTAAAACCAACCATACAAATAAAATATTTCCCTTAGTGCTATAAAAAACGTCAATTATTGGACTTCTTACAATCACGTAACGAAATCAACAGAAACTGGTCAATAGTAAGATGGTTAACTCCCCATAAATATGATGCGTTAAAAACTCTTTATTTTTAATCGCAGATATGAAACTGTCTAAATCGCTTTTGAAGAGTATAACTGTCATGCGTTGTTATTTAATAAGTCTTATCCATTATGTTTAAAATTGAAACAAAGTAATCACATGATTAAAATGTAATTCAATAAAACTAGTGCGAAATTTTAATTTAAATCCGGATTTCATTTCTAGGCAAAAATGGTTTTACTGTAACTTTTAGTCATTATTAGACTTTGAGTGTTTCCTTGTATTTTCTCAACTGTGTCCAGTCAAGCTATACGAGAAAAATGTTCGAAATAACAGCGTTACAATCAGGATTTGGTTCTGGGGTTCGGGAAGGAGTGAGTCACTCGCTCGACAACATCACGTTTCTGCCCTCTTCTTTTCCAATCGACCACATCTGGCCTCTCGCCACCAATGTCACACTGCACAATCTGAACGTCAGCAATACGAAATTCTTTTCAAGAGAAGATGTTCACGACTCTTCTTTCTGTCCCTCCCAGGGAATTATTCCCAGCTTTTATATCCTCCTATCGAGAAAAAAAGGAAGAGACAGAAAAAATAGCTTCTCCCACCATGACCTGCCTTCCCAAGATGCCCTTCGCGTATACAAATGAGCTAGCCATCTTTTCCTTCTTCTTTCCCAAAGAGCGATGCAGATACGTCCGGTATGTTTTTTTTTTGTTGTTGTTGTTTTTTTACCCTTTCGCATATATCCCACAGTCTATAGTTTGATAATTGCGTTTCAGGATTATCTTGCTTGACAACAACTTTTGAGAAATCTCTATTTGGAGATAGTTCAGCAGTACAGAACTTACGAGTGACCAAGTATTAATTATTATCGTAAGAAACGCCGTCAATCACACATACTTGGATTTTTCTCAGCTTTTCTTTCTCCTTTTACTATCATTTCTAATGTTTAGTTTTCGATTCTATCTAGTAATATTAGGTTGACAAGAAACTTCTTCCGGAATTTTTTTATTTTGATTGCAAATGATATATCAAGTTAGTGCAAAATAATTCTCGTTTTTGACGTTCAACTTCAAAAGATTATAACTCCTTTCATAATAAAGGTTATTAATCAAAATAAAATTAGAATCGATACATTTTTGCAAGCGAGAAATAAGTTTATTCATCCCATAACCATAGAAATTCGATGAAAGAGATGAAGTCATTGAAGGCCGATTCGGCATCATCTCGGCTTCTCCCGCAGGAAGTTGTCGAAATGATTGAAAAAGTGATAATCGCTAGGCAAGAGATCTGGTGTATATAGTGAATGAGGTAGTCTCGTAGCCCAATTCGTTAAGCTTCTGCAGGGTCAGTTTAGCAACATGCAGGCGAGCGTTGTCATAGAAAAGAATTGGTCCTTTCATATTGACCAATCTTAGACACATACGTGGGAACTTTTGGTGCATATCGTCGATTTGTCGGCAATACTTCCCCGTCGTAATATAGAAGCTGTGACGGATGAGACCGGCTGCAGACCACCAAACATTTACCATAATCTTTTTTAGTACAATTTCGGCTTCGGGAGGTGTTTTGGAGCTTCTCTGGCATTCAACCATTGTGCCTGATGTCGCCGGTTGTTGTAGAGGATTCATTTTCCATCACACGTCACAAACCGCTCGGGAGATGGGCCGTTTTTGTAGCGTAGAAGGAGCTACTCAAAACGACGATTATTTTTATTATCGTTCAATTCAAGAGTCGCCTATTTATCCAACTTCCTTGACTTATCTGTTTGCTTTAAATAGTGATCGATCGTCGAGTGGTCGACTTAGAGTCCAACAGTAACTTATCGTGTGGTTTTGCGAAGATCAGCTTCAATTAAGGCTTTCAAATATTCGTTATCAATCGAAATCGGCCGACCACGACCGTTTTCATCTTCGAGGCTCTCGTCACCATTGAGAAATTTCGTGAGCCACCATTTCGCCACGCGTTCATTAGTGGTTATTGGGCCAAACATATTATTGATATCACGAGCTGTCTCGGCAGCTTTTCGGCCTAGTTTGAATTGGGAAAAAAATCGTGTAGATTTGAATTTTGTCCATTCTGTCAAAAAGCCTGCAAAAAATGAGATTGAGAACGGTAACCAATAACACGATTCGATAGAGCGAAAAGCGCTTCTAAATGATATATAACATGGCTATATATATCAATGACTTTATTAAAAAATCATAAAAGTATCATGTGAAAAAACGATTATTTTTGCACCAACCTAATATTTTCAAATATGTGTTCGTTACATTTTAAGCAGCGTTTCCTCTTTATCTAACTTAAATTACAATCGTTCGATATAAGGCGGGTATGTGAATATATTTTATATTGGGATTTTATCAACTACTGGAAAATTACAGCTACTAAAAAACGACTGATGAACTTAGTACGTCAAGTTCAAATCCTATTCATTTCACAGTCACATATTCACTTAAGGATATTGGCACCATCCATGTGATCTCTTCTGTAAGAATTTTGAAACAATGCTAAATCAGGCTGATTTATACGAATTTAATTTCACTTATTATTTAAATCTTTTCTTATTATTACGTTTAATTATACGCCGTAGTAAGATATCAGTGTTATAGGTATGAGGAAGTGGACATACCTCTATTACATTTAGTAACAAGAGCTTAGCTTATTTACCAGTTGGGCTAAGACAAAAAAAAAGCTACCGATTATAAGCAAGAGGGTTAATATGCGATGTTCTTTCATTGCTTGCTAAGATGATTGTAACCGTGCAATTTTTCTGTGGGTTCGTAAAGCTTGTTAAATCGATTCGAGCTTAACGTATTTAGCTTAACCTATATTTATATTCTATAGCTTATCTATAAAATTGATACTCATTAGCCACAGTTTGTTCTCAGATTTAAAGTTATCTATATTAAGTACCAGCTATATCTATATTCCTTTCCTTAGAAGAGTAAAACTAATAGTGGTTGTCTTTGCATGAAACTAACACTGAAAGCACATTTCGAATCGTACCGTAACTCTTAATACTATAATTTGTCTAATTTTATTATAAATCCCCCAATTCCCACACTATCCAACAATCATGAGGTTGTTTGCTCAGCAACCGAGAAGGCTGACATGCTTGCCAGTCAGTTTGCCTCCAACTCCACACTGGACCCTGCTAACCACTCCCTTCCTGACATTGCTTTGCGGACAGACGCCACACTAGATGATCTGAAAATCACCCCTTCTCAGGTGCATGCTATCATAAAAAATCTTGACACTTCAAAAGCATGTGGACATGATCTCATCCCGGCTATGCTATTAAAAATTGCTCCGCCGAAGTAGCATCAGTTCTCTCCAAACTTTACAACAAATGCCTTAATGAATCTTGCTGTCCAGCCTGCTGGAAAACTGCTTCTGCAGTACCAGTTTTCAAGAATTCTGGCGAGAGAACTGACCCAGAAAATTATCACTCCATTAGCCTCCTCTCACTTTTCGCCAAAATATTTGAGACATAATTAACCAAGCTCTAATTCATCACCTTACAGATGCTAAGCTTCTTGCCAACCAACAATATGGATTTAGGCAAGCCCGTTCCACACCATACATCCTAACTGTAACCTCTGAACAAAGCAGAGGAGGGTAGAGCGGTAGCTTTAGATATATCCAAGGTTTTTGAGAGGGTATGGAATGGAGGTCTTCTCAGGAAAATCAAATCATACGGTATCACTGGACGAATACTTAAAATAATTATATCCTTCTTAGATAAGAGAAAGTTCCATGTTTTCATCGACGGTCGTACATTTAAACAATACGATATAAATGCAGGAGTGCCTCAAGGGTCTATCCTGGGACCTTTATTATTCCTAATATTCATAAATGACCTCCCTGACAAAGTTATCTGTGAGATGGGTATATATGCTGATGCGACCACGCTCTATAACAGACACGACAGGAAGACAAATGAACACATATCTAAAGAAATTAGATAAACACTAGAGGATAACCTCCAATCTGTAGTGGAATGAGGACAAAAATTGATGGTCACATTCAATGCTGCCAAAACAAAACTTGTTTCACCAATAATTACAAGAAACCTTCTATTCCACCATTTGCAATGGGCAAAGATTGTTTATTTGAAAATGCATCTTTTAAACTCCTCGTCCTAACGTTCATACGAAACATGATTTAAAAGAATTACATTGAGAGCATTGCCAGGATCGCTGCGAAGAAGGAAGGTTCTCTCTACCGTGCTAGTAACGCTCGAAAGTATTTTGTACTTCTATAAGCCCACGTAAGGAGTATTTTTTTCATATTTGGGCTGGTGCATCTGCTACTAGTCTCTCGTCCCTAGACAAGGTTCAAAAGGGAGTCGCCAACCTAATAGGTCCTGAACTGTCATTTAAGCTTCAGCCTCTGTCTCATCGACGAAATGTTGCATCACTCTGCCCGTTCTACAAGTACTTTAACGGTGAATGCTCCGACGAACTACAAGGACTTGTACCCCCTCAACGTAAATACCCTGATAAACCCGAACAGCAGCTAAATCCCACACCTACACAGACATCTCTAGATGTAAGACAACCTTCTACTCCAGTAGTTTCTTCCCCAGAATCCCTAGACTTTGGAATTCCCTTCCGAGTTCCTGCTTCCCCAACTGTACTAATATGCAGAAGTTCAAGTATAACGTGAACCGACATCTTGCTGCCAAACTCCCCACATAGTACCCCCTGTAGCTTCTGTAACTGATAGTAGACCCCTACATCAAAGTGGCAATGTGCCTTGTTTGGGATGAAAATGTAATTAAAAAAATAATAATCTACAAACGATATTTAATCTTTGCTGAACCTTAGTAGATATTAACCTACAATCTACACCCTATACTCATATATACCTCCATTTAGAACGTGAATAACCACATGTTCCAATTTAATCCTACGGCGAGGAGTGTAATTTAAAAGCACATCCTAATTCTTTTTGATCCAAACTACCCATATGTTTTGTGAATACAGTTAGAATATCTGAAGTTTGCCTTAATCTATATTGATGGTCGATCAGAAGCTTAGAAACCGTAAGATTAGAGTTTAATTAATTATGGACTCAAATATTTTGACAAAAAGAGGGAGGAGGCGAACGGGCATATAATTTAGTGGGTCAGTTCTTTCGCCGGAGCTATCGTAAATTGGTACTGCAGAAGCAGTTTTCCAGCTGTTGGAAAAGCAAGAGTGGTTAAAGCATTTGTTAAAGAGTTTGGAGAGAACAGGAGCAACCTCGGTGGGGCAGTTCTTAATAGTACCACCGGAATGAAATCAGCTCCAGATGATTTTCTTATGATATAATGTACTTGGTAAGGGGTGATTTTCAGATCATCTAGTGTGGTTTCTGTCCGCAAAGGAAAATCAGAAAGGGAGTGGTTTGCTGGGTCGGAGGTAGTTTAAGCAAACTGACAGCCACTCATGTTAGCTTTCTCGCTTGCTGGGCAAACCACCTCATGATTGTTGGATAGTAGAGGGATTGTTAATTGCTCATTATTTACTACATTATTGTAGATTTCCTAGACACCAGGAATTATTTCCTGGGGGTATATTTCTTTTAGCTTTCGCTGCTTCTTTTTTGCTTCTATCTTCTAGACATTTCTTCTGTTTGCTCAGAATTATACCGAATAAATATGCGGTATTAATGTTGCCTTTGAGCAGAGGCAGCTGTGCAAGTAAACCATTGGAGACAGTGGGATTTGCTAAAGAGCTTCCGTGTAGGAACATGTGCTTGAATTGCTGTTTTAAAACTTTCCGTGGTCTCATTTGTGCCCAGTTCCGCAGGAAGAGAAAAGATATTTCCATATGGGCGTCTCTGATGCGATCCCTAATAGCATCCCAGCCAACTTTATTGTAGCACCTTGTTGTTTTGAGCAATGGTTCTTCAACTTGGGGTTGGGAGTTTAGGGTGCTATCACATTATTGCAACATGATCAGCATTCTCGAGTGGGCAATGGGCATTTATTACACAATCCTCTGGAACTGTTGCCAGAAATAGATCAAGAAGTGAGGCTTGCTGGTTCTAGCGATGTGAGACGGGTCGGGAATGTTACTGTATGTCAAAAAATGGGATATAAAAAAGTTATAGATGATGCTACCATCTGTGTCAGTGTAGTTAGAGAAGCCGAGCCAATTACTGTGGTAAGCGTTAAAGTCACCAATACATGTATTTGGCCGCTAGTGTCAAGGATGAGCGTTACATCTATGCTTTCAGAGACATGGTTGATTAGAGTACAGTCTTTGGTCGATGGAGAGCGATAAAAAATTAAAAGTTTATATATATATATATATATATATATATATATATGCACATAAAGTTTTGAACAGTACATAGGGCCCGTGCAAAGCCGGGCTGAATTACATGTATTATATAAATGCAGGTGTATCTCATAGATGGATCCTTGGGCCTTTATTATTCTTGATATTCATAAAAGACCTCCCTGATAAAATTGTCTCTGAGATGGGTATATCTGCTGACGACACAACGGCTATGACAGCACGAAGGTAAAACAAAGCAACATATATCTAAGGCAATGGCGGAAACCTTAGAGGAAGATCTCCAGTCGGTAGTGGAATAGGGTAAAAAATGGATGGTAACGTTCAACGCTGCCGAGACTAAGTTCGTTTCCTTTAATAATTACAAAAACCCTTCTCAACAACGAATAGCTATGGGCAAAGTTACATTACCTGCAAGTACTTCGTTCAAACTTCTCGGCTTAACGTTCACAGGAAACATTAGTTGGAACAGATACATCAGAACATTGCCAAGGCTGCTGCGAATAAGGTAGTCTCTCTCTAATGTGCTAGAAAGTTACTTACGCCTGAATGTATCCTATACCTCTACAAGGCCACCATTCGCCCATGTATTGAGTACTGTTGTCACATATAGTCTGGTGCATCCACTACTATTTTCTCACTCCTAGACAGGGCTCAAAAGAGTCGCCAACCTTGATAGGTCCTAAACTGTTATCTAAGTTTACACCTCTAGCCGATCGACGAAGTGTTGCATACACGCCTGTTTTAAAGTATTGTAATGGCGGATGCTCCGACGAACTATAAGCTCTTGTCTCTCCTCTACGTAAATACCCAGCTTTCTACTCTAATAGTTTTTTCCCCAGGAATGCTAGACTTTGGAATTTCATTCCACAGTTCCTGCTTCCCCAACTCTACTAACATGCAAAAGTTCACTTGTAATGTGAACAGATATCTTGCTGCTGAACTCCCTGCATAGTATCCCTGCAAATTAAGTCCCTATTAGTAGCCCCTTACATCAAAGGGACAATGTGCCTTGTTTAGGGTAAAAATGTAATTTAAAAAAATCCTGCGTGTTGCGATGATACTATAGCAAAGGTGCTGACTGCTCTGTTTTTTCTAATGTCATATTTTCTCTTGTTCTTCACTGCTGGCAGATTCAGCAATGGAAACCCATTTGTGAGTTGCGGCACGCAAGGAACATCTGTCTCGGATTGATTTTTCCATGAGTTAAATAGAATATAAACCGAACTGTTTGCGGAAGACCTTCAAATTGTCCTTGAATCGTTTTCACTATTCTCCTACGATTCCTTTTGCTTCGAATAGTTTTCCGTAAATGATCTTTTCTTGGAAGCCTTGACTCAGGCATGCGGCTTATATAACCTGCCTAACGCACCTGTCACTGTTGTAACATGGCGTGTATAGACGCAAAATTTGATCGGATTTAAACCTCCGTATTTGGCATCTTATCTTGCCACTTTAACAATCTACAGAGGCAGTTCATATGGAATTGATATGTCAACGAGATGTATGTATTTAGAGAAAGTTCCTTCACGGATTGCTGATTTGTTGTTTGTCTATGAATGTATATTTTATTCTACGAACACATATTCTAAAGTTAACTCTAATTCAGGGCGAGGTAATACCTGTTAGTGTCCCTATCTCTTACTTCATGTAATGTAACGTTTACAGTGAAATTATTCAGAAAAATATGTCGGCAAAAAATGTAGAAACCAATTTTATTACAACGCTTATGTATGAATAACAGCATAAAATTAACATGGTTGTATGCCGTAATGTGGAATAAACAACCAATCATTCATAACTGTATTTGGTAACAACATAACTGAATCACTTTAGCTTATGAACGACTAACGCTATTGATTTGGTTACTTCTTAAAGAGGGAAACACGTACGTCTTGATGTACTTTGTCCGTCAAAAATATAATTTCCTACTATAAGACAGGTAGACCTGTGATGCGTAATTCAAACATGTTTTCCTTCAATTATTTGAAAGCTCATTAATGAGAACTCATTGTTACTTGAACTTAAAACCTCGCTTTTTGTTTCGTAATTTGGTTTGAGATCTGATTGAACTGTTTTTAAGACTTTTAAAAATTTACTTCCAAACTAACCTATCTCTGGTCAAGACTTATTTTGTCTTTCTCTCAATATCATAATTATCAGGTTTCCCCATGTTTTTCCTTGACCTTCCTTGTTAGCCGATTTTGCTTCATAAACTAAGTCAGAAAATACTAAAGAGTGTCAAACAGTAGATTACTTTTAAGTATTGCCTAGAATTTCTTAGACTTCAAACTGTAGAATCTGGTCTGTCAACAGTCGAAGAAAATCCGTTACTGCAGCAAGTTTTACATTTGTCCGATCTAATTGTTTTCTTCTGTTTCTAACATTGTAAATAGGAACTTTTGGTGTGGAATGGTTCTTGCGTATGAGAGGAAATTGCGAGACACTGGATTGACGTTTTAAAATAAAAATGAAGAGTATCATACTGTTTGCTTTAAGCATTGCACGCTGTGTAATAGTAATTATGTTTGAAGATTACGACAATATAATTTGATAGAAAACACTGTTGGATACGAGATAAGTAAACAAAATAAATGAGAATATCGAGGGATTTTAATTATATCATTTTCGATTATTACTTACTAATTTATCAGTGTAATGTGCCAAAGTAGAATGATGAGTGGTGTAATATTATTATAAACCTCATCATCGGAAATTGGGAAAAATAGGTTGTGGTGTTGTTTGTGTCTATGACTAAGAAAATAAAGATGTTTATTTCATTAATCGAAAATTGTTGAAATCTTTCAATACTTTCATTTATTCCGTTTATTATTATTCATTAAATGTAATTTTATCGAAATAAAGATTTTACACACACTTTCGTTTGCTTTGCATTGGTAAAAGATTTTGACATCGGAAATATAATCACGCGGATTTGGGCGATTATATTCATAGCCAGATACAATAAGAAAGAATAAGATGCTAGAATCGTTTTTATAAAATATACTGTATCTTATGCTTTAATCACAGATATTCGTCTTGACAGGAGTAGTGTAGTACATTCTGCTGATCATGACTGGATCAATAATACTAAGAATTTTAAACGTAGAAAGTTTTACAATTAAAATCTACATGTAAATAAGTGCTGCCAAATTTTGGTTGGTACAACTACATTTATATTCGCAATTGGAAACTTTTTGTCTCTCTTCAACAGTTATTTCTTTTTTTTTTGTACCTTTTGGGAACTTTGTATTACAAGAATAGCAACAATGTAAAGTAAAATTAATATTCCTCTAGCTGTGAATGAATTGTGAACTATCACACAGAACTCTTAACTAACTTGAGAGGCTACAATTTTCGTCGATAATCCTCCTAGCACTTTTATATTTTGAATGTATATGTCCAGCTATCACTACCTGGCTTAAGGAATAATATCGGCTTATTATTTGGCGATTCCGAGTAAAAAATATCTTCACTAATTGGCATGTTCTTTCCAA
Source organism: Euprymna scolopes (assembly GCF_053919585.1). Classification (NCBI taxonomy): domain Eukaryota; kingdom Metazoa; phylum Mollusca; class Cephalopoda; order Sepiida; family Sepiolidae; genus Euprymna; species Euprymna scolopes. The sequence goes on from NC_136489.1 coordinate 11,193,329, forward strand.
ATGTTAGCACGAGAAACTCTTCAAAAGGTTTTACTTTCTGAAATACGTTATTTTCCGTCACTACCCCACCCCGAATCGAATATCTTAAGACTGGTCAAAATTACACTGATTACCTGCGATAATAAAAGTTCTCCATCCTTTTATAGCGAGGACTTGGGTGATCAAATATGGAACGACACATATCTAAGGGACGTGGACGTCTCATCTGGAATACATGTTTCTGAAATATTCCAGTTAATTAAAAAATATATATCCTTTTAAATCCCGCTAGAGTGGTCCGCCTTTTGAGAGTGGTTGATTGATAGCCGAGCTAACGTCGGACGTCGCATCACAAAGGGAATATTTTCGTGGAGCAACTGCGAGTCAATAAGACGGAAACTCTATGGAAATGTTCAATAACCAAGCCCAGCACGTGCGTCCTTGTACGCTGCGCAGCGCACCTGTCGCCAGTAGGATGTTACTTTCATCAATACATTTGAAAAGATTTATAAGTGGATATATTGAAGGCTACACGAACGATGGAACAGAGAAATGCACAAGCGTGTACAACCGGATAAAATGTGCGTGTATATATGTATACACGTGTGTGTTAACATAGTGTATGCGTACACATATCTTTGTGTACTGTATATATATATATATATATATATATATATATATATATATATATATATATAACACGCATATGTACATATGTATTACATTCGTGTAAATTTATATAAGCATAGTAAAACATGTTAACATTAGGCCACATACATATATTATCTCACAATTATATATACACACACACTTACGTATAACAAGCATGTATATGTATATATATATATATATATATATATACATACATAAAAACATGTTTATACATGTTACTAAATATTATATCCTTATGTAGTACACTAGGAACTCTCTCTCATCCTATATATATATATATATATATATATATATATATATATATATATATATATAGAGAGAGAGAGAGAGAGAATGATACCCTTATAATCATTATGGATTTTAAGATATATGTATGTTCTAGCCAAAAGGGTAAATAAGATGGCGCCATTCCTATTTTAAAATTAAACGGGTACACCCTCACACCTAGACACGCACATATCTCCCTATACTCCTATAAATTCGTTTTTCTTTTGTGTGTATTGATATTCATATTAAAAACCCTCTTGTTTATTTATTTAAAAAGAAAATACAATTTTCTTATATATAGGTTGTGGAAATTCATTCACTAGCAAAAGATCTAGCTAATTTGCATATTCTTTTAAACATTCATTTTAATTAATTCCCTATTAGTTTTTTCGGTTTTCTTATGGGTTGATCATCTAGAGTTAACTATTACATGTAATTATATTCATCCAGATATTCTACACGATTTATTCTTGGATAATATTTGCGTAAACAAAACATTGTTTCCATCTATATTTATGTATACGTATATATTTTTGTTTAATCTATTAGTCTATCTATCTATCAATATCTCTATAAAAGTGAACATGTATGTGTGTCTGTGTAAATTTTCCTACGCAATAACTCTGTCAATTTTTAGTCTACTGACTCGAAATTTGATATACAGGGTACTGAGATTTGGAAAAATCGATGTAATCGGTTTTTGGCAAGAAATTTCGCTGTTAAGGGGTCAAAGTTGAACGATTTGACATTTGAGAACTCTACCAAACTCCTTCGATAATTTTCGGTCTAAACACTTGAAATTTTAGATTTTGGTTCCGTGGACATGGATCTACCTAAATAACTTAATTTGGATCCAAAAAATAAAAATTTAAGGTGTCATAATAGGGGTCAAAGTTAAAAAAAATTGGACTATATTTTTTTTTTGTTCAACATACACCTCCAAACCCCCGGGCAACGCCGGGCTAAAATGCTAGTATATCTATAAAAGTGAACGTGTCTGTGTGTCTGTCTGTGTATATGTCTGTCTGTGTACATTTCCCTTCGCAATAACTCTGTCAATTTTAAGTCTACAGATCCGAAATTTGATATACAGGGTACTGAGATTTGGGAAAATCGATGTGATCGGTTTTCGGCCAGAAATTTGGTTGTTAAGGGGGTCAAAGTGCAACGATTTGACATTTAAGAACTCTACCAAACTCTTCCGATAATCTTGGGTCCAAACACTTGAACTTTTAGATACACTTTTCTTTGAGATGGATCTAACTTAATAACTTGATTTGAGCCCAAAACAATAAATGTTAAGGGGTCATAATAGGGGTCTGTTTTAAAAAAATTGACCTCTGCGGTCTCTTCCAAATTACGCAGACAAGTTCTGGTCTAAACATTTGAAATTATACATAAAGGGTATTCAGAGATAGGGTACGCTTTTTCATCGGTTTGGGTCGAAAGTTTTTAGTTACCAATATATAAATGTATGTATGTTTGCATGTCTGCCCAAAACTTTCGACAGAGGTGGCGGATTTTCTCAAGATCAGAATCGTTTTGAAGTTCTATCTTCCAGACGACAAATATCGAAAAATTGGCTAAAAACATTAATATCTTCACCTTAAACTGGGCACTTTTCTACAGGTGGGGTCGCTTTTTTCGCCGATATTTTTGAAAGTCATCCTCCTCTTTCGCTTGTCTAGTCTTAATTAAAACTACGTCACTTCCGGTTTGGCGGCGGTCGTAACAGTAAAGACGTCAGGTTTTCCCCCCGTTCTTTTGCTCCTTCGCAGTATGGGATCGAGCCTGCCTTCCCTCTACCACTTTTTTTTTTTGCTCAACACATACATCCAAACAGCCGGGCAACGCCGGCCTGAAATGCTATGCACACACACACACACACACACACACACACACACACACACATATATATATATAACAATGGATAAAATTACATTATTTTTGCAAACTTTATCATTTATGTAGCGCATACTTCATAAAAGTTTGTATGAATTTAATACAATGTTTAATGTTTTTATATAGTAATGTATGTATACATATATATATATATGTTTGTGTGTATGTATTTAAATAATTACTGTATGCGTAATGTCAATATGTAAGTGCTTAGTTTCTTCTCTAGTCATCATTATAAGTAAGGACAGCACATACTTATTTATTTTTTTTTTTTACATTTTCACCCGAAACAAGGCACATTGCCACTTTGATGTAAGGTGCTACTATTAGAGACACATGCTACAGGGGTATTAAGTGGGGAGTTGGGCAGTAAAATGTCGGTTCAAGTTATACTTGAACTTTTGCATGTAAGTACAGTTTGGAAAGCAGGAATCTGGAAGGAAATTTCAAAGTCTAGCAGTTCTGGGGAAGAAACTAATGGAGTAGAAGGCTCTCTTACATCTATATACCTCTACTGTGAAGGGGTGGGATTTTGCTGCTTGTCGTGTTTGTCGGGGGTATTTATGTAGAGGGGGTACAAGTGCTTGCAGTTCGTCGGAACATTCACCGACAAAATACTTGTAGAACAGGCAGAAGGATGCTACATTACGTCGATGGGACAGAGGCTGAAGCTTGGATGACAGTTCAGGACCTATTAATTTGGCGACTCCCTTTTGAATCTTGTCTAGGAATGAGAGATGCACCAGCCCAAATATGACAACAATACTCTATACATTGACGAATAGTGGCCTTATATAGGTACAGCATACTTTTGGCGTTAGTAGCTTTCTAGCACGGTAGAGAGAGCCTACCTTTTTCGCAGCGGTCCTGGCAATGCTCTCAATGTAATTGTTCCAACTCCTGTTTCCTGCGAACGTTAGGCTGAGGAGTTTAAAAGATGTGCCTTCAGATAAAGAGTCTTTGGCTATTGTTATTGGTGGTAGATAAGGTTTCTTGTAGTTGTTGAAGGAAACAAGTTTAATCTTGGCAGCATTGAATGTGACCATCCATTTTTGTCCCCATTCCACTACAGATTAGAGGTCATCCTCTAGTGTTTATCTAATTTCTTTAGATATGTGTTCATTTGTTTTCCTGTCATCTCTGCTATAGAGCGTGGTGTCATCAGCAAATATACCCATCTCCGTAACAATTTTATCAGGAAGGTCATTTTTGAATATCAGGAACAATAAGGGCCCAAGGATAGACCCTTGGGGTAATCCCGCATTTATATCATATTTTTTAGATGTACGACCGTTGAGGACAACCTGGATTTTTCTCTTATCTAAGAAGGATTTAATTATGTTAAGTATTCGTCCAGTGATACCGTATGATCTGATTTTCCTGAGAAGACTTTTGTTCCTTAGAACAAGCCTTAGAACAAGCCTTAGATATATCTAGAACTACCGCTCTACCCTCCCCTGCTTTGTCTTTGATTACAATTAGAATGTCTGCTGTGGAACTGGCTTACCTAAATCTATATTGTTGGTCGGTCAGAAGTTTAGCATCTTTAAGGTGATGGACTAGAGCTTAGTCAATTATTGACTCAAATATTTTGGCAAAATGTTGGAGGAGCCTAATGGGGCGGTAATTTACTGGGTCAGTTCTTTCGCCAGACATTTGTTGTAAAGTTTGGAGAGGATTGGAGCTACTTCGGTTGATCACTTTTTAAATAGCACAGTCGGGATGAGATCAGGTCCACATGCTTTTGAAGTGTCAAGACTTTTTTATGATAGCATGCACCTGAGAAGGGGTTATTTTCAGATCTTCTAGTGTGGCGTCTGTCGGCAGAGGAAAGTTCGGGAAAGGGTGGTTGGCAGGGTCCAGTGTGGAGTTGGAGGCAAACTGACTGGCAAGCATGTTAGCCTTTTCGGTTGCTGAGCAAACAATTTCATAGTAGTTGGATAGTGGGTGAATTGTGTATTGCCCATTATTTACTACATTATTGTAGATTTTCCAGAAGTCACGGGTTCCTGATTTCTGTGCTTCCATGCAGTTTTTGATGCTTTCAGTAATTTCTCTCTTAGCTATCGCTATTTCTTTCTTACAGTTACTTCTGACTTCTATATACCTCTATCTGTTTGATCTGAATTTATGTCAGTTAAATCTGCGGTACGCGTGCTGCCTTTGCGCGATGGCAGCTGCACATGTGGAAGTAAACCATTCAGGAGAGTGGGACTTGCTATAAAATTTCCTCGTGGGAACATGTGCTTCAATTGCTGTTATGAACCTGTAGTAAAAAAAAAATCGTGCAAACCTTTTACCACTGGCAACGCCCGCTTCAGAGAGTGAAAGAAGAAGAGAATGGCCACTGCGTCTATTTATAGACTAGAGATCATGGGGAGAGTATGCAAATAACTTTGGACGGTTTTGTCCTATAAAAAGCCTGTATTTTGGAGAGAGGGTGTCTTTTTTGTTTGGCAGAAGCAATTGCTGTCAGAAGTGCATTGGACTGCAGGATTGAAGAGTGAAGATTGAGTTGTGGGGTCATTGTATTTAACTACAAGCTATTTCGGCCAAGAACAGATCATGGAATCTGGGATGTTGAGATTGGGAAAAGATGTGATACCACCTTTTAGTGGAGAAGATGATGTAGTCGGATGGATAAAGAAAGTAAAACTGGTGGCTAAGCTTCAACATGTGCCAGACCTTGCCAGTTTTATTCCACTTTTTTTGCAGGGGGATGCACTCGCTCTCTATCTTGAGATGAATAATGCAGAACAAGAAGATGCAGAACTGATAGAGATGAGACTCGTGACCGCCTTCACTGAGGGGCCTTTTGATGCATACGAAAAACTGCAACGATTCAAGTGGACAGGAGAATCGGTGGATGTTTATGCTAATAAAATCAAAAGATTGGCTGGACTGGCGGGATATCTGGGAAGAGGGCTGGAACATACAGCCAAACTGGCATTCATAACTGGATTCCCAGAAGATGTATCTGTGGCATTACAGCAGCTACCGAACATAGAGAGAATGGATGTCAGCAAACTGATACCGACTGCACGGCTTTTAGTCAGCAAAAGGGTTGTAGAAACTCGGACATTGGCCGCAAGTGCGCAAACTAATGAGACTAATAAGGGAAAGAAAGAATCAAGCCTTCAGTGCTTTAGATGTCAAGGACCGCACCTAAAAAAAGATTGCACAGAGATCCCTAGGGCCTGGGCAACATGCTACAATTGTGGAAAATTTTGCCACATTGCGAGATATTGTCCTCAGATTCAGGGAAACGGGCAAGGGGGGGCTTCTGCGCCGCAAGCTACCCTAGCAATGAAATGAAGGCGCGATACTGGCCTCTTCCTATAATAGAAGTAGAGGTGAATGATTCTGTAATGACTGCACTTGTCGATACTGGGTGCACCACTACTTTAATCAATTCAAAACTTTTGAAGGGATATGGAAGGAGCGATACAGTGAAAGCAGTTGATGGGAGGAATATAGAATGTAAAGGAGCCAGACAAGTGGAGATAAAAGTCTGTGGAATGCACGTAAAGGTGAGGGCAATCTTGATGAATCACATCGTTGATGGGATCGACGTCATAATTGGAATGGACGTGATTAATGAGCTGGGAGGTGTAATTATAAAGAAAGCCAAAGTGAAGTTTGGAGATATACAATGTGCCGTGGCTGCCCATCAGCTGAATGTTTGCAAAATCGAGGATAAAGACTTTGAAGCAAACTTCGATGGAGATAAATGGACAGTAAGATGGACATGGAAGGGAGAGCCTCCAGTATTGCAGAACAAAGTCCAATATTATAAAAACTCTCTGGAAGGCGATAAGAAATTAGAATTCGAGAAAGAGGTGGAAAGATGGATATCGGATGGTATTCTGTTACCATGGAAAGGAAAAAGAAAAGGCGTGTTGCCATTGATGGCAGTATTTCAGGCCACAAAAGGGAAAGTTAGGCCAGGGTTCGACTTTCGTGAGTTGAACCGTTTTGTGGCGTGTCATACAGGGAGCGACATAATAGATGTATGTGATGAAAAGATAAGAAAGTGGAGACAGTTGGTAGGAGGGACCGCAATAGTGGACCTTAAGTCTGCCTACCTGCAACTACATGTGGCAAAGGAACTATGGCAGTACCAGCTGGTCTGTTATAAAGGAAAAACCTATTGCCTAACACGATTAGGATTCGGACTTAATGTCGCACCAAAGATTATGGCAGCCATTTCAAAAACAGTATTAAAGAAAGGAAGTAGGACGAAAGAGGCCACTGATTCATACATTGATGATATAATGGTAGACGTAACGAAAATATCGACACAGGAAGTTGTGGAACATTTGAAGGGGTTTGGGTTAGCAGCAAAATCTCCGGAATCCCTGAACGGAGGAGCGGCACTGGGCCTTAAGCTTATGAAAAATAAGATGGGTGCACTAATGTTCAGGAGAGGCAACGAGATCCCAGAGATGGGAGGAGAAATTAGTAGGCGGGAGCTATTTTCGATCTGTGGTAAATTATTGGGGTACTATCCAATTGCTGGATGGCTGCGATTAGCATGCAGTTATGTGAAAAGAAGAGCAAATGGAATGGATTGGGAAGAAAAAGTTGATTGCAGAACCATGAAAGTGATGCAGGAGGGTCTAGCTGAGGTGAAAAAAGAAGACCCTGTTAATGGCGCTTGGCACATACCTGAAGTGAGCACAGGAGTCGTGTGGTGTGATGCAAGCAATGTTGCAACTGGCGTGGTTGTCGAGATTGGCGGTGTGGTGGTGGAAGATGCAACTTGGCTGAGGAAAAGTGATGACTTTAATCACATTAACATAGCTGAATTAGATGCCGTTCTAAAGGGTGTCAATTTAGCTATCAAATGGAGACTGACAAATATTGAAATAAGAACTGATTCAGCCACTGTACTCAGTTGGGTGAACTCTACTGTGGAGGAGAGTGGCAGAATACGAACAAAGGCTGCCGGAGAAGTGATAATAAAGCGGAGATTAGGGATGCTTAGAGAGTTGATGTCTGAATTAAAACTGCAAATAAAAGCAGTGTTTGTGCCTTCTGAAAGAAACAAGGCAGATGCGCTAACACGGATAAAAAAAACAGTGGTTAACTGAGAAAGAGGAGGCGCCGATATGCTGTCTTGGAATTGGAGAAATTAAAGAGTTGCATGACATGCATCACATGGGAGTGGAGAGAACATTATATTTGGTGAGGCAAGTGGATCCGAATGTAAAACGGGAAGAAATTCAGATGATAGTAAAGAACTGTGTTCGGTGTCAATCGATCGATCCTGTCCCAAATATACATAACCCTGGGGAAATTGGAGTTTTAACGAACTGGACGAGACTAGCTATTGACATAGCACACTACCGAGGGGGAGTGTACTTATCAATAATTGATTGTGGGCCAAGTAGACTGGCGATATGGAAGGAACTGCGAGTGGAAGCCGCATCTGCAGTTGCAACTGAATTAGAAAAGCTTAGGAAATTGATGCTTGAACGAGGTCTAGTAAGGGAGGTGATAATGGACAACGGCACTGTTTTTCGCTCAGAAATCTTTCAGACGATGCTAAAAAAATGGAAGATTAAAAGTTATTACAGGGCAGCCTACAGACCTGGAGGAAATGGCATTGTGGAGCGACATCATCGGACCGTGAAAGCAATAGCTGAGAGAGGAAGAATATCGCCTGAAGATGCCACATTTTGGTACAACATGTCCCCTAAGGTCGGGCAAAGAGATGACACAGTACCACATAGAGCAATCTTTAATTACGAATGGAGGCATCCTAGAGACATGTCACCGGAAATTAATGATCAAGGGTCAGCCAGAATCAAAATAGGAGAAGAAGTTCGGGTGAAACCGCCTAATGCCCGATGCACAACGCAGTGGGGAAGAGGAGTGATAACAGGAGTGCAATCCCCAAACAACTTAAGTGTCAATGGAATGGCACGACATGTTTTAGATTTAAGGCGTGTGGTCCATTTAGGTGATGAGGATGGTGGTACTGAGCCAGGGAGTGATGAAGATGAACCGGTGCCGATGCAGAGACCGCAAAGAGAACGCAATGCGCCGATCTGGACACGGGATTATGAGATGTGAATGATCTTTAATGATCATGGGGGTGTGTAGTAAAAAAAAAATCGTGCAAACCTTTTACCACTGGCAACGCCCGCTTCAGAGAGTGAAAGAAGAAAGAAGAAGAGAATGGCCACTGCGTCTATTTATAGACTAGAGATCATGGGGAGAGTATGCAAATAACTTTGGACGGTTTTGTCCTATAAAAAGCCTGTATTTTGGAGAGAGGGTGTCTTTTTTGTTTGGCAGAAGCAATTGCTGTCAGAAGTGCATTGGACTGCAGGATTGAAGAGTGAAGATTGAGTTGTGGGGTCATTGTATTTAACTACAGAATCATTCAGTGGTCTCAATTACGCACTGTTCAGCAGGAAATGAAAAGATATTTCGCCATGGGATGTCTCTGATGAGAACCCTGATGGCTTCCCACTCAGCCTTTTTATATCTCGTTGTTTTGAGCAATGGCTGTTCAGTTTTGGCTCTAGAGTTTAGGGCGATTTCAACTATTATCACTATATGATCAGCATTCCCAAGTGGGTTGTGGGCGTTCGTAACACAATTATCAAGAACTGTGGTCAGAAACAGAACTAAAAGTGATGCGTGGTGTTCTTGCTGGTCAGTGAAACGGGCTGGGAACGTAACCATCTGTGATAGGGAATGAGTTATAAAGAAGCTATGTGTTGTGCTACCAGCTGCGTCTGTGTAAGTAGAAAATACAAGCCAGTTGTTGTGGTTGACATTTATTACTGTTACAATTCAAGAGATGCCAATGAAACTGTATTATACCGCCTCAAGTAATGAATAGTATTAAAACGGAAAACGGATATTTTACTAGTATGTATAATATATATATATATATATATATATATATATATATATATATATATATATATATACTTCAGAATAGTCTTTATTTAACAATCAGTTGTTATGGAAACGTGAGATTGTAGGTTTACAAAATATTACTGGCAGTAATATTCTATAAGTTATCCCATCTAAACAAGAATTGCTCGATATGCAAGATAGAGCAAATAAATTAAATTGTAATTGTAAAGGTATTGTAAAAATAAATTAAATTGTAATTGTAAAGGTATGCACTCTATTTGCTAAAGTCAGTGAGACATGGAAAGTCGAAGTGAAAATGATACATTTATCAGAAGTCCTGTAGCAGGAGCATTTGTAGAAAAAGGATATGAATGTTTTTTTAGATCCAGCTTGCTTGGTAAATCCATGTTATACGTTCTTTACATCCGTTTGGTAATAATGTCCAAGTTATATATTGGGTAATCCGTATAGCTGTGTAGATATCCGAATCGGGCAAGTGCTTGTTTAAATTTGTTTGTAGGTCCAGCGATAATAATTCAAAGTCTGGTGGAAACCTTTTCATTAGAACCCTATATTATTTTTAGTGGGGCGAAGTGTTACGGAGAGTAGGTAGTGGTAAGTGTTAGGAAGTGGGGTGAAACATATGTGCATATTCATCCCTATATACACATGAACACACATATACAAACACACACATACACACAATATACATATATACATATACATACAAATACACATACACGCACATATATATATATATACATATACACACACATATATATATATAAACATATATATACATATACATACATAAACATACATGCATGTATATGAATAGATATCTCTTCAAATAGAATTCAAATAATCATCCGGTCGCTTAATTGAGGTCAGGTCGTCTACTAGATATAGAGACTTAATTCGGAAAGGGAAGAGGAGGAACAAGAAGAATATTGAGATAAGAACAAAAACAAAAATAAAAATAAAAAGATGGGCCAAATACGTAAATGGGATAATTCGTTTTTTCCAGATTTTTCCCAGTTTCATCTCAAATCTGATTGTCAGTTAAAATCGTATTTGTTCCGTCAACTCAAGTTATATATACTGCCCATGAGGTGCTAGTTATTATTAATTTTATACGTATCTATATTTCCCTTAGAAAGTAGGATTGAAATAAGGTTTAGAATATACTAATGTTTATGAGCTAATTGTGAAACCAATTCTAAGATTATTGATGGAACGTTTTACCTTTATTTTATGATCCTTACGGTAATAGTTCAATGTTAAATAAGCTGAAACAAAGGTTATAAAGTAATGATAATACCTTACTGAAAAACGTTTAAAATCAGTGATATCCATAAGATTATGCTATTTAATAATATTTAGCAAGGGAAAATTTCTACAACTGCATTCCAATATACACAAAGTTACCTATAAGTACATGAATACATATGTGTGTGTATATATATATATACATACACACACATATATATATACATATACATACACACGTACAAATGCACGCACACATACAATATATATTTTTACATACTCGCAACCAAACAGTTTATACACACATACGCTCACTTATTCTGTATATACTTACATCTAAGCCCATATATACTCAGATATAACACGTGTTCCATATATACCCAGATATACCCTCATATATACAAGAAAATATATCTAGACATAAAGAATGTATACCATTATCTAACACCATTAATTATAACAATAATTAGTGTAGGTAACTTACCTAAGTTTATCATAGATAATTTTTAACCCCTACATTGCTAATTTAACATTAATAAGATGAAAAGAGTGGGGTTGCGTAACTATGGTTATAGAATTGAATTACCCTAGTACCAACAGGGATGACGCATCTTTCTTGTTTATACGTACGGATCTGGAGATTACCTTGCAATGAGGAATTTTTACTCCTATTCTGGTTAGTAGATGGGGGCGAAATTTTAAATTCTTTAATTGGGAAGCTACATGTTTTTGGAAATACTATTATAATTAGATCTTAGAGTGCAAATTACGTGTAGGAGATTTAAAGTGTAGTATGTTAATGTGCTTATAGTAAGGCTCTACTTAACATGTGCATATATACAAAAAGAGAAAGTTATTTTATGTGTTAAAAGAGGTGATTAAGAACCTATCTTTAGAAAATGAACATTATTATATTAGCATAGTAATTGTTTAGATTTTAGTCAAAACTGATGTGTATTAAGTCCTTTGTTTTTACCTATTTATCATTTATACAGAGAGTGTATGTTATTTTATTTTAAGACTTTAGAAAATAGAGTGCATACCTTTATAACTATTTGCTTATATTTTCTCTCCTCTGATGAAATGGTAGACATCGAAAACCTATAGGTAAGGAGATTAATTTTCTAAAGCATTCTTTGTCTTGCTTAGAATAATAAAAATTCTTTGATATGAAACTCAACCACTTCATTTCATTTCAATGAGTTTCTTGAAATTCATTGAATTACAATTTAATATATATATATATATATATATATATATATATATATACATGTATGAGTGTGTATATATATATATACATGTATGAGTGTGTATATATATATATATACATGTATGAGAGTGTATATATATATATATATATATATACCGAAATATTTATTTAGCGCTGCTTGATTAGCACCTTTTGATAATGACTAAGAAAATTTCCATGTATGTTATTGTAAAGTTACTATTTACTTTCTTCATACAAAATTAGATAGTAGTTTAAAGAGATAGACGCCAATATCATAAGAATATAATTCGACGGTAAACATAATTTCTTGACACATCTTTATATATTATTATAAGAGAAACTGAATCACGCGATGACTATCAGTACCGTGAACCATTATTGTTTTATTTCAGAATTTTGTAAAGGTTAGTTAATTTGTAAAACGTTTTTTGAATTACTTCGACGAAGAACATACTGTCCTGAGAGCCGTCAAAATATTCCATCCTGTTTGTTCGCCGATTCTCTTCAGTTTCTTTTCGATGCTTATAAATATTTTGATTGCTTTTTTCTAGACTTTGGTCTTTTTTTCTATTAAGTATTTTGCAGTTTTCCCTTTTCACCTTTATATCATTCGATTGGTTAATGCATTCTCTTATTTCTAGTTGAAGTTAATCTTTAGAATGTTCTTAAGCTATTTGGAATAAAGCGAGTCGAACTTTCTCGCTTAGCTTTTTTTTTATTCGACCCCTCCGTTTAGTCTCGAAAGACGAAGGATACTTCCTGTTGGCACAGCTGCGTGTGTAATTATGCGGCAACGGTTGTGCGATCCCCAATCACACCTCTCCTAAATTGACACTGCTCGAGTCCAGTGGCTATAGAAGTCCAGGACGAATGAAAACCATGCCGAGATAATCAATATACAGTAATTTAAAGTCCTAAATGCTCACCCATCTGGTACTGGCCAGGCTTATTGTTGCTGAATTTCCGTGATTTGACGGGAACCGGTGTGTCAAACGTGATTATGGCGTATATGAGCATTTTCCTAACAGTTTAATATTCTGAAAGTTTGTCTAAGGGAGGAATCGAGGATTATCTAAAAGTGAGTTTTCTTTTCTTGAAGAAACTGTAGTTATATAATATGCTAAATCAATATGACAACCGTGAACATTTATTTGCGATTCATAACTTTAATAAATGTTCAGAATCGTCTCAGGATTTATCCACATTTTCAATATTTGAAAGCACAACGAAATTTATTTTATTTATTGCGAACTATTATCCTCGTATTCCTTAAATGTTGTTTCATGACGTTTCGACCAACTATTCCTCTGGCCTTCGTCAGAGGAATAGTTGGCCGAAACATCATGAGACAACATCTAGAAAAGATGAGGATAATAGTCCACAATGAATAAACTAATAAATAATACTCATCTCAATAATGAACTTCAATTAAATAATATATAAACGAAATTTATTCTCATTTAGTTTTTTCTATATAGAATTAAGGTAATAATTTCAAATTACGAATATTATTTTATACTTGCTTAAAGTAATAATTGAATCTTGATGCCAGAAATGTGAATGATTATTGCATATTTGAGTATTTGTAGGTATTAATGTAGTGAGGTAAGAACTATTCATCCTCTGAAATATTTGAATTCAATATCTCAAAGTGCGATTAGAAGACTTTTGGTTTGCTGAAGAGTATCCTTTAGATCATTAACATTGAGTGCCAGAGATAATATCAGAAAAACGAGGATTGGTTAGAAATAAAATAGTTTTGTTTAGAATACAGAAGGATGAGACAGTATTACATATGGGTCTTTTGTTTATGAAATTATACCGCTCACTCAAATAAGAGAGATATTGCTTGTTTTAAACAGTTTTTCTAATTAAATAGCAACTGTGTATATTTAAGTTCACAACACTAGTCGTTTACAATGCAATCTGTTTCGTTATTGAATTTTTAGCGCAATAGCAAAAGAAAACATTTAAAACATGTAACCCAATATATTTAATCGACATACGCACGACATCCTCAAATAACACATCAGCCGTTTTAATCGTTGTGCCTCGTTCAATTTATTGATTTTGATTTATTGAAAAAACTAATTGAATCGAACGAATAGGCATTTAAAGATGTTAAGTGTAAAATTTCAATCCAAAAGTAAATAAATTAGTTTTACTGAATGTAAGCATTGTGTAAATTTTAATTGGAGTGGGTAAGTTAAAAAAATATATATAACGTCGAATTAGCTTTTTAAAAAAGAAATTCGATTTATTAAAAAAAAGCCTGGTTTCGACCTTAAAATTGCACTTTCAGGCACAGGAAGAGATTGCTATTTTCTCCGGAAATCGAATGATGGAACGAGCACGAGCTCGTTCCATCATTCAATTTCCGGAGACAAATAGCTCTGTCTCTTGATGACAACTCTGCGACAACAGAAAGAGTTATTCTAGCCCAATTGAGAGGATATATAAAAGCCAAGTACGTCCAAGGATGGAATACCGCTGCCATATCTGGGCAGGAGCTGCTAAAAACAGCCTATCATGCCTTGACAGAGTACAAAATAGACTTCGTGGCTTAGTGGGGGATGCCCTTTTCTCTTCCTTGCAACCTCTCTCCCACAGAAGAGACGTTGCAATCCCATCTTTGTTTTATCGTTATTTCCATGGCAGGTGCTCGTCTGAACTCCAATCTCTGGTCTCCCCTCACCAATCTTTTACAAAAAACACCCGTCTAGCTGAATCCACTGTCAAAAACTTTCCCCACTCTTTATCTATGCCTAAATCAAAACGTAGATTCCATGAACGAAGCTTCTTTCTTAGAACTACACGCCTGTGGAACTCTGTTCCGTCTGCCTGCTTCCCTCCTGACTACAACTTGGATGTCTTCAAGTCTAACGTAAACAAATTCCTGATGAACCGCCCTCTTAAGTAGGCACTTTAAATATCCACACTAACGTACTATTCTTACAATAATCCTTATCCCTGCGTGGCTTCCGGGCCTTGAAAGTGGTGACTACCTTGTAAAAAAAAAAAAAGAAAAAAAAACGTACGACGTAACCATATTAATGTCTGATACACACGCTCCATATATATATATATATATATATATATATATATATATATCCGTTGGCCGAACTTGGACGCGTGTATACATATCGCTCATTTTGCAACTTTGTGTCCCACATACTTCAGGTGTCCGCATCTTGCAGCAGGTTGCATGTACACGAATACACGGAGTACGGCCTTGTGGCCCACGTGCAAGGCGAATTTATTCAATACTGCACTCCGGTGTATTAAAACGCGATCCTAGATACCAACCTGGAAATGTTTGCGATATAATATGTGTGTGTGTGCGTGTGTATGTATAGTGCCAGCAGCTGGTTTCTCTCCGTTATTATCTTCCTTATTAATGAACATCAGCATCAGATATTTTCTTGAGAACATCCAGAAACTGTGATCGTTACGACGAGGGTATAACATTTCACACGCCTATATGAGTGAAAATGTGACATACTGATTTTTTTTTTTCATACTAAAATATGGTTGGATCGCAGAAAAGAGTGTGGCCTGTATTAACGGTTCAGTTAATGCAAGTAAGCTACGTATATCAGCCAGTATGTTTGCAAAGCCGCAATTCGTCCATACATAGAGTAGTATTTCCATATCTAAGCAAAAGAGTTTCATAACTAATTAGGTTCGCATAATCGAATAAGTTTCATCTGCCGCATCGTCAAAATATTACAGCATTATGTATGTTATACACTTACTTTTTATTAACTGTTCTCTGACGAACTCGTAGTAATTATGCCCCTTTGACTAACCCGACAAGCAGTATAACCCTACTCTTTCACTGTGTATTCGCTTGATGCTTGAAACGCGATCTATTGTTTCTTTCCTTAAACTACTAGACGTTGAAATTCTTTCTCTGTTTCATTCTTCTCTGGCTCTATCAACTGGATAAATGTAATGTGAACAAACATATTTATATTCACCTGGCTACCTAGTGCTATTGTATTCATGGTTCCAAGTCGTAGCCAGTTACATCACAGTTGCAATGTTTCTTGTTTGGAGTGATAAAGAATAATATAAAATATTCTTGGATCACACTACCGCATTTTCCGCACATATTAAATTAACGTATCGAAAGAACGTCGACTTTTGTTTCGCTTTTGAAAGTGATAGGTTTACATGCCCTGTTAAACAATATGAGCCGGAGATCTTAGTGTAAATGTCTTTCACTCGAATCTCGTTAAAACGAAATCTCTTTTTTCTTATTTTTAACGCCTTGCCAAAAGCAGTGGTAATTTCCACGGCAATTATCATGTAATGGCTGTCATAACTTGAAGGCTCGATCGTTATAAAGAACCCAAGTGACGACACTTTAAAGAAAGATTGCGGCCATAAAGTGAGAATGGGGAGATTACAATAAGAATCGAATTATGTTAAATCGTTATTTTATTTATTACATCTTCAATTGCGCCTAATTGTTCATGTCCCGCGAATCCTGCGCGAAATTGTCTCGCGTGGCAAACGAGATTAAATAGATTTCTCTGCGGATGTCTTGAGTTTAAATTATATTTCAACTGGGGAGTCGTGTAATATTTTAAGACACACACACACACACATACACACATATATTTATGAACGCACACGTGTGTGTGTGTGTGTGTGTGCGCGTGCGTGCGTGCCTTAGTGTTGGGACGATTTATCGTAAACGGGAGTCGGAAAAATCGAAACTAATTTGGGAGTCAGTATCGGAAAATTATGTGGCTATTTTCCGATGCCATAAACGATTCCTTTAATTATCGTTTTTGTTTTAAATTTTGTTTAAAACAAAATCTTACACTGCTGGTAGTAATAATAAAATAATATTTATTGATTTTAAAATAAAACTGAAACCTATAGACCACCTCCACAAGTGTATTTTTTTTAAGTTTGAGAAAATTTATGCACATAACACGTGTATTTTAAGAGTAATCTGAAGAAAAAAATTTACAGCTAATAGTTTAATATTTAAAGAGTTATAAAGAATCGGAATCGGTAAATATATTTGCATCATCCCTTCACACATTATATATATATATATATATATATATATATATATATACATACAGGATGGCCCATAAAGGCTTACCCATAGGAAAACTTTTATAAAATTAAAACTAGAAAGAAATATGAAAAAAATGCTTGATCACTATTGTTTAGAAGTATATTTCAAACAATGTCAAAAGATTAAATTTCAAAATGGCCGCCTTATTCTTGATACGTGCTGCCACTGAAGCGCAAGAACGCCGCGCTACTACTTCGTCCAACTTGGCACAAGCAGAATGAAGGGCTGTCTTCAGGGAGTCCAAATTGGGGTAGGAACATCTCGAAACGTCGCTCTCGAAAATGGACCAGATAGCGAAGTCCATAGGATTGATATCTGGACTTGATGGTGGCCACATTTGCTTGTCACAGAAACCTGGAAAATGGTCCTTGCACCACTGTTGAGTCACATTCACTGTGTGAGCTGCAGCACCGTTCTGCACCGTCATCCCCAAATGATTCAGTGAGCCACGGCAGAACCTTTTCCTCCAACATATGCAAATAAACTTGACTATTGACTTTCACGACTTCCTCAATCACGATAAACGGAGATTTGCTCCCATCGGATGCAACAGCAGCCCAAACCATGACTGAAGCAGGCTTCTGGCGTTTCAAATGGCTTCTGGCGTTGACTGATAAGTCCTTTGAACTTTTGGCATAAACCTATCGTTCTGCTTATTGGTCACAGCCTCCACTGTGAACATTTTCTTATTAGACCAGATGAAGACATTTCCTGCGGCTCGCTCCATCTCTTGCAACATCAACTTGCCTCTGTGAAGCCGTTTCTGCTTCGAGGGTCCCGAAATTAACTGCCGGGTGTGTGTTTTTTTGTATGGACTAAACTGAAGATCATTTTTAACAATCCTTTGCATCGAAGATCTTGAGATCTTTGCCTCTTTTGCAATTTTCCTCACACTTCTCTGTGAATTTCGCTTCATCTTCTTTTTCACTGCAGAAACAACACTTTTGATGCTAATTGAGCGCGATCTGCCTGTAATTGGTTTATCAGAGGTTGTACCTGTCTCCTGAAACTATTTCCAGGAATTGTAATTTGTTTTTCGACACACCTTGAGCTGTTTAACGATGCACTTGTTGCGAACGTCCGCAGTCTTGGGAGCGACAATCTGGTCGCGCTTAACCTTATCAGCCATAACTTAGCGAATACCTGAAAGTGAATGAAACATAAGTTGAACATTGATAGATATATAGAGGTTTAATTCTTAAACTAAATGCCTTTGGTAAATAATCAAACTGAACTTATGGGTAAATCTTTATAGGTCACCCTGATATATATATGTGTGTGTGTGTGTGACAACAGGATTATGTTACCTAGCACCTTCTGCACTCTTCTGGTGAGAAGCCTTAGGCTTCGAAATACCTTGGTATAAAGAGTTCCATTTATGCCCCATATAATTTTATGTATATCCTTTTTAAATGACATTCTATATTTTTCCAATATATAGTGTTTTTGAATGCATTTTCCACTCCTATTGTTTCCCAATGTGATCTCTGTCGAAATTTATTGAGCTTTATATTATTAGTGTATATATATATATATATATATATATATATATATATATATATATATATGTGTGTGTGTGTTTGTGTATGTATTACTTTTTTATTCTTTTATCATAAGTACCCCTTTAGTAATAGTGTTTTTTTGTGTTTTGTTTATTACATTTTCACCCCAGACAAGGCACATTGCCACTTTGGTGTAGGGGGCTACTATCAAGGGAAACATCTACTGGGGTACTATGTAGGGATTAGGGCAGCGAGATGTTGGTCCACGTTGCACTTGAACTTATGCATGTCAGTACAGTTGGGGAAGCAGTGACCTGGAATGAAATTCCAAAGTCTAGCAGTTCTGGGGAAGAAACTACTGGAGTAGAAAGATACTTTACATCTAGGGATCTCTACAGTGTGGGGTGGGATTTTGCAGCTTGTCGAGTCTGTCGAGGGTGTTCACGTCGTGGGAGCACAAGTGCTTGCAGTTCATCAGAGCATTCACCATTATAATACTTGTAGAACAGGCAGAGGGATGCAATGTTTCGACGATGGGACAGAGGCTGAAGCTTAGATGCCAGTTTAGGGCCTATCAGATTTGTGACTCTCTTTTGAACCCTGTCAAGGAGCGAGAGACTAGTAGCCGATGCACCAGCCCAAATATGACAGCAATACTCCATACCCATACATGGGCGAATAGTGGCCTTATAGAGGTACAGGATACTTTCGGGTGTTAGAAGTTTTCTAGCACGGTAGAGAGAGCCCACCTTTCTCGCAGCGGCCCTGGCAATGCCCTCGATGTAATTGTTCCAACTCATGTTTCCTGTGAACGTTAGGCCAAGGAGCTTGAGAGACGTACTCTCAGATAAAGAGTCGTTGGCCATTGCTATAGATGGTAGAGAAGGTTTCTTGTAATTATTGAATTAAACCAGTTTTGTCTTGGCGGCATTGAACGTGACCATCCATTTTTGTCCCCATTTCACTACTGATTGGAGGTCATCCTCTAGTGTTTCTGCCATTACTTTAGATATATGTTCATTTGTTTTCCTGTCGTGCCTGCTATAGAGTGTGGTGTCATCAGCATATATACCCATCTCAGAGGCAATTTTGTCGGGGAGGTCATTTATGAATATTAGGAACAGCAGAGGTCCAAGGATAGATCCCTGGGGCACTCCCGCATTTATATCATATTGTTTAGATGTACGATCGTCGAGGACAACCGGGATTTTTCTCATATCTAAGAAAGATTTAATTATGTTAAGTATTCTACCAGTGATACCGTAAGATCTAATCTACCTGAGGAGACCTTCATGCCATACCCTTTCAAAAGCCTTAGATATATCTAGAGCTACCGCTCTGCCCTCTCCCGCTTTGTCCAGTGAATGGTATATGCGTTCAGAGATTACAGTGAGGATGTCTGCCGTGGAACGGGCTTGTCTAAATCCATATTGTTGGTCGGTCAGAAGTTTAGCATCTGTAAGGTGCTGGACTAGAGCATGGTTAATTAAGGTCTCAAATATTTTGGCAAAAAGTGGGAGGAGGCTAATAGGGCGATAATTTAATGGGTCAGTTCTTTCGCCAGAATTCTTGAATACTGGTACCACAGAAGCAGTTTTCCAACAGCCTGGAAAGCATGATTCATTAAGGCATTTGTTGTAGAGTTTGGAGAGAACTGGAGCTACTTCGGCTGAGCACTTTTTTAATAGCACAGCTGGGATGAGGTTGGGTCCACATGCTTTTGAAGGTTCAAGGTTTTTTTATGATAGCATTCACCTGAGCAGGGGTGATTATCAGATCGTCTAGCGTGGCGTCTGTCCGCATAGGAAATTGAGGTAGGAGGTGGTTTAGAGGGTCCAGTGTGGAGTTTGAGGCAAACCGACTGGCAAACATGTTAGCCTTCTCGGTTGCTGACCAAAGAACCCTGTGATTGTTTGTTAGTGGGGGAATTGTTGATTGCCCATTGTTTCCTACACGGTTGTAGATTTTCCAGAAGTCACGAGTTCCTAGTTTTTGTGCTTCGATGCGTTTTTTAGTGGTTTCAGTAAATTCACTCTTAGCTGTCGCTATTTCTTTCTTAACGTTACTTCTAGCTTCTATGTAATTCTGTCTGTTTGAACTGGACTTATGTCAGTTAAACCTGCAGAATGCATGCTGCCTTTCAGCAATGGCAGTTGCGCAAGTCGAAGTAAACCATTGGGGAGAGTGGGGCTTGCTATAGAATTTCCGCATGGGAACATGCGCTTCGATTGCAGTTTTGAACCATTCAGTGGTCTCGGTTGCACACTGTTCAGCAGGAAGAGAAAAAATATTTCCCCATGGGGCGTCTCTGATAAGATCTCTGATGCTTTCCCAGTCAGCCTTTTTATATCTCGTTGTTTTGAGCACTGGCTCTTCAGTTTTGGGTCTAGAGTTTAGGGCGATTTCTACCATTATCACCGCATGATCAGCGTTCCCAAGTGGGATGTCGGCTTTCGTTACACAATCATCAGGAACTGTGGTTAAAAACAGATCTAATAGTGATGCGTGTTGTTCTTCCTGATCATGGAAACGGGTTGGAAAAGTAACAATTTGCGATAGGGAGTGAGATACAGAGAAGCTATCAGTTGCGCTGCCTGCTGCATCTGTGTAAGTAGAGAATACAAGCCAGTTTTTGTGATGGACATTAAAGTCGCCAAATACATGTACTTGGGCTCTAGTGTCGAAGGAGAGTGCTGTGTCTATGCTTTGTTTATTATGCTGCAGTCTTGGTTCGAGGGAGAGCGGTAGAGAAAGTAAAAGTAGCTAATGTTGTGTTGCATGATTAGTCTAAAGCACATAAAGGCTTGATCATCCGTTTCTAGGTTTGTTTCTCTAGTCAAGGGAAGGGTATTACGAATGTAAACTCCAAGTCCGTGCATATGTCTGTCAGAGTGGGAGATATCCAGGCATGTTAAAGTAGTTAGAGGGGATGGAGGAGTGTAGGTTAGTCTCACTTAGTGCTAAGATATCCGGGGTATTTGTTAGGAGAAATGCTTCAACATCAGCTAAATTAGTTCTAAGCCCACGGATATTTGTGAATGCAAGCCTCAAGGGAGGAGGCAAGTTGGATTTGTTTGACTCTAAGCCTGGTTTAAGTTTATTTTTAGATTGTACTCTCATCATATTTTTTAACGAGTTTCAGTTAGGTTAGGGGAAGCCGAACAGGAGGTTATGCAGAATATCACACATGCATCACAAGTAGACCATCAGCTGACCCTCCATCAACTAGGACTGTGGCCTCAGGAAAGCCCACAGGGGATGAGTGCAGGGTCCTTTCCATGCGCGCCATGGCACTGCAAACATCCCGATATTATACAACTGTTGATGGAGCAGCCGCTCTAAGCGCTACCAAAGAGTTAGGGTTCCTATACTACCAGTCGGAAACAGCAGCCAGTACCTGTCAATCCGGTACCCTCAACCCATCAGAGGAAGGCCAACCCAATCTAATTGCTCAGGCATATATGGTACTCAAGCATTCTCAAGTGCCCAGCTTTAGGGGTGGGGTGTGTCGGGAGTGGGGAAACGGCGTTCATTGCCCTTGACAAGAAACAAGATCTACCAATGGGTGTTTCTGTCGAATCACTGTGATAGTATCTCTGCGCCTGACTAATAGGCAAAGAAGGAGTATGGAAGCCGGGCGATAGGCAGGACCTATCTACTCCTTAAGCAATTTAGGTTTGCAAACCGGTAATTTGTTTGAGTCACCAGCTCTAGGAAGGTTGTCATCCAAGACTGAAGAGGCCTCCCTCCTCTTTGGTTTAGTTTCAGAGTTTTCCTTCTCCTAGACGCATGATCTGGAAAGATCTACTGGGTCCATCACCACTGAGAGGGTTTGCTCCGCGCCTGGGTTCTAATCCAGGTATTTCTGCGACCCCGCGTGGTTAGTTAATGTTATTGGGTTAGTTTGTAGAGGTTATATCTGCTAAATAGTTACACTCCTCAAAGTGGATTGGGGACATTGTTATTTCATTGTTACTGGATAAAAAGGTTGAGTAGAGCTCATGCAGTGTAAGCAACTATGATTGTAAGGAGGCTTGTTAGGAGGAGATAATGTGGTTTGAGGCTTTCTCTTATATATATATATATATATATATATATATATATATATATATGTGTTATTATTATTTTTTATTTATTTATTTTTTTTTATTCATGCGAGCTTGGTTCTAGTATAACATTAAAGTGTGAGTAGGTGTTAAGAATTGAACTACGAGTTGTGCCCAAACTATATTTTAGATGATAGCAGGGCATGAGATGCGAGTGCAATATAGTACGGTAAAACAGTAAGTTTTGAGTCATGTGTAATTTGGTAAATAGATATATGGGCTGGTTTTAGTAGGTGCGAATAAAGTTGAAGGTACAAAGTGAGTTTCTATTATTGAGAGAAGATGTTTTCAGCTTTCAACTAAGAGTTATGGACATTTACCATAGCAAGGAGCATTGGTTCAGTTTCGTATTAGCGTTGCAAAGCTATCTAAGAGGAGACATAGTTGTGTAATGCAGTGCGGTGTGCTTTGCTTCGTAGTACATACTTTGGCTGTTAAATACCAACTGGAATAGGAATGAACTCCAATGCATGTCTAAAGGGTAGAATTGCATAGATGTTTAGTGATGACTAAGCAGTTAGCATGTGAGGGTTAGGGGCTGGAAGTTAAAGATTCCAGTACAAAACGGTGTGAAATGTAGGAGCGAAGTGGCGGTTTGGTGGGAAGGAGCGATTGTTAGCCTTGAAGGGACAGGGGTTATTAATTTACAAGAAACAGATCTACATTAGGATTTAGAGTGGCAGGTAAGGTTTTTTTTTTTTTTTTTTTTGCGCATGCAGGGTAGACAGAGGTAATCGTCTTGGAGGTAAAATGTATATTGGGATTTTGTAGCTAGCAGTTAGGCGTTTGTTCCAGTTACAAGAACTAGTTCATGGCGGATCGGAAATTCGTATTTTGTATTTATAGGAAGACATTAAAGTCACGCACGGAGCATAGCATCCACTCAGGAAGAATAGCTCTAGTATCACAGCTAAGATACTGCATATTTAGGTAACGAATAGTGAAAGTTAAATTGGGCGGCACTTTTTTTTTTTGCACCTTACCATGGCTGTTACTATTAAGTATCGTACTTAAATAAAGTTCTTCTGTCATCTAAATAAGCTAAATAGGGATTCCCCCTCCCCATTACTACGTCGATGTGACATGGTAAAAAAGAAAAATTTGTCAGGAAATTGTTTTAAAATACGTGAATCAAGAATGGTCAAGATGTGTGAGAAATAAGATAAAATTACATAGAATGATATGAGCACAAACGAAAAAAAAGGGGTTAGATTTGTTTGGTTTAAAAAAAAAAGAGGATAAAACAAATATAAAATAAAATAAAGTGTGCAAAGAAAAAACAAAAAATGTTCTTAGCTAAAATTACATCTTCGGTGTGTGGCTCTCTTCGACCACCATGCAAATGACGCTAAGGAATTCTACCCTTTCTATCCCAGGTCATTGGAGTAGGGGAGGGGGGCACACTTTACATTTGTGGTCGTTTAGTGAGAGCTTTCTCTTCTTTTTTAAGGAGAAGGAAAGGAAAGAAAACCAATATTCTGCTTATATATTTTGAATAGATCCTGAACTTTGTTGTTTTCTATGCCGGCCTGGCTTATTAAATTGTTAATCCTAAGATTGTTGACTAGTCAATTGTTATTGATATATTCATTTTCGTTTTTTTATATATATTTTAACAGGTTCATATATTTATTCGTATGTGTAAAACTTATGTTGATATTAGAAGTATTTCTACAATCCGCCTGGTGGTGGATTCAGTTATGATATGTAGTTTTAGCTGTCCTTCTAGTTGTTATCTAATTTTGGTTTTGTTAACTAATTTAATTTTATTTATTATATTTGTAATTTTTCTATTATTATTATCATTATTATTGTTAATATTATAAATAGTATTGTTTTTTATATTTCTAAAATGTTATTTGGATAGTTTACTGAAATATTATGGTTATTAGTTGTTAGCTTAATTTGATTGTGTTTCAACTAAAATTTAAGATGAGTTATTGCGTTTATGTGTCTGCTTTTTTAATTAGTTTTTCATTGGATGCGGGCCTTGTAGCTAGGCCATATTTGTACTAGTAGGTTAGCCAGGAAGTGTAAGAGAGTGGTTTAGTGGTATAGCCACTAAACATGTTCTGCTATGTTCGTATAGCAGGGTGTAGTGTAGAGAGCAACTACATCGAGGCTACTTTCCCTCTACAATAAAGTACCTGCACCCCTCAGCGATAGACCTTATCACATCTTCAATGACCTCTACTGCTTCAGTCTCACCCCCTCAGACATCAACAATCTCATACTGATAATAGTAGATAACACAATCCTCACCTTCCAACACAAATCACAGGACTGCTAAGTGGTTGCTGTCTCTCACGCTTACTGGCCATTTCGTAAACAGACAGATTAGAACGTCGAGCCCTCAACACCTGCAATTCTGTTACATTTCTCTAAAGATATTTCGACGCCGGCCTGATCCTCACATCATCACGCGCCGATGCTGAAAACACATACATACTGTTCTCCGATACCGACTCACACATAGAATTCACCACTGAACACCCCAGCGCTGACGTATCCCAATCACTCCTAGATTTTACCTTAAAATATCAGACGAGGTGACTGTCACTACAAAATTCTATCGAAAAGCAGCCAGCCAAAACATATTCGTACATGATAAGTCAACCCTCCCTACTAAGGCCATCATCACATATGCAGCGAATGAGGTCATCCCCATCCACAGCAAGTGCAGTAAAACAGCACACAACATAGAATGCATTAAACAATTCCATCAGGTGCTGGAAACAAACGGATACCCCAACACTGTGACCAAACACGTCTGGAACCCGAAAAAGACATGTCGGGAGCTTCCCTTCCAATACCTGCTCCCTTAAAATGCGCCACCTCAACGGCAAGATACCGACAGCTATCTGCAGGGCTATCCGAACTGGCTCACTCAGGACAATCCCCTAGACAAGAGCTATCCAAAAGTAAGCGCAATGATGACCCAATATTGTGACCAATGGCTTAATCTTTGCATAATGCAATCACTACTAATATATAAGCTACAGCCGGAACTAAACAACAGACTGGAATTCGGTTCATGATTCATTATATAACATTGCATATACCTTCCACCACAATCATATATTTTCCATCACAGGCATCTAATGCTACCCTACTATCCCAACCTACCAGAACAGATGTGCCTATACCACTACATTCCTCTCTGATCCCATCTGGCTTACCTACTAGTACAAGTATAGCCTTACTACAAAATCACCTCTCATGACACAGAAACGAATAAAAGATCAGACACGGGAACAAATGACGTCACCTTAACCTTAGATTTAAGCTACAACACCTAAACAAATCAAGCTAACAACTAATAAAAACAATCAATTACATTTAATTACACTTCCTATTAGGAAAATATCCAAATAATAATAATTGACTTAAATAAAAAATATAATAAATGAACTTAAATGAGTTACCAAAACCTAAGTTAGATAACGACTAGATTGACAGTTAAAACTACATATCACAACTGACACGAAACGGATTATAGAAACACTCCCACTATCAAAATAATTTTTACCCGTACGAACAAGTATATTAACTTGTGAAAGTATAAATATATATATATATATATATATATATATATATATATAGTAAAAAATAAATTTATAACAAGTAACTAGTCAACAAATCTAGGAATAATAATCAAATACGCCAGGTCGGCATAGAAAAACAACCACTATTATTTAAGGGCTACTTGTGACGAAAGTATGAATAAATTAAAATAAAAGTTATTGTAACTATTAAAGATTCTTCAGACAAAGAATATCTAATATATATATATATATATATATATATATACACACAATGTGACCTGTTAATTTCTACCTATTAATATGGGCAATAGTGCAAGAAGTAAAAGGTGTCTCTTTTATAAATAGAGTATTAATAAAAACGGCAGAATGTCTAAACAATAAATAAATTTTAGCCTCTACAACAGCAATTGCCATTTATTCCCCCTTTTCGTGTCCTTTCCTATCTATCTTTCCTTCCTGTCTAACAGCATGCAGATCAAAACTCCAACAGTTGACTAATAGCACTGCATCCCCCTCTTCCCCTCTTAACCCATTCGAGTGAGCGACGCGTTTGACCTATATAGACCAGGTCGTTCCACCGAGTAAGTAAACTAAACCATTAAACCAACAAAAAAGGAGAATAGGTAAAATAAAAGTGAAAAGAATAAGTAAAATAGATTATGTAAAAAAAACAAATCTTAAAAACTTAACAATAATATCAATGACCCAAAACACGCTATACATATACGCATACCCCCTCCATATATTTTCTACAGTATTTCCGCGCCCATTTTTCTTTTTTTTTTTTTTTTTTCACTATTCCATGCTTTGAACAGACCTTTACTATCCACTACTTGACAAAGTAGCCTCCCCGAAATATAGCATGGAACATTGACACCCAATAGACCTCTTCAAGTAAGACATTGATACTTAACACACACACACACATATATATATATATATATATATATATATATATATATATATCTATATATATATATATAATTTAAAGGAGATTAGAACAATAGTCTAAAGAGCTGAGTGTATTTCAATGTAACAGTGAAATTACTAGTTTAATTAAAATACAGGAAAGAGAAAGTGCTCGTTGTAATTTTGATATATAATAAGCTCGATAGGTAAATATCCTAGAGCTAATTCAATATTAAGTAATGTGATTGATAATTTAAAATTTGAAAATCAAATTATAATTAAATTAAAAATCCGTTTCATAAGAAGGAACAACAACAAAATCAATTATCTGTACGATCGTTTCGGAAAACAATGCTTTTTATTGTGGTAGACATCAAGTTACGTACAATAATTACATATAGTTTTTTTTTATAAGCAAGGTGTCCTCGTCAGCAAATTTTGAAAGGTTTTTATTAAATTTAAAAGACACCATAAATAAACCTAGCATTAAAAGTAAGGCAGATGTATCTGAAAAAAATTGAAATAAAATTAAATCCATATTTATCAAAAATGAAAAATATTACAACGAAGCCCTTAAAAACTCTGGATATAATTCACAAATTAAATTCATAAATAAAAATGATAGAAACATAAACTGCATTAAAAATAAACCTATTAAGAGCGTAATAACATATAATATGGCAATGTCTTCCCGTATGCGAGTCAAGAAAAATAACCAAGAGACAAAAAAAGATAAAACCAAACCACAAATATTAGATAATAATACAAATAAACAGCAAACCAAAACCCGTAAACGTAAGAATAGACATAACGAGACCCTATGGTTCAACCCCCCATATTCCAAAATCCTAGAGACAAACATAGCCAGAGAATTTTAAAAAAATATTAGATAAGAACTTTAAAGCCCCCATAGATATAATAAAATTTTCAATAAGAACACAATCAAAGTCTCTTACTCTACTATGCCTAACCTACATCAAAAAATAATTAGCTCTAATAATAAGAAAATTGATAAGCTACAAAATACAACTATACAAAATATATCGGACTGTAACTGTAGAAGAAAAAATAAATGTCCCCTACAAGGCTCATGTAAAATTAAAAATGTTATCTATAGCTGCACAGTATCAAAAACTCCAAATCTACATGAACCTATTAACAGCCATAACTCAACTACAAGATTAAATAATAACACCAACTTAAACCAATCTACCGATCAATTATAAATCAACCCACCATATAATAATCCAGCACCAGACCTAACGGAAAATAATCACAATAAGCAAGAGGTAATATATTTTGGTTCCACATCTGGCCTAATAAAACATAGAATTTCAACGCACAAACATTATTTTAAAAATAACTCTCTGTCAAACCAAACTATTCTATCCAACTATATTTGGCATCTAAAAAATAGCAATATTTCTTTCAACTTAAAATGGCGAATAATTGAGACTCGCAAATCATATAAACCAGGAGATAAATTTTGTGCACTATGTACAAAAGAGACCCTAAAAATTTAAAAATATGAAGATATAAAAAATACAACCACACTATTAAATTCAAGACAGGAGCTAATATTTACATGCAGTCATAAACGTCGGTTTAAATTTAATAAATATAAACCACCTTAAATCATTAATAATTACTTATTAGTAAAAATAGATTACAATTTTTTTAAAATAAATTAAGTTAGTCCAATTATCCCCCTTACACTACTTAAATAAAAAAAGTAAAGAAAATATGGAATTATCTCCCCTTACAACATGTGATTACATAAACAACATTCGAAATATAAACCGTAGCGTCTTTAAATCAAAAGTACGCTAACGGAAATAATTTATTGCACGGGCGTCCCCCCCTTTTTTAAAATTCATCATTCAATAAGGTAAAAAGCTATAGCAAACATCTAAATGAGTATTTTAGCCATAGTTCCTGATTTCAAAAAGCGAAAAATTAAAAGGTAAATTTGTCTATATATATTTTTATATATATACCTGTATACCTATTTATATATATATGTGTGTCTATTTTTTTATATATATGCATATATATATTTGAAATGTGGTACTTAAAGCAAACTTATAATTTAAATTTAAATCTATGTTTCACTCTATTTCTTTTCTATCTCTAACCCATATTAATTTTCTTATAAATTTTAAATCCAGACATTTTATTTCAATTTTTTTCAGATAAATCTGCCTTACTTTTAATGCTAGGTTTATTTATGGTGTCTTTTAAATTTAATAAAAACCCTTCAAAATTTGCTGACGAGGAGACCTTGCTTATAAAAAAAACTATATGTAATTATTGTACGTAACTTGATGTCTACCACAATAAAAAGCATTGTTTTCCGAAACGATCGTACAGATAATTGATTTTGTTGTTGTTCCTTCTTATGAAACGGATTTTTAATTTAATTATAATTTGATTTTCAAATTTTAAATTATCAATCACATTACTTAATATATATATATATATATATATATATATATATATATATATAGGTTACAAAAAAAACGGGTCCCAACTCTAATTAGGCTCCGTTTCTTAGTGTTTTGTCCGAATGAAATGAAACTTTGGTCATGACTAGTATATTATATTCAAAACATCACATCAAAACACTACAGTGTTTGGCCTTTTTTTTTCTCCTTCTACAGCATATGTTCTAGATGGCCTCGATTTAGCTGTTGTTTTTTGGGGGGTCACCCTATATATATATATGATGGCAGCACATTCGTTTCGTCAAGGTCTGGTGTGGACGTGTGTTAAAAGCACACAGATGTCCCAGCGTCATACTGTGCTCCTCCCAGACAAATCAATCCCACGTGCACGTCATGACCACTGCCATATATATATATATATATATATATATATATATATATATATATATATATATATATATATATATAGTAATTTATAAAATATATATGGAGATTAAGCTACACTGAATATTCCGCGTTTCATCCACATATATATTTTATAAATTACTAACTAGCTCTACCTACGTATTGAGCACTTTTGAAGTAAATACTTAAAGTTTACGCATAAATTTATACTTTTGTATATTAATTTCATGTGAGTAATTGAAGTAGTTATATATATATATATATATATATATATAATATGCAAATTGTCACTTGTTTTCGTCTTTTTCCTTAACACCGACGACATTCCATTCCTCGCATTATGATAGCCTTTTAAATTTCCTCTATATACCTGTCTCACACAATGCTTCAAGCAAACTACATTTCATATATATATAGATAGAAGCGTTGATTGAATTTTAAATAACATTCTATGAAATGTTTTAAAGCCAAATTACAATGCAACACTATGAAAATTAACAAATATTTTCTTGTTTAAAATTAATATTTTGGCGCTACACACACTCTTCAAAATTTTATGCAATTGTGTTAAATTGAAGAATAAATTGTTTATATTCATTGTATTGCGTTGTACTTCGGCTTTCAAACATATTTCATGTGTATTTTATTTTAAAATTCGATCCACGTTTCTTCTACGGAAAATGTAATTTTCTTTCGCCAAACGTATTTTTCTGGCGTTTCAAATTAACACCACGGAGAACACGCGGACTTATTACTGCTTTTTTCTTCTTCAATTAAACATCAAGAAGTCGGGAGAGTATGTCGGAAGAGGCAGTTTCATGGCCACATTCGTTCCACTTCTGCAAAGTCGGTTTGGCCACGTATGGTCGGATATTGTTGCGGAAGAGAATTAAGCCATTTCTGTTAACTAATATTGGGTGTTGTTGTCGAAGTTTCTGATGCATTTCATTCATTTGTTGATAGTACTTTTCCATCCACAATACTAACGGATGAGACCGATCACAGACTACCAAACAGTCAACATGACCTTCTCTTGGTGCAACTCTGGCGTCGCAAAGTATTTTATAGGTTGACGTCTAAGTAACGAGCTGGTTGTCGTAAGGAATCAGCATTTCTATCGCAAATCACAACCCGGTCGAGAAAAATATATTTCTTGTTGCGTTATATAAGGGAATATTACATTTCATAACGGCGTTTCTTTCGGTTGTCGTTCAATTTGTGAGACACTCATCTATCAAGTGTTGTTGTTATTCCAATCTCTCAAGTGATTGAGATACTGTCGTCTACGTAATCTCTAATTCTGAAAATAGTTTTCGAACGTGCGTAGATTGGCTTAGACTAAAGCTCTTAACTGACCGTCGTCAACATCCGATGGCCGAACACTACGCTCATTATCTTCAAAACTTTCGTCGTTGTCACGAAATTTCTTAAACCACCATTGTATTGTGCGTTCAGTAGTGCCTCTTGGGTCAAAGGCTTCGTAGATGTTACAAGCTGTTTCAGCAGTTTTTCGGCCTAGCTTGAATGGAAATAAGAAAATTGTGTGAGTTTGCTTTTTCTCTTAGATTCACCGTTCTGAAATTGAGAATAATTGTTTTACAACGACTGTAAGTTAATCGCTTAGATAGTGCGAAACACGCTATTTAAACTTATACATAAAGTAAAGGCGTTATAAGAAAAACTTATTTGAAAATACATCATTTGTGTTATGTTTGCAAATAACGTATAAGAAAATACAAATGAAAACTTAACAAACAAAGGTAGATCAATAAGAAGTGTATTAAGGAAATTATATTTACAGTATATTTACATAATGGTTGTCAGGTAAGAGAGTCTTGGCTGGAGAACATATCTGCTCTCGGCTCGGCCTTCGGTGCCTTCTGTTTAACACACACTCAGACTAACCGAGTTTTGTTATTTATGTGTAATATTATCCACATATGTAAATGAGTGGGTGCCACCACAACAATTTGAAATCCACATTAAAAAATTCGCAGAACCGTCTCATCAATTTAATATATTATTATAATTATTATTACTATTATAATCATTATTATTATTTATATGTATTATTATTATTATTATTATTATTATTATTATTATTAGGAAACAATAAAGCAGAGTGTAAAAGAATAAAATAGCAAACTTTTGAATTTTATAAATTTTTATTTATCTGAATCATATTGTTTATGTTTTACTTTATTTCTGTACACACGCGCATACACCCCCCATATATATATATAATGTGCGCTTCCGTTCAGTCTCGAAAGACAAAGGATACCCCTTAGGGGCAGTTGTGCGTGTAATTGTGTGGACAGGGTTGCGCAATTCCAACCACACTTCTTCTGAATCGGCATTGCTTGAGTCCAGGGAAAGGAGAGGTCCAGGACGACTAGAAACAATGCCGAGATAAGCCGAGGGCACATACAACATCTGGACGTCCAAATCTGGTACTGGCTAGGTTTCTCATTGCTTAACTTCGGTGATCTTGTGGGAACCAGTGTGTCAACGTGATTATGCCGTGTGTGTATATATATATATATATATATATATATATATATATATATATATATCGTTAAATAGTTTTCCTTTATATCATAATGGTGTTTTATTTACATAATTGTATGTTCATTAAAGTTTAGTCTTCAAGACTTTTTTTTTTACACAGTGATCACCACTTATCAAGGCCCGGAAGCCACTCAGGGATAAGGGTTATTGTAAGTACATCACGTTAGTGAGGAGATTTTATGAAGTGTTTAATTAGGGGGGCGGTTCATTAGGAATTTGTTAACATTAGACTTGAAGACATCCAAGTTGTAGTCCGGAGGGAAGCAGGCAGACGGAACAGAGTTCCACAGGCGTGCAGTTCTAAGAAAGAAGCTTTGCTCATGAAATCCGCGTTTTGATTTAGGCACAGATATAGAGTGGGGGAAATTTTTCACAGTGGATTCAGCTAGACGGGTGTTTTTCGTGACAGATTGGCGAGGGGGGACCAGGTATTGGAGTTCAGACGAGCACCTGCCATGAAAATAACGATAAAACAAGGATAGGCTCGCAACGTCTCTTCTGTGGGAGAGGGGTTGCAGGGTAGAGAAAAGGGCATCCCCCACTAAACCACGAAGTCTATTTTGTACTCTGTCAAGGCATGATAGGCTTATTTTGGCAGCTCCTGCCCAGATATGGAAACAGTATTCCATCCTTGGCCGTACTTGGCTTTTATATAGATAGAGAATTGCATCAGTAGTGAGATATCTTCTGGAGCGGTAGAAGGATCCCACCATCTTTCCGGCAACCTTGGCAACAGACTTGATGTACGTGTTCCATTTCAGATCAGGAGTAAAGGTCAAACCCAGAAGCTTGTCAAAACACGGGGCCTCACCCAGAGAGCCATCCATCACAATTGATGCCAGCTGGGGATCAGAGCGTTGATGATGTAAGGATAGGAGTTTGGTTTTGGATGCATTAA
Source organism: Euprymna scolopes (assembly GCF_053919585.1). Taxonomy (NCBI): domain Eukaryota; kingdom Metazoa; phylum Mollusca; class Cephalopoda; order Sepiida; family Sepiolidae; genus Euprymna; species Euprymna scolopes. The sequence goes on from NC_136489.1 coordinate 11,227,000, forward strand.
AGGTAACTAGCCACATCTTCCCCCACTGAACCACGCGCTCGAGATCAGAGGAGAGAGAATCCGAGAGAACTTCGTCATTTACAGCCTTTGATGTGTTGCCGTAGATGGTCGTGTCATCAGCATAGATGTCAACGAATGATTTAAGTATGTGTTTAGGGAGGTCATTGATGTAGATCAGGAAGAGAGTTGGGCCCAGGATTGACCCCTGAGGGACTCCAGCATTTATATTGCAGGCCTCCGATTTTTGTCCATCTACCACTACTCTTATGAGCCTATCAGAGAGAAATGATTTAATGATTGAGAAAACATTTCCAGTTATACCGTAGCTGGAAATCTTGTGAAGTAGACCCTTATGCCATACTTTGTCAAAGGCCTTTGATATGTCGAGAGCAATTGCCCTAGAAAGGAAGCCTTTGTCAAGAGATTCACTAATCCTGTGGGATATAACCGTCAGCACATCTGCGGTAGATCTTGCAGAGCGGAAACCATATTGTGTGTCACTAAGAAGGTTATTCCTGCTGAGGTGGTTTACTATTTCTCTATTTAATATTGATTCCAGTAACTTACTCATAACACAGAGAAGACTTATTGGTATGTATTGAGAGGGAGATGACTTATCACCTGAATTCTTAAATACAGGGCAAACTGAGGAGGTCTTCCAGGGGGTCGGAAAGCACTTCTCCTTAAGGAAGCGCTTAAATAGTTTCGTAAGTATGGGAGCAAGTTCTGGTTGAAGCTTTTTTAACACTATAATTGGGATGCCATCAGGGCCAGTTGCTTTACTGGAATCTAGGTTTTTTATTAGCTTGGCGACCTCATGCACGGATATTTGTATGTTACCTAGCTTGTTCTGTGTTATAGGAGGAAATATGGGGAGTTGATGGCCTTCGTCGCATAGGGTAGAATTAGCTGCAAAGTTCTTTGCAAATAGTTTGGCCTTGTCTGATGCTGACGAGATAACCTCTGGTCCATTGATAATGGTTGGGATAGAACGCACACTTCTGTTCAAGATCCTATTTGTTATTTGCCAAAACTGGTGGGAACCAAGCCGCTGATCAGCTACCTTGGATTTAACAAACTGGGCATATAGCTCTCTTGCATTTTTTATTACTCTTTTACAGTGGTTGCTGGCAGTCTTGAAAGCAGCTTTAGTCTCAGTGCATCTATTACGTTGGTAGTTATGGAAAAAGTGGTTTCTGTGCGCGATAGCAGCAGCACATTCTGGGGAGAACCATGGCTGGCTGTTAGGTTTTTGTTGGAATTTTTTAGATGGTATGAATTGGTCTATGCCTACAATTAACCATTCGGTCAGATCTGATACTATAGAGGACACTTCATTTTTAAACATGGAGTGCAGAGGTAAATCAGATATGAATGTACGGAAGCTATCCCAGTCAGCCATAGAGTATCGGTATACAGTACAGTGGAGGGGTACGTCTGATGGCTTCTTACATTTTGTTTTTATCTTAACTGATACGACGTAGTGGTCGGAGGATCCTAAAGGAGAATGAACGGTACATGAACATAGCTCAGGGGAAGTTGAAAGAAAAAGGTCTAAGAGGCTTTCATATTGATTGGGTGTATCGGGCACACGGGTGGGTTCGCGAACAATCTGAGTGAGGTCATAAGCAATGGCAAAATCATGACAAAACCTCCCCTCATCATCTGTCTTATTTGAGTGGGTTAGCCATTCCACGTTATGGACGTTGAAGTCACCACAGATGTGGATGTTAGCCGAGGGATGTGAAGACAGTATGTGGTCTATTTTCTCAGATATGCTCTTAAAGATAGTAACTCCGCTGTTGTGGGGCCTATAGAGGGCAAATATAAATACAGTGGTGTTAGCAAGTGCAACCCTGAAGCACATATAGGGTAAATTAGGATCTTCTCTAGAGATATCCCTGCCACATGGGAAGCCATCCTTAATGTAGGCACATATTCCAAGCCCATGGCGATCTTGGGAGTCAGATTTAGCTGTTAAATTGGAGTATCCATTAATTATGAACTCATCTAGGGAAGTGGTCGGCCCTATTCCAGTTTCACATAGAAATAATATGTCCGGTTTCGTCTCCTGTAATTGGGTTTCAACCTCTGGAAGGTTGGAACGTAGACCCCTGATATTGGAGAAAGAGACATGGTAGTAGGGGTCTACGCTGGAAGATGGGGTTCTAGGTTTAATCGAGTTTTTATTCTGGAGATATTGGTCTACACTAGCCCGTGTTGAGAAAACAAAGTGATAGTAGACAGGCAGGCAGGCAGGCTCGAAACCATACCGCAAAGGAAAAAAAACAGAACGTGACAAAAAAACGTGACATGTTTGCTGTTGCGCCCATCGCCAAACTGGACATGACGGAGGATTAAATTAAGGCTGGACAATCGAAAAGAGAGGATGGCTTTCGAGAATATCGGTGAAAAAGCGACCCTTCCCTGTAGAAAAATGCTTAGTAGAGGGTGAGAGAATTAATGTTTTTGGCAAATTCTTCGATATTTGTCGTCAGAAGAGTCGAGCTTTAAAATGATTTCGGTCTCGAGAAAATCTGTTGCGTCGCAACAAGTTTTTGGCAGAAATAAAAACATGCATACACATACATACATACATACATTTAAGCAGGCATGTGAGATTACTATTATAGACTAGTCTTTGTGTCCGGAGTTTCTTGGGCGTTTGGAGGTGTGTGTTGAGCAAAAAAAAAAGTTGTAGTAGGCAGGTAGGTTCGAACCCGTGACGCGAAGGCGGAAAAGAAAGTGGAGGTGTGTGTAAGGGTGTTGGTTGAGCCCCCACCCATAAAAGGAAAAATTCGAGCGCAAGAAAAAATAGGAGTAGTAAGCAGGCTCGAACCTGTAACGCGCCAGAGGAAAAAGAGGTGAAAAAAAAACTCTTACTGATGTGCCTACCGTGGTTGTGACGTAACGGGCGATAGAAATAAAGTTTTTATGCGACGTCGTGGACGCTAGGGTTGAATGACTTGCAGGAAATGTCAGCGAAAAAAAACGACCCTCCCCCCAGTAGAAAAATTCCAAGTTGAGGGTGAAAGGGTTTTTTTTTCCAATTCTTCGATGTTTGTCGTCCAAAGGGTCGAACTTCAAAATGGTACCGATCTCGTAAAAATCCGTCGCCTCTGTCGAAAATTTTAGGCATACATACATACATACATACATGCATACATTTAAACAGACAAGTCAGATTTATATGATAGAAGATTATAAATGTTATTAAATATATTATCTTCCTTTAGCATCGAAGAAGTTGCGAACTCTCTGGCCGGATTTTTTCATAGAGACCGCACCTGGGAAGTTCTGAAGTGGTAAGTCTTTGGTCCATCCCCACCTTGTAAATCTCGATTTAGAATAATAATAATATGAATATAATTATTTTAATCCCTACAGACACTCGTGTTTCTCTCTCGTGAAATAATCAGTGCAGGAATTTATGATTGCCGCTACTTGAGAAGTTCCAACTAAGCAATGAAGTCATCTCTGTCTCCATTAACAAGACAAAAGCACCGGGCCACGGCCAGTCACAGCTACGTGAAATTAACCAATTATAAAACTATAAAGTTGTACAATAACTGTGTACAGTGATGAAACAACTAAACTGTCACGATCTGTCATGCAAGCCAAATGAGCGACATGCATTTCATGAGAGTGCTCAACTGATAAGAAAATATTTTTTTAAGGAGGCGGAAATAATTATAAATATTTATCTTCAATGCCTGTAGGCACTAGTGTTTTCGCGTTCCGGAATCATCAGTGCAGGAATTTGATCCCCGCTGCTCGTGGGATTCGAACACAGCAATGAAATTACTTTTATATCCATTAGCAAGGAACAAACCACATAGCCAGCATCAACCACATCGATATTCAAGAGTAAGTAAATATTTATAAAAGCACATATACACTGTGGAGGTAAAAAGTATTTGCAAAACGTATATACTGATAAATTTATGCTTCAATATTTTCCAATATAATAGCTATGTTACTCATTGTCCGATATGCAAATCTATAAAGTAAATTACTAAAACCGGGAAACAAATAATCATATTCAGTGGAATATGTGGATTTTTAAAAAAATTCAGAAAGAAACATAAGGACCATTATGTCAAAATAAATAACATTTTAAACATAATTTAATTTGAAACTTTGTCATTATGAGAATAGTACCATATATTGATAACATATAAGAAAAACAGATATTGCACAATTAACAATTAACAATTAACAAAACAATACAAAGTTTTAAAATAATTAACCCTTTATGCGCTTTCCTCCATTCTTAATCATATCCATCAGCCTAATATCAACAGAGGGTGTAAATTGCTGCACTTGTGGAGATGTTATTTCAGAAGATACCTCATTAATCCTCTCTCCAATGTCTTCATTTTGACAGCTTCAGGGACAAGAAAACCGCCAAGAATCTCATCTCCAATAATCCCAGCCCAAATTATCAGTCCCCCTCCACCCTGTTGACGTCTGAATCGCAAGCGTAAGCTCTGAGAAGCCATCCGTTAGTCCAACCGTCGGGGCCATCGAGGGTTGCTGTAGCCTTGTCCGTCCAGAGAACAATTTGAAAATTGGTTTCCAAATATTTAGTGGGTCATGCTAGTCGCTTCTGACAATTAATATCATTCAAAGGAAGAGTATTTCTTCGGTGTTCTACGGTTCGCTATTTGTTTCAAAATCTGATTTCGGGTTCTTTAAGAGATGCCCTACACTCCTGGATGGTCGAAAATAACTTTGCTTGTGCTGTGTGGGTTAGCTAGCACACTCCTCTTGATTTTTCTCAAATCTCGTGGTGAAGTCACCTTTGGTCTGCCACTTTTGTATTTGTTCTTCCATCTCTGTCTTCAACGATGAAACGTTTCATAGTTCGATGATCTCGCTTCAAAAATTTTGAAATTTCTAATGTAGACTCTTTCGTAGCAAGTAAATTAACAATTTCACCCTTCTCACTATCTGTTCATATCTTTCCTTTAGCCATTATAAAAAAATTTAGGTAACCTGCATATATTTTTGGCTCACCTGAAAAGAGGAAAATGTTTAACACTAATTAAACTTTTTTTCGTAAAATGTAGTAATAAAAATGAACAGAATAGCAAATGATGAAAATGGTGAAAGTAACAAATAAAGTAAAATTAATAATGAAATTGAGAAAAAAATAGGTCTGCAAACTCTTTTGTCAACCATAATATATATATATATATATATATATATATATATATATATATATATATATAACCTTGCCATAGACAACACTGGCAGTGTGCTGAATGTTTTTTTATGGTGTATCTATATTAGAAGTACTAACATTCTATATTCTCATATAGAAATAAAAGGGCATTATCAGTATTTAGTTGTTTCCCCATGAACTAAAAATGTGACTCAAGGTCGTTTATAATGAGAAGGAAATCTAGCTTCCCAAAAAAAGGGACACTCTGGAAGAAGGCAATAATTAAAAAATTGCCTTATTTTGGAAAAGTCCCCCCTTCATTGACTTAGGACAAATTCTTAAATGTAGCATCAAAAAAACAAATACTACACTGTGATGTTAGCTCGAAGGCCAGAAATATTTTGCAATCTGATTTATAGAATTGAACACGGCTACGTTTAAGGAATTTTGAGACGACATAGAACATCAGGTCGTTATTAATGTCCAATGATAATAGTTTTAATTTTATGCTATATTTGAATCTTCAAATAGTAACTTGTCTGCATACTATGCTTTCTAAAACATCTGTAATACTTAAATGAAATGTGCAGAATATTTGTTGTCTATTTAACTTTTACGAAAATCGAAACAATCACAACATTTTCACTAAATCAAACTACATATATCCTACATTACTCGCATTTCAATCTGCATTTGAGCTCCAAAATAATTAGTTGGAGAACAACTTATCCCTTTGTATGAAGTTATATTGGTGTCTAAAAATTGTTTTTTTGTGTAAAATATTCATAAAAGCAAGACTATTCTATCCCGTTTGTACCTGAGGAATTTTTTAATAAATTTGTGGAACAAGTAAATGAAATAAGTTTTTACATTATATAAATAACAAAGATTGCATGGAATTTATTTCTTATCGTAAGATTTCACTCATATATATATATATATATATATAATCGTTTCATCTATTTAGTTACACATTTTTCTGTAACCGAATCGTATCATCGATCCAGTTACTTCATCAGACTTTACATAAATAGTTATTATGATACGTTGATACGATTTGGTATCCGAAACATGTGTAGCTAAGCAGATAAAACGGTAACAAAAACATATATTTGTTCTGCAATAGTACTGAGCATTTTCATCAGGCTTTTAATAATTACTATGTTTGCTATATATATATATATATATATATATACACACACACACGCACATATGTATATATACATACGTGTCTATATATAATATATATATGCATAAACACTCATGTATATATATACATACGTATCTATATATAACATTTACTTATGTGTATATATATACATATTTATAAATACGCACGTATATATATATATATATATATATATATTATATATATATATATATAATCTATGATGTAGATAACATTTCAGTAGTATAAGTGTGTTATAAGTGATCTCATTATCACCCAGTCGTATTACATGTTCTCAAACTTGGTGTGTGAAACGAAGTTCTGTTCCGCAACACTAACATGCACTTGAATTGTTCAGCTTCATAAACACAAGGGGGTCAATAGGTATGAGTGCGATATGCACACAAAGATATCAAAGATTTCTTTCTTTTGTATGACTTAACACGCTCCATGATTTCTTCTCCTGGATTGTATTAACTGGGAAGATGTATGAATTTTGACCTGATAGGCGAACATTTTTACTTATATGATTATGAGTATGTGATTTTTTTTTGTTTTGTTTTAGAGCTGAGGATTATAAAGAAAACAGTACACTAGTCATTTCAGTTGTCATCACAAGATTTTTAAGTAAACGATGTAGTAATATAATAGCTGTGAGGTGTCTAATAAAAAATTAGGTGATATTAGTAAAATGACATTCAAGTCCTAATCCGAATCGTATGGACGTAAGGTGGTGAATATCAATAATGTTTCATGGTTTTAATCTGTGCAACCTGGCTCATTCCTCCCTCTTTCGCAATAATCCATTAATGTATTGTTAACATTAGCACTCATAATAACAATCTTCTTATATAACAAAGACACATTATCTGTGTGTATGTGTGTGTGTGTGTGATAGTTTGTCACCCATGAACTCCGAAATAGCCGGACCAAACTTTTTTCTAAAATTTCATAAACATTTACTTTGTGTTTGGGAGCGTTCTTTTAAATCGGAATTGCTCCGATAAATATCAACTATCAATTAAAAAAAAACGATTAAAGAAGAAACAGTCCGATTTAAAGCAAAGAAAACAACCTTACACATCCTAACATCACAAGTGCTTTTAAGGTTTATCATTGCACAAGCAGAAAACATAGCTTCTTTGTTAAGATAGACGAGTTTGAAATGAATAGTTTTGCTTAGCTTTGACTCCTGATATTTGATTTCTCCATTTTAAATTTTTATTCGAGACAATACATTTATAAAATCATCAGTAGGTTGTTTTCTGCCGTGAAATGTAGACTACTATGTATTGTGAAGTAAGTCATTGCAGGAAAGCATGTAAAGCTATTTCTTGGCGCACTGCATTGCAGACCAGAGCATATAATCAGTCGATTTTATTACGAAATTGGTGATTTCACCCATTTTTATGACAAAAGTGTTGGAAGTCTGAAATATCTCCATCTAATCCCGAGCAATATTGGGGTTCTTACTGATAATTATATAAATATAAATCACGTCTGTGTTAGAGAATGGATAAAGAAAGAGAGACAGAGAGAGAATGGATAAAGAGAGAGAGACTGAGAGAGAAGGAGGCGTGCAAATAAAATTGAGACACGTTGACCGGAAGTCCGGATCAGCTGATCGGATTTCTGGAGTGAATTAACCTTCGTTCAAAACAGGTACCGTCTCTCCTCCAAGACACGAGATGTTTCCAGATGGACCAACATCCAAGATGCAGAAGGTATGTTGAAAAATACATGTACCACACACACACAACGGCATATGAACATATCATTTAATAGAAAGAACAGCTAGACGATCCCCTTTATGATAGATGATACAACAAATACAATTTTGGTAGCCGTCATGATAATCCAACGCAACAAAACCCTCAATTTGGCTTCCTGAACCAGGGCACTCATACAAGAGTGTAAAAAAAATCGAGCATGGAGGTTACCATGAAAAATAAAATATTATATAGACACAACGACAAGAAAAAATATTGTACACTAGACATGAAAGGTAAAAAGATAAAGAACATTAAAGAAAAAAAGCAACGTAGGGTCCATTTAATAAACCAATGTGAAAATAAAATATAGGCACAACGAAAAAAAGAAGAAAAATAGATACATTAAAATTACGTATAGAGAGATTTATATGCTAAATTAAGAAGAAATAAGAAAAAAACAGATAGCTCGATCGACATACAGATAACGAATTGTTTTGAATATGAAAATTGAAAACACAGTAAGTAAAAATATTAACGTCACGGTGTAGAAAAATAAACAGAAGAAATTGAAAAAAAACATATATCAATCGACATACTGATAATAAAGAAAGAAAAAGAAGAAATAGAAAAAATGAATTTAGTTACAGTGTGGTGAAATGACCTTTCATATTACCAGAGAGACGTCAATCAAACATATTTGTTATGAGTTAGAAGTTACACAATTATATACAGTTAAAATGTTGCAATTTTTAGACTGTAAAACTCGATGTCTTTTTGTGAAGAAACAAAGGGCAGTTTCTGCCAATATGAATTTTTTTTCTCTAATTGTACTTTTTTTCTTAGGGATTTGTTTAGATTAAGAAAAAAACTAGTGTTGGGTTACGTGGACAATTTTAGTTTCCATCGATTTGAACTTCTGTTTTGGGAAGGATTGTCTGGAAGTTTATAAGTGAATCGTTTTTTTCTTTAGTTTTTGGAAACGACTATGTATTTTAGTTGTAAATGTCTTTGTTTATTTTGAAAACGACTGTGATTTTTTTTATCCTTGATATTCTGGAATTGATGACGTGGACAAAATTGGGTTTCCACGAAATTGTGTTTGTTATTTGGAGTTTAATTATTGGTAAGATGAGACTTTGTGAATGCTTATAAGATTTATTTTTATTTTTATATGATTGTTTTCTCGATTAAGTATTGTGCGGAAATGTCTTATTTTTGACATGTATTTTTTTCGCAGAATGGAGGAGGAGGTTTTATTGAAATAATGAAAAATATAAAATGTAACTACATGTTGTCAATTAAGTAATAATGATAGTAATAATAATAATAATAAAATTGGGAATAAGAGAAATAAATAAAATTTAAGCAGTTTAAGAAAAAAAAGACACATTACTGGGTTGAATAAGGGTCAACTAGTTCTTAAGTTTTGGAAGAGTTAAAGGTTCAGTCAATATGTATTCTAATTTTCGAAATTGTTGTAGAATTTTTTGTGTCATTTTTTCGTGGTATTTTTCTCCGGGTGCATAGTCATTATTAGGTATATACATTAGAATTGAAATGATTTAGGAAAAATAAGGTGATATTGATAAAGAATTGTTGGCTTAGAAATCTGTTAGGATTTTAGAGAGGGGACCAAAATAGCAATTACGGAAACTGATATTTTTAAATGTTTTTACAGATGTGATAAGCCAAAAGACAGATTTTCTTTTTTAATAATTTGGTTTTGTGCTTTTTTCTTTTAAGTCCATAAATATTTTTCACAAGAAGTGTAACTTGCCGGGAAAGCATTAAAGATGCCCCGTTCGAAGAATAAGATGGACCCTGTGGAAATTGAGGGCTTGAAAAAAAAGGTGGTCGCACGTGACGATTCCAATCAGGAGCTAAGACTTAGCTCAATTAATTAAAGACAGGCGTGGAGAGGATACGAGAATCCTTAAGGGTACCAGGGATCTATGAGAGGCAGTACCGTAGGCAAATCACATATAGCTAAATGAGGTGAGAGAAAAGTAAAATATACCGTAGGTACGTAAGAAGGTATAACCATATATTTTTAGAGATGCATAAATGCTGGATATCTCTGCTGAATCTTGGACGGTCTGAAGGGGAAAAATCACAAAAATCGGGCCATTAGATAGAACTTAGTGCGCAAATAGGAATTTTGGCGCAAAGAGGTTAGTTAGTTAAGGCTGATATTTTCAAAGTCTTCATCAAGTTTCAAGGTTCCAAGCAAGGAAACCCGAGCGAATCAGTGGATGAAAGGTATAGCTTAAACTTTGGAACCCAACCACGAAGATAAATGAGCTTTGAGAATGTTCCCACAAGATAAGATAGTTACAAAACGAAAAGAAAGCTATAATTAATAGAACATCCATGCGGAAGAAAGGATCGAGGACACATTCGGACGAAGAGCCGTCGATTTCGTAAAGAGGTAAAATGAAACCTCAGTTTACGGCATAAGGGGGTCTGGATAAAGCAGCTGACGTTAGTTATAGGAGGTACTACCCTACACCCAAAAGGAATATGCCAGGGAGATCAGATAGAGGATCTGGTCTAAAAAATAAAATTATGAAGTCAGTTGGAAAAGGGCTGACTTGAGAAAAATAGTTTAATTTTTTATTTTATGGTGTCTGATCTTTATTAGCCAAGTAGTTGTGTAGATATAGAAAAATGTACTCGAATTTAAAAATGCGTACATTTTTTGAAAATAAGATAGATGGAATGTTAGAGAATGGATCGAGAGAGAGAGAGAGAGAGGGGGAGGTGTGTAAATTAGATTGAGACACGTTGACCTGAAGTATGGATCAGTTGATCGGATTGCGTGTCAGTCACGTGATCACGTTAGCTGAATCGTGAAGATTTGGTTTAAACTTAGAAGAGGACAGACGGCTTCACCGTTGTCCCCTCCCTTTCACTAGAGGACGCTGACGTGTGTAGAAACGAGACCAAGAGAAACGACACAAGCCAGAGATTCACTTTCCATCTTCTGCAAGACATCTGGAAAGTGAAATAAAAACTATAAAACAAATTCATCGTGTTGGAGTGAATGAACCATCGTCCAAAACAGGTACCGTCTCCCCTCCAAGACACGAGATGTTTCCAGATGGACCACCATCCAAGACGCAGAAGGTATGTTGAAAATACATGTACCAGACACACACACAACGGCATATGAACATATCATTTAATAGAAAGAACAGCTAGACGATCACACGATATTAACTCTGATTAGACGATCACACAACGGTCCCTCTTATTAGAGATAACAACGCAACACCCGTTTATATGAACGTATTGTTTTATTTACTTGACAAAATTAGAGGCAATGTCTGATTTTTTTTAACGAGGCGAAAACACACACACACACATACATATATATATATATATATATATATATATATATATATAGTACTATGGATTGGAGAATAAAATGATTTCCTCTATTTGGAACTATTTTTACTTAAGTAACAGTTGCGAATGGATAAATGTTTCTAAACATATACTATAGTTTATTCCTAGTTCTATTTTTGTCACTTGAAGTGATTTGTCGAATATATAGTTAATATCGTAGTCATCCAAGAGTGTAATTTTACATTTCTCTAGAGCTTTCCACATTTTCGATATTAATCAGAAGGTATGTTGTTAGTGTCCTATTTGGAATTAATTAGTTTGGATGAAAAATATATGGTTTCATCGGTTTTATTATACTTTCACGATTTTTTTTTAATTTGAGGCAATTAGTGTTTGCACATTTAGCTGAAGACATATATATATATACATATATATATGTATATATATAATGTGTGTGTGGTTTGTTTGTTTTTATATTTTAATTGGTAGCAACCATTCAGAGTTTTTTTTATTCCAGGCATTAATCAACAAATGTTTTACATTGAGTGTTACTTTTGGGTTAGGTATATTTTGAACAATTCTTTGATATTCGTACAAATAATTTTTCTATACATATTCGAATATTTTTCTATGCCAGCTTTGTAGACTGCAATTAATTGAATTCCATGCATTGCATCACATGCTGCATATCAATAAGAAAACCACGAGTTATGGATACAGACGGAAATTAATCGATTAAAAATTCAGTCCGTCCTATTGCATTAAATTAAAAGGAAGTACACTCTTTTGTAACTATATTGAATTTAATTACCGTTCCTCAGCTCCTTTATTAGTTAGACAGAAATTGCATAGAGATCGAAAGCTCCAAATTTTGCATTTATGTAGGCATAGATATTCTATTTTGTTCGAGGAGAAAGTCTCATTTCCTGTGTTCTGATTGATTGCTAATAAATAATGAATATTCTTGTATATATATATATATATATATGACAGAGTGAGAGCACTATTCAAATAGGAGTAGTCTATTGTCAAGTAAACACCTGTTAGATCTCTAATACTTGTATCAAACATTTTGATTCTACAAACTGTTATACTGTAAATTGTGTTTAATTTGTCTTTGGAAATCAGGAGTCAAATTCACAAACAACTAACGAATCGTTTCCAATAAATTGATTCCCAAAATCGATAATATGCCATGCAACTAACAATTTTATCAATCATTATATTGTCCCAGATCGGCATTAAATAATATCAGTATGACGTAATAAGAGATAAATTAATAGGTCGTTTTAAACAGACGATATATTTTCTAGAATCTTTTGCATTGTACAAACAGAGCAACATTGAACGGTTTCGCTATTATATTTAAGAAAAATATACTCGAAAAAGTTTTGTTAAACTCAAAAATATACAAGAAAAATGTATCCGTTAATCGTTTATAGCAAATGTTCAATTTTGCCAACCAAATATTAATGGTACACTAATAATTTATAATAGGTATTCTTTCTGTATTGAATAAAACTAGCAAGTAAATCCACAAATTAAAACAATGAATTAATCGTTAATAACAAACGTAAGTTAGTTGAAAAGTAAACAACCCTGCAAAATTAATTTTTAGATAGTATCCCTTGATCTTTTATGACTGTTATGTAGAAGATATTTGTTACGACACCCCACACAAACACGCCCCGCGTCACATGCAACTCGTAATTACTTGTAGAGCTGTTATGTCATAGATATGTTGTATTTCTTACATTACTGAAGTGTTGAAATTGAAGTTCGCCTTTGAACTATCGAATACCGTCAAACGTTATTGCAAAAAAAAATACTTCAGCTTGCAATATTCTCGGCACACGCAAAGCCGACAATCATTTTTCTTTTTCTGTTGTGTTTATATGCATGTAGCATTCTCGTGGTGTTTACAATCGAGCTATTTCTACGGAATTAACGATTAAATAAACGACACGAAATGTTTATTTTTCATCTGAGGAAATGCGGGTATAGAAAACAGAAGAGATAGCGAAAGTCGTGGCATCAGTATCTAGTATTAGGATAGTGTCAAATACATTACGGTGAAGTGGAGTGATCTATTTTTCATCATACTTAAATTGGTTGAAGTATTTCGTTTAAATCAGTGATGAGATTTAGTAGCAGGAACTTATCGAATATTAAGAAAGATGCTTTTTATTTACACTAGAGCAAACAAAGAATCTGAACGTGAATGATGAAAGAGAAAGTTTGTTTTAGTAGTGCTAAAAGTACAAGATACTTACTATTGTTGCCTAATGAGTTATAGATTAAAAGAAATAATAATCAAGATATACATGACGAATTATGTTTGAAGTGTTGTCATATGCAGTTGTGTCGTCGGCATATATGCCAACAAACGATCTCGAAATATGATTTGGAAAACAATTAAATCAGGAACAGTGTTCTACTTAAAACAGATTCGTAAAATACGCCGTCGTAATGTTAGAACATTTTCCCTGGTACAAATACTTTTTAGACTAATTAGAAGGAAAATATGTTTTTTTTTTTAATGACATTGTTAAATAGTCCATAGTTATCAAGTTTAAGCAAAACTTTGTGCCAAATTTTATCAAGGGCATTCGATATGACGAGGTATATTGTCACTAAAACAAAGGTTGCATAAAGCAGTTCACTGATTCTACGTGATATTACAGTCAGCACGTCAGTTGTGAATTTTTTTATGACATTCATATTGCTTGTCACTAAGTATGTTGCTTCTCGCGTTGTTTTTGCATACTAGCCAAAAATTCCGGCTCAATAAAGAGTCCAACTGACTGGTGGTGGTCATTTTTTTGTGTTGGACTGGGTATTCGTTTCGTTCCGCTCAAGGATAATTGCACCAGATCTTTTTCCTCTGAACTTGGTGAGAAATTGGTTTATATATAACTTCCTGAAAAACCTTTACTGAAAAATGCCAACCAGGCTGCTTGGACATTTTTAAGATACCCAAGTGCATCATCTTTTGTACGCTGGCATTTTTCCCACCTTCCGGTCTGGTTCCGTATATTTCCATGATAAGAGCGGGTTATATGCAATGTACATTTCTTTTGCTGAGGTAATTGGTAACTTTTTAAATTTTACCACGAATTTAAACAACTTATAACGTGTAGAATAGTTATTAGTCTGTAGGGAAGAATGTGTCTGATGTTAAATGGGCTGGTAAACAGCAAAACAAAATAAACCAAATACAATACGCAAAAGTCCAGCTAGAATTCGTCATTGACAACTTTCTCTCTCAACTTCCAGCACGTCTCTCCTCACTGCCTCTGCCAACAGACATTTTATCAACAAACTGACCCCATTGTGCAGTGGAAGATGAGATCTCACGAGATTTCACAAGACTACACTTATAAATCCATGGCTGCCATCTTCAATTTCTCTTTCTCTTAGATCCCATCCGAAGGTAAGTTGGATGACCGCACGACACACACACACGGGGGCGCTTTCCTCTTGATTATTACATTCAAATCTACAGTATTCCAAGCTGTTAGGAAATTATTCATAAAAAATACTTCATAAACAGAAGAAAGTATAGACAGTAAAATTATTATAAAGGCAATGAAAGGTGGTATTTTGAAATGTTATAATAGAAAAACGCCTAACGATTATTGCTCAGTTTTAGAATATAACTCTGCGCGTGACTGATAGAACAAAGTAGTCAGTTTGTATAAACCAAGTGACTAAGACAAAAAGCGGACATAAGTATCTGTAAAATTAGAGGAAAAGTTTTGAGATGGCGAGATTTGATTACTTCGAGCAGATTGTAAGACTAGACGCAACAGACATTTAAAATGTTGTTAGCATTTAGAGGGGTGTTCCTGCGATATTGGCAAACACAGACACGCGCACGCAATCAAATTGATATCTACTGAATGAGTCTGAGTTAGTTTCCTTTGTGAGTTTGAGTTGTACTTTTAATTCTTGTCATCTAGTGCTCCTGTCTTTGGCAGTCGACACTACGAGAGAAAAGAACTGTAAGAAATAAGAAAGAATTAAGAGAAAATCACAGCACGCAACAGTAAGGACTAATGGCTTTACAAAAAAAAAACAGATTAGTAGCATTTTTAAATACAAGTAAACACTTCCAAACAAGCAAAAATAGGGTTCATATAAAGCAAAACACACACTTAATGTTGAGACAGTTTGCAGGATCAAAACCATGTAATAGATTACTCTTTCAATACCGACGTTTTCAAAAGGTTTATTTCAAGATTGTTTAAACAATTTTGACCTGTTGTAAATCAAATATAACTCTTGATTAATTTTACCTAACTGAAAAACTAATACGATATTTCTTTTATTATTTTTCAATTTTCACCTCAAACAAGGCACAGTGCCACTTTGAAGTAGGGGGCTACTATCGTATTGTGGGGGCATTATGGAGGGAGATGAGTAGCGAGATGTCTTTTCACATTACATTTGAACTTCTGCATATCAGTACAGTTGGGAAAGCTCAAATGTGACAACAGTACTCTATACATGGGCGAATCGTGGCCTTATAGAGGTACAGACTACTTTCAGACGTAAATAGCTTTCTAGCACAGTAGAGAGAGCCCACCTTCTTCGCAGTAGCCTTGGCAATGCTCTCAATGTATCTATTTCAGTTCATGTTCCCTGTAAACATAAGTATATTTGGCAACATAATGATATTTATAGATTACAGATCACATAATTGTTTTTCTTTTTTTGCTACGGAAAATGTATTGTCTTTAGCTGTCTTCAATTTTCTTTAGTTATCTTTAGTTGTTTTAATTTTTTCGAATGAATGCGTAAAATATATATTTTATTCGTAATACGTGTAAACCAGTGTTCGCACCCGCGGCAATCACCCATGTGAAAGACGACAAAACTGGCAGAACAATAAGAGAAGACTAATAGAAAGCTATATAGATTGCTAAAAAAGCAAAATAGAGTCCATATACAGCAAGGTAAACACGCTAATTAAATATATTATAACAAAAATAACTCTGAGTGGATCTATAAGCTTTTGAACTCGATATTACAGCGACGTCAGCCCTGACTTTTTTTCTAATCAGTACCTGAGGTCAATGATCTAAGACTATGATGAATAAAATCTTATTTGCAGTGAACGTAAACTAAAAGTCATTCTGTCAAATTTTTAACTCTACGAATAACGATAGAGACGTTGATTGACCGCCTTCATTTTCTGTTATAGTAATTTGATTGACGTCGGATTGAACGCGATCCATCGAGGTTGACAACTCGATGTGAACGTGATGGCGGCCAGAGAAGACAGTTTATCGTTCATCACTACGCACTTTAATTGTGTGAGATTTAATTGTGTTTATCGGTTCACTTGATGTCAAACACGTTTATCCTTTTCTAAGCACAAAGAAATCCTCGGAGATGTGATTGGTTTACAGAAGCCTGGGAAAAGCTAAAGATATAAGAAAACACAGCAAACTAACACGCGTATATCTATTCTAATAAAGTCTAGTCAATATATATATATATATATATATATATATATATAATCTGTGAATAGTAAAAGAAAGCGTGACTTTTTCCATCTAATTAACGTGGTGTCTGTACAAAATATAAATACATATGTGCATTAAATGGCAAAATAATTACCAGATTTACATAATAAAATAAATAACGAAAAATCTAATAATTTATTATTTAGCTGCGGGCTATGTTTGCAATATTAACGTATTGTAAGTAAAACATGTTTTGTTTATTTGTATTTTGTGATGCATGGATTGTAGTGTCGTAATTCTCATTCTATCTATGACCCCCCCCCCGTGAGACATCCGCAACAAACCCTTCTCTTGCTCCAATAACTGCCAATAATTTTCCTTTGTTTCTGTCTGTGCGTTACACTAAAAGAAAATTCAGGAACTAAGTTCTTTTGCTATAAATAGCCGTGCGTGGAGTGCAACAACGTGGGGTTGCTTCCCAGCTTACTATAACATGGCAGTTTTCAATTCTTATTAAAACAAGCTCTGGTTGAATCGATCTCTTACATGATCAAATTCGACCCGCATTTCAAATTACCGAACATTACGGTATTTTCTCACTGGTCGACTGACTAATTTTCCTTTATCCTTGAGTGGCATTTAGGCCTTGATATACGGTTTTACTCTTACTAAAAAGTAATTTCAATACTTGTCCATACGTTTAGTAATGTTAATACAACGCTAAAAAATTATTGTATAAATAAAATTATCCAGAGATGAGCCATTTCCATAATATTTAGCTCCCACCTTCAAATCATATGTTTTAACTAATTATAATCGAAAACCTGGTGTTTTCTATATTAATGCGTTAGCGGTAATTACTTATGTATGGTGGTTTAATATATTTTAAGCCGGATAACTAAACTCACTATGAGATGATTAGAAATAATGGATGGCAACGGAATTAATTGTTCCAAGGAAACCACTCGATAATATTTAACATTGGATTTAGAGCCGACTATTGTAGATGGTTGTAGTATTTGTTTTCATAAATAGCGTGTTCTAGTAAATAAATTTTGTTTATGGAAGTTCCAGTTGTTTTGGAGATTCAGAGAGAAAGAGAGAGAGGGAATTAAACGTTGTTTGATCTGGTTGTAAATTCTTGGTGTGAATGTTTTAGAATGGTCCAATGATTAGACCTATGTCAAGCACCTAGGAGGAAAATAATAGTCGAGAGAAACATAGCAACATCATACATACACACACACACACACACACACACATATATATATATATGTGTGTGTATGTATGATGTTGCTATGTTATTTAAAGTTCATTAACTTATATATATATACATATATATATTTATACATATATATATATATACACATACACACACATACATATATATATATATATATATATATATATAATCTCGAAATCGATTCTATGTACCGACATTGTACAGGACGCCTCCGTCGACAGGGTACAGGACACTTCTGTTGACATTATACCAGACACTTCCGTCGACACAACTTTCAAGGTCCCGAACAATTCCATCGACACAACCCGACATGATCTAAAACAGTTCTATCAACACGATCTCAAACAACTCCATCGACACGACCCGATACGATCACGGGAAAATCTGTCGACAATATCCGACTCGACACAATGCGAACAATTCTGTCAATGCGACCTGACACATTACCAGAGTAACCTCGGCAGTTACTCTCTGAACGACTCTAATGTTGTCTTTTGTTAGGCATTGAATGATCTCATTTTCACTCGACTGAGACATCGACACACAATTCTTGGAGCTTTTCCCGCATGCCCGTCACATATTTAAGGGTTTTACGCGAATTCGAAAGCTCTTCTTAATGTTAGTACTTGTGGTTAATTCACATCTATCAAGGAGTTTACCACTGATAACTTTGGTAGGCACTAGAAACTTTCCGTTTCGCATCTGCGATGAGAAGTACAGTTACGAGATCAAGCTTGTTCAGTTTGGTAGATTAATCGAAAAAAACAAAACAATCTTTGATCTAATCAATCCACTTCGCTATAATCACACATCTTTCTTTAATGGTAAAACAGAAAAAAAAAAAAATGGAAAACGTAACTAATCAAAAACAACAAAGTGAGGGTATACTTCTTTATATTTTTTAATATATCTATACTGTTCAATGGAATTACAAAAGTAATTAAGCAAAAAACTATTTAAAAAAATGCGAATCGACATAATAATTATCCGCCTCAAATCAAGCTTAAAGAAATAGCGGAGACACGAGATTCTCGGCTGAGTTTGCGTCTCCTGTAGGTCTATTCAAAACATTCGTATCAATAATCCATTTTTCTTTAACCATCACTACAAAGAAATATCATTTATTCCTTTTCGTACATAAAGCACTTCCATCAATAAAAACTTTTATCAAGAACGTCCCATATATGAAACACATTATAATGGTACAAGGAACATATACATGTCGAACCGTCCTGCAAGGTAGTAAATTTATCCACTTGATCCATTGTTTCTATCCTCTCATGATGCCGTTTGCCGTCCGACTGACAATCTAAGTAACCCATATCTTCGAGTGGGTTTTTGGCCTAGGTTAATGGTGATTCTTTTTTATATGAAAAAGAAAGAGGAGCTGTGGTTATGGATATCCTTTCGCTTAATAAGCTTTCATTCTATAATAAAGATCTATAGATTTATTTGTGTGTATGTATGTGTGTGTGTATATATATATATATATATATATATATATATATATAATGTGTGTGAGAAAGAGAATATATGTGAGTTAATTTTTAATCGACAGACTTCAAATTTAGTATATCTAATATTCAGATATGTGAACAATTTTTAACCAGTTTTCATCCGGAAAACAGGTTGCTAAGAAGTAAAAATTGAAAAATCGGTGCGTGGGAGGCCACCAGATTTCTGTTTTTAATTGTTTCACGAATGCCCATACGCGGTCTTGAAATTTGACAGCTTCATTATGTTAAGTATGAGTTTGAATGTAATATCAAGCTGGTTTAATGTCTATCGTACTTCACCCACCGTCTGAAAGCTTTGATTTCGATCTCAGCTCGAGTATTTTTTTTATAAGAAGAGAAATGTTCAGAAAAAAAAACAATCTCGTATGCGCCGTTGTTGTTTTTTTTTTTCATTTTTTTTAAGGAATTTAACGTTACGTTTAATACCTACGATATTTTTGTTTATAATTAATAAAAGTTCTGCATTAATTAAAATACAATATTATGAGTATTTTACGACTGGTCAAATCTGCTAGTGTGTCTATATATATATATGTGTGTGTGTGTGTTTGTGTGTGAAAGATCTTAAACCACAAATTCTAACTACATAAATATAGAAACCGGTCATGCTTATTTACTTCTAATACAATGTAAAGTTTTGTAACATACAAGTTTTGTAACATACAAGTTTTGTAACATACAAGTTTTGTAACATACAAGTCAAGTCATCCGCAAAAACTCACAACCATTTTAGGTTTTCCTCATGTTATTTATTTGTTAATATGACATTGTAATCTGCATATTTATATAAGTAATAGCAAATTGGCAATAGTTGTCATCTAATATTGCTGTGATGCAAGAGATCAGGTACTACACTTTGATATTTGCCAAAACGAATAAAACTTAAAAACTGATTTAATGCATTGTATTTTTTATTAGAGGTATGGTGTTGTATCGATGTTATTATCATCAGGCCGTCTCTAAGCGATTACGTTTTTTTATGGATGTACGGATAATTTTACACATGTATTATATTCCTGCATTAAGGGAGAGGGTAATGTATAGGTTTTGTGATTAAAAAACCTCTTTAGATGTATGACCTTTTCCTTTTTATCGTGGGGGTGGGCAATGAAGTATATTATGTTTCTATTATATTATACTCGCAGGCATTATCTTCTCCTTTTTGCTGAGACCTTTTCATTAATTCTATTTTATAGAGGGTTGTTGTATCTACTGTCATAAGATTCTCCCAAGGATTTCCATCTTCTTTGAAGTGGTAGATGATAAAATCCTGTCGGGTTTTATTTCCTCTTTTGAGGGGTGATGTAGTATAGTTTCATTCTTATTTCTACATTACTCTCAGGCATTAATCCTGCGTAGGGACGAAGTGTAGTATGTGTTTGCTTCTATCGATAGTATCCTCTTACGATAACCTTGTATATTTGAGGAAATTGCAACATACAATCTATTTTGTGGTCATGAAATCATGTCCTATCTAAAGTGATGTCATTTTAAAAATCCGTTAATGTTTCCTTTTTGTTTTTGCATGAAGTGAAAGCTAGCTGTACAAAGATACGTGATGGTTTAAAAACTTAATACCTGGTTGCTTTAGGTGCTTGACGATGCGAACCTCCATTCGGTGGCATTTTAATGATCTGTCCCTTTTAGTCTAACTAAATAAAAATAACCATGATCTAAATTCAGATACCAGAGTCGACATTCGATTTATTTCCTTAATACACCTTCTATATTTTAAATATGTAAAAGTTTTAATACCATAGAGTAAATTCAGTTCACACCTTCCAGTCTTCTTTTTTCAAAGGATCACCACTTATCAAGGCCCAGGTGCCACTCTAGGATAAGTATTAAAGAGTGTACAGTAGTCAAAATGACAATATCATAGTAATCCTTGGAAGTGTAAATTTGGAAAAGTGGATTACTTAAGGGGAACGGCTCATCAGAAACATGTTTACATTAGACTTGAAGACGGCCATATTTTAGTCAGCTGGAAAGCAGGTAAACGGAAGAAAGTTCCACAGTTATTAGAAAGAAGATTTGTTCATGTGATCTACATTTAGGTTTAGGCACAGATAAAGAGTGGGGGAAATTATTGATAGTGGTTTCAGACACACGAGTGTTTCTCCTGAATGTTTGACATGGGATGACCATAGATTAGAGCTCAGACGAGCATTTGCCAAGAAAATAGTGATAAAACCGAAGGCTCGCAACATCTCTTTTGTGAGAAAGAGGTTGCAGGAAAGAGAAAAGGGTATCCTCATCTTGGCTACGAAGTCTATTTTGAACTCTGTCAAAGCAGGAAAAGGTGTTCCTAGCAGCTTTTGCCCAGATGTGACAACAATACCCTATCCTCAGACGTACCTGGCTCTTATATAGGTAGGGAATTGCATCAGCGGGTAGATATCTACTGGATTGATAGAAGGATCCCATTATTTTTCCAACGACCTTGGGAACGGATTTGATTTACGTATTCCATTTTATATTTAAGGAGTAGATAGGCTCTGTCTATCGCCCGGCTTCCATACTCCTTCTTTGCCTATTAGACAAGCGCAGAGACACTATCTCAGTGATTCGACAGAAACACCCAGCGGTAGATCTTGTTTCCTGGCTAGGGCAATGAACGCCGTTCTTCCCCATTCCCAGCATGCCCCACCCCTAAAACTGAACATTTGGGAGTGCTTGAGTATAAGATATGCCTGAGCAGTTAGATTGGGTTGACCTTCTCCTAAAGGGTTGAGGGTACCGGATTGACAGTTCCTGGCTGCTGTTCCCGACTGGTAGTACAGGAGCCCTAACTCTTTGGTAGCGCTTAGAGCGGCTGCTCCATCAACAGTTGAATAATATCGGGTTGTTTGCAGTGCCATGACGCGCATGGAAAGGGACCCTGCACTCATCCCCGGTGGGCTTTCCTGAGGCCACAATCCTAATTGGAGAAAGGTCAGCTGATGGTCTACTTGTGATGCATGTCTGAAGCTCCGCATAACCTCTTGCTTAGCTCCCCCTTACCGAAACTCTTAAAAAAAAATATGACGACAGTACAATCTAAAAATAAGCTTAAACCAGGATTAGGGACAAACAAATTCAACTTGCCTCCTCCCTTGAGGCTCTCATTCACAAATATCCGTGGGCTTAGAACTAACTTAGCTGATGTTGAAGCATTTCTCTTAACAAATACCCCGGATATCTTAGCACTAAGTGAGACTAACCTACACTCCTCCATTCCCTCTAACCACTTTAACATGCCTGGATATCTCCCACTCTGCCGTAAGGACTCTGACAGACATATGCACGGACTTGGAGTTTACATTCGTAATACCCTTCCCTTGACTAGAGAAACAAACCTAGAAACAGATGATCAAGCCTTTATGTGCTTTAGACTAAACGTGCAACACAGTATTAGCTACTATTATTTTCTCTACCGCTCTCCCTCGACTCAGGACTGCTCCATAATAAACAAAGTATCTGACAGCATAGACACGGCACTGTCCCTCGACACTAGCGCACAAATACATGTGTTTGGTGACTTTAATGTCCACCACAAAAACTGGCTTGGATTCTCTGCTCACACAGATGCAGCGGGCAGCACAACCCATAGCTTCGCTATATCTCACTCCCTATCACAAATTGTTACGTTTCCAACCCGTTTCCCTGACCAGGAAGAACAACACGCATCACTTCATATAAGGAGTAAAGGTCAAGCACAGAAGCTTGTCAAAACAGTAAGCCCCCCCTCACCCAAGATGAGAGCCATCCATTTATATTGATGCCAGATGGGGATCAGAACGTTGATGATGCAAAGAAAGAAGCTTGATTTAGATGCATTAAAAGTAACCAGCCACTTTTTCCCCATTGTACTACATGCTCAAGATAAGAGGAGAGAGAATTAATGAGAACTTGGTCGTTTACGGCCTTTGTGCTACGATAGATGGTAGTGTCGTCAGCAAAAATGTCTACTAATGATCTAAGGATGTGATTTGGAAGATCAGTAATATAGATCAGGAAGAGAGTTGGGCCCAGGATGGACCGCCCCTGAAGGACTCCAGTATTAATACTATGAGCTTCTAATTTCTGCCCATCAACCACTACTCTTATAAGCCTATCAGAGAGAAACGATTTTATAATTGAAAAGACGTTTCCAGCTATACCATAGCTGGGGATCTTGTGAAGCAGACCTTTATGCCATACCTTACCAAAGGTATTTGATATGTCAAGAGCAATTGCCCTAGAAAGAAAGCCTATATCGAGAGTTTCGTCAACCCTATGAGAAATAATCATAAGCACATCCGCTGCAGATCTTGCAGAACAGCAACCATATTGCATGCCATTATTTTTTTCTGTAGCGGTTGACGACTTCCCTATTAAACACAGATTCAAGTAACTTACTCATGACGCACAGAAAAATTATAGGTCTGTACTGAGAGGGAGATGACCGATCACCTGAATTCTTAAATGCAGAGCATACTGATGAGATTTTCCATGGTGTTGGCAAGCAATTCTCTTTAAGACAACGCTTAAGCAGCTTTGTAAGTCTGGAAGATATTTCTGCTTCAAGCTTTTTGAGCACTATAATAGGAATGCCGTCGGGGCCAGTTACTTTACTGGAATCAAGGTTTTTAATTAGCTTAGCAACATCACGCACGGACATTTGTATGAGTGGAATTAGCTGCAATGTTCTTGGCAAAGAGTTTGGTTTTGCCTGATGCTGACAAGATTACCTCGGTCTATTGATGAGAGTTGGGATAGAGCAAACGCTTCTGTTCAGGGTCCTGGTTGCTATTTGCTAAAAGTGGTGGGAACCAAGCCGCTGCGCAGCTACTTTGTACTTGACGAACTGAGCATACAACACTGTCGCGTTTTCTTTACTCTTTTACAGTGGTTTCTTGCAGTCCTGAAAACGGTTTGCGTCTCAGTACATCTGCTACGTTGGAAGCAATGAAAAATGTGATTTCTGCGCGCAATCGCAGCAGCACATTCTGGAGAGAACTATGGCTGGCTATTAGGTTTTTGCTAGAATTTTCTCGAGGATATTAAACGGTATATACCTACACTTAACTATTCTGTCCAATCTGCTATTATAGAGGACGCATTTTTTTTAAACATGGAAGGCAGAGGTTGGTCAGATATAAATGAACGGAAGCTATCCGAGTCAGCCATAGATTATCGATATACTGTACGATGGAGAGGTATGTCAGAGGACGTATTATATTTCGTATTTATTTTAACTGATACAGCAGAATGGTCGAAGGGTTTCAGTGGAGACGGAACAGAAGATGAACATAGCTCAAAGCAAGTTGTGAGGAAAAGATCTAGGAGTCTTGCATACTGACCATCAGTGTCGGGCACACAAGTGGGTTTGCTGACAATCTGAGTGAGGTCATAAGCAATGGAGAAATCGTGACAGAACCTCCCCTCATCATCTGCGATTTTTGAGTGGGTTAACCATTCCATATTGTGAATATTGACATATCCACAGGCGTGTATTTTAGCCGAAGGATGAGCAGATAGGATGTGGTCAATTTTCTCAGATATGGTCTTAAAGATAGTAACTCCGCTGTTGTGGGGGCGATAGAGAGCAAATATAAACGCAATCGTATAATCAAGCGCAAGCCGGAAGTATATATAGGGTAATTTAGGATCTTCTCTGGAGATGTCTCTACCACATGGAAAGCCATCTTTAATGTAAGCATATATTCCATGCCCATGAAGCTCTTGCGGTTCAGATTTAGATGTTAAGTTAGAGTAACCATTTAATAAGCTTCTGGTCAAATGGAACTTACTCCTGATCTGAAATGGAACACGTACATCAAGTCTGTGGCCAAAGTCGCTGGGAAAATGGTGGGATCCTTCTATCGCTCCAGAAGATATCTCACTAATGATGCAATTCTCTATCTATATAAAAGCCAAGTACGTCCAAGGATGGAGTACCGGTGCCACATCTTGGTGGGAGCTGCTAGAAACAGCCTACCCTGCCTTGACAGAGTACAAAATAGACTTTGTGGCTTAGTGGGGGTGCCCTTTTCCCTTCCCTGCATCCTCTCTCCCACAGAATAAACGTTGCGAGCCTATCTTTGTTTTATCGTTATTTCCATGGCAAGTGCTCGTCTGATATCCAATCTCTGGTCCCCTCACGCCAATCTCTCACGAAAACACCCGTCTGGCTGAAACCACTGTCAATAATTTTCCCCACTCTTTATCTGTGCCTAAATCAAAACGTATGTTCCATGAAAAAAACTTATTTCTTAGAAGTGCACGCCTGTGGAACTCTCTGCCACTTGCCTTTTTCCCTCCTGACTTCAACTTGGATGTCTTCAAATCCAACACAAAAAAAATCCTGATTAACCGCCTCCTTAAGTAATGACACTTTATCAAGTCTCCAATACTAACTATTACTACGATACTATCCCGTTGCTTACTGTACACACAATACCCTTTATCCCTGAATGGCTTATGGGCCTTGATAAGTGATGACCTCCATGTAAAAAAAATTAAAAAAAATAAAAATATTTTCAACTGTTCTAGGGAATTTTTTATGCCCGGAGTGTTATTCTGACCCGAGTCTTCTTCCACACATCAAGTCTTTTCCCCCTGCAATATTTCTTCATTTTTTTTTCAAAATCTTTCTTCCTAGTAATTATAAACTAATTGTGACACTTGATAAAGAGTTTAGAATCCTTTCAGTTATAGAATACCGTCAAAATTAAATATACAAACTTTTATATAGACACATGACGAAGGCGTAAACTATTAATAAATATTACATATTTGATTACAGGTTTTCGTGATTTGTGTGTGTTTTTTTACTTATTTTTGCGTACTTTCCAAGTAACGCATGGAATCCTTAAAAACACATCACGTGGTTTAAGGATTCATTTCAATTCGCTGCCAATCTTTATATGTGGCGAATCAACATGTTCACACGTATAGCAACCAACTAATGTAATTATTATGAACGCATAAAAGCTACAAATTAGATTCCTCCCCTTTTTAACTGCATGTAAGTGGTTTTGTTTGACCCTCTTGAACTGAATGAATGTCGCTTGCAAATGGTCCTTTTTCGAGATATGAAAAAAAAATGATCTGAGAAAAGGGACAGTATGAGAGAGACAGAAAAGGGGGTTTATCGAACTAAATAATCTATATAATCATCTGCTCCTTCATTCTTTATACGTTACGCTTTAAAAAGGCCGAATACAATTTTGAAGACCAAACTATCTAAAAATGTTTTAATTCACGGAATTTGGCTGCAAAATGATAATCTGACAAGACTCTTTTTGATGTAGCCTGATTATTTTGATTGTGACTATAATAATTATATATGATTTAATGTTCAGAGAATGAAACTCGTAACTTTTACGTGCAGCAGTTCTTCACCGAGGAAGAAGTCTGCGAAAATGTACGTAAAAATTGCTAATTTGATAGAAACAGAGCAAAAGAATAAACGTTTGTCAAGTGCCGCTAGATTGAAGACTCGAATTAAAGATATTTTCTTAAAAATGATTTTATTTGTAATTAACTGTGTAGCGTACAATTATTTCCTAGGTATTTATTAGTACTTATTAATTTATCGCCTTTGAATTGGTTCTGTATTTAAAATGTAATAAAAATTATTTTCCTATTAACCATATAAACTCATATCTATTGCGTTTTTTTTTCATTGTTCTAATCGGAAACCACGATTTGCGACGCTATTCAGAAAAAAGATATCAGCTTTATCAAAGCATATTTGTTGAGTAAATCTTTATTTTCACGCCACTTTCTATTAATTAAGTTAATCCTTGCTTATGCTTTTTTTTTATTCTGCAATAGGCCATATACTAGTTGGTTCATTCAGCCAATATGTAACAAAGAATATGTTCAATATTTTATTCTTCAATACCAAGTTCATTTCAACTATAATAAAAAAGTCTATAGTTTACAAAAGAAAAAAAAGGATTAATTACTCTCAGACATCAGACTTCAACGAAGTAATTTAACTGAAACACTATCCTTCTTAAACTTATTTAATCAGGTGTATTGCATAAATATATTGCAGAAGACCAAGCTGATGCCAACTGCATAAATTAATTTAGACTGAATTCTTAATTGCAGCAATTTTTTTCTAAAACTGGCGTCTCGAAATGTAATATTAGCATATAAAGATTGATTTTCCAGTGTGCAACATTAGTCGTCCTTGGAGAAATATTTAGATTATTCAAAGAATTTAATATTAGAAATAAAGCATTGTGTATTTTTTAATAACAATTGTTTTGTTTTTTTGTCAATATTTTACCAGCATGGCAATACATTTCTGGTTTCAAAAACGTGTTAATATTTAATTTTTTTAGTTTTTATAAAAATTATCGGAAAGTTAGTGCCAAAATTTATGTTTGATCATACTTCGAGGCAACATCTATATCAATCTCACCTGTCTATTTAAATGTATGTATGTAAACTTTCGACGGATTGATTTTCACAAGATGGTGATCGTTTTGAAGCACAACCTTTTTGGACGACAAACATCGAACAATTGGTTAGGAACATTAATTTATTCACCCTCACCAGGACACTTTATAAAGAACACCAGAACTATGACGGTTGCGTAAGAAAAGGAAAATCATGAAGCCGTTCATGGTCCATCCAAAGAGGAAAAATACTGATACAGCATCCGGAGTTATCAACTTGGGGAATGCTGTGGCGGAACTTATGTTACCTACTAATAGATTATTCCAATCCCAACCGGAAGACTAAGCCGTAAGATTTCAGTCAATATCTGGTGGACCAACAACTGTGCAACAACATGTTACTTTATTTTGGCGCCAATGGTTCTACGAAGGGTAACCCAGAGGTCATCATCACCCAAAGCCAAAATAATATTTTATTACCATTCCCCAGTATATTCTTGATTCATTGGCAAAATAGTATTGCAATTGTTATTTCAGCTTACATCCGTATAGCTGCAGTTGTCTTTCACTTGTGTTTTGAGTTGCGTTACCAACTAGCAAGAGAATCTAGCAAGGCATTCTGAAATTGCCGGCATTCTTTCACATTAATAAAGATTGCCTCTACTCTGTTATAGCAATTTATTACAGGAGTTGGTCACAATGACAGGAAACTGATAATACGAGAAATGTACACTTCATCGAGTTTCAAAAATAGACAATACGAGGTGGAATCCACTTGATATTACAACGAAGCTAAAGCAATATTAAATTTAGTCTGTTTATCGTATTGTGGGTGTATATAACGTGTGTGGGTATATATATACCTGTTCATGCCCATGTAGTCCCTATACTATACGTGTATAAAATTGATATCGTATCGTCTAGTGGTTATAAATGTTCGTTGTGTGTGTTTACACATATTCAACAGAAATGTTTGTAACATGGACAAGGTAACGGTCATTAATTTCGGGATAAGTTTAACAAACATGACACATAAGCGCAGAACAGTCGTTTTATAACAGACTACTAACCTTTCGTTGTGGCTCCCTTCGTCTGTCGGACATTACAAAAAACGTTTTACTGTGAAGCAGTAAAACAGGACTTGTATTTTGGTTTTCCTCATTTATTCTGATTCTCAAATGTTGAGTGTTTTCTTGCGGATTTACAACGCTTTCTCTTTTCAGTCTTTACATTGTTTCTTAACTGAGTCGAATGCTCCCAGGAATGACAGTCACTTGCTCTCGTCGACGCTTCCGAACTCTGACTGAGCAAATCGTATCTTTTTCAAAACTTCTAACTAAATTCCACGTCACTTTATAATGACCTCTATGTAAACAGACTCTAAGCGTCATTTGTTTTTAAATTATTGTTTATATTCTACATTCTTAACATAAACAATTTCTCTGTAAATATTTATTTGGCTTTGATAACATTCTTTTTCTCTAAATTTTACAACGATCATAACAATCCGCGACTAGCAATACCTTCGTTTCTCTGTTATAACCACACGCAACAAATTTTAAATGCGCCAGCACTAGTATTTCCACAAATTTCAATTTATTTCGATGTTGTAGAATATTTTAGTGGGGTAGTATGGACACAATCTCCCAAATGAAAGTAAAATTATTAACTTGGTCCATACTCATTAGACACTAATAAAGCTACTTACTTACACCAATACGTTTATATTTGCCTCCTATCGCCCCCACAATAGCAGAGTTACAATCTTTACGACCATATCTGAGAAAATTGACCACGTCCTGTTTGCTCATCCTTCGACTAACATTCACATCTGTGGAGACTTTAATGTCCACAATGTGGAATGGTTAACCCATCCAAACAAGACAGATGAGGAGGGACGGTTCTGTCGTGATTTCTCCATTATGACCTCACTCAGATTGTTCATGAACTCACTCGTGTGCCCGACACTGACCAAGTCTTCTAAATCTTTTTCTCTCAACTTGTCCTGAGCTATCTTAATCTTCTTTTCTGTCTTTACTGGGATCCTCCGACCACTCGGTTGTATCAGCTAAAAATGAAATGTAATAAGTCATCAGACGTACCTCTCCATCATACAGTATATCGACACTCTATGACGGACTAGGATAGCTTTCATACATTTATATCGGATCTAGATCTGCGCTCTATGTTTAAAGAGTATGTGTCCTCTATAGTATGATACCTGACAGAATGGTTCATTGGATATATACACAGCTTCATACAGTTGAAAAATTTCAGCAAAAAACAAACAGCCAGTCATGGTTCTGTCCAGAATGCGCTGCTGCCAGAGCGCACAGAAATCACTTTTCCATTGCTTTCAACGTAAAAATTATACTAAGACTAAAGCCACCTTCAGTAAAAGAGGAATAAAAAATGCAAGAGAGTTGTATGCTCAGTCTGTTAAATCCAAAGTAGCTGAGCAGTGGTTAGGTTCCCACCAGTTTTGGGAAATAGGAAACAGGGTCCTGAACAAAAGTGTGTGCTCTATTCCAACCATCATCAATGGACCTGAGGTAATCTCGTCAGCGTCATACAAGGCAAACTGTTTGCTAAGATCTATACTGGTAATTATACCCTTTGCGACCAAGGTCGTCAAACCCCTGTTTTTTCCTCCTGTAACAGGAAACACGCTATCCAGCATACAAATATCTGTGCATGATGTTGCCAAGCTTATCAAGAACCTTGATTCAAGTAAAGCAACAAGCCCTGATAGCATTACAATTATAGTGTTGAAAAAGCTTCAACTAGAACTAGCTCTCATACTTAGAAAGCTGTTCAGACGTTGTCTTAAAAAGAAATCCTTTCCAACACCCTGGAAAACCTCATCTATATGCCTTGTATTTAAGAATTCAGGTGATCGGTCATCTCCTCCTCAGAAGAATAAGTCTCCAGTGCATTAGAAGTAAGTTGCTTGAATCCGTGTTAAATAAAGTAGTCAACCACCTCAGCAGAAATAACGTTATTCACATGCAATATGGCTTCCGTTCTGCTAGATCGATAGCAGATGTGCTAACGGTTATATCTCACGGGATTAGCGAATCTCTCGGCAAAGGCTTCCTTTAAGTGGCAATTGCTCTTGAAATATCAAAAGCCTTTGATAGGGTATGGCATAAAGGCCTACTTCGCAAGATTTTAAGCTAGAATATAGTTGAAAATCTCTTAATTATTAAATCATTTCTCTCTAGTAGGTTCATAAGATTAGGGGTTGATGGACAAAAGTCGGTAGTTCTCTCAGTATTAATGCTGGAGTTCCTCAGGGGTCCGTTCTTGGCCCAACTCTCTTCTTGATCTACATCAATGATCTCCCAAAACACATATTTAGATCATTCGGAGACATTTATGCTGACGACACTACCATCTATGGCAACACATCAAAGGCAATAAATGGCTAAGTTCTCTCTGATTCCCTCCCCTCTGATCTTCAGCACATAGTACAATGGGGAAAGAGGTGGCTGGTTATTTTTAATGCATCTTAAAACAGGCTTCTATCTTTACATCATCAACGCTCTGATCCCATCTGATATCAATTGAAATGGATGGCTCTCGTCTAGGGAAAGCTCCATGTTTTGATAAGCTTCTGGGCTTGACCTTTACTCCTAACCTATAATGGACAATGTAGATCAAGTCAGTTGCCAAGGAAGCTGGAAAAATGGTAAGATACTTCTATCGCTCCAGAAGATATCTCTCTGCTGATGCAATTCTCTATCTTTTATATAGATAGAGAATTGTATCAGCAGTGAGATATCTTCTGGAGCGGTAGAAGAGGCAAGTTCATCTAAGGATGGAGTACTGCTGCCACATCTGGGCAGGAGCTGCTAGAAACAGCCTACCTACCTTGACAAAGTACAATATAAGCTTCATGGTTTAGTGAGGGATGCCTTTTCTTTTCCTTGCAACCTCTCTCCTAAAGGAGAGACGTTGCGAGCCTGTCTTTGTTTTATCATTACTTCTATGGCAAGTGCTCATCTGAGCTCCAATCTCTGATCCCCCTTCGCCAATCTTTCATGAAAAGCACCTGTCTAGCTGAAACCACTTTCAATAATTTCCCCCACTTTTTATCCAAGCCTAAATTGAAACGTTGATTCCATGAACTAAGCTTCTTTCTCAGAACTTCACGCCTGTGGAACTCTCTTCCATTGGTTGTCTTCAAGTCCAACGTAAACAAATTCTTGATGAACCGTCCCATTAAATAATCAAATTTACCAAATGTCTACTACTAACGATTACTAAGAAATTATCCCATTGGCTACTGTAACTCAATAACATTATCCTCGAGTTACCTTCGGGCCTTGATAAGTGGTGACCCCCTTTGTTAAAAAAGAGTTCTTAAGTTTGGAATGTTACACGTTTTCTAGAATGTAACTGATTTCAATTTATATTGGAATAGGAATATTAATCATGCAGCTTGTTTTCATTATATCATGAATTTAATAGTCATAACGAAATAAAAGCGGGGATGTGCAAACTTAAACTATTTCAAACTAATTACCTCTAACATAGACAATAAAACCATAAAATCATAAAAGCTTGGACAACATAGAAAATTAACAAGAAAAAATGATTTTAATAACAAAAACAAGCAACTTCTACACACATCAAACGAGATAAAACATGCTATCAACATCCAAAACTCGTAATATATAAGCACCCCAAATCCTATTAACCTTACATTCAGATCCATAGTAGCAGGAGCAGCTATCCGGACAAGCAGACTTAGTAACCTAATAGACGCATTACTACAACATTTCACCGATTAGTCAGGAGATACATAAGAACCGACATCGACATACTAAGTTACCTACCACAAACCATAGAAAACTACTAGCCACATTCGGTGTTAGCAGCCTATCAAGCAATATACCTACAACCTATATTGGATTTTCATATTGAATCCATAAACATACACAAATATTGCACTCTAGATTAAATAAACAATTCTTTATTAATAACATAAATATAACAATCGACAAAACTTCATCAGAATTTAATAATTCTACATCTAAATACTCGGCACAGCAATTGAAATAAAAATGGCATGCGCCACTCTTACACTAGCCTAACTTAAGGAGACCCTACATGAAAGGGTAGAACAAAAATGCTGACACAATACATAGACAGTCTTCATAGTCTTGGAAGAGACACCGGAATAAATGATTTGGGGTGACATCTAAATTTATTTCAATAATAGAAAAAATGATAATATCAGACAAAACAATAATATCAAAACACATAATTGTTGGTGACCCCACACTTATATATATATATATATATATATATATATATATATATATATAAAATAAAATACAAATTACAATTAAATTGACCAAAATGATCCAAGATGGGAAAATTAAAGTATAATATAAATATTAAAGAATTAATATTAATAAAGCTACCTCAGCCAGATGTAAAAGCTTGATAAAACCAAATAGGAGATAGAGCTTATAATACGAGCAAACAGTTAATAAAACATGTTAAAAACACTTTGAAAAAGAGTTAAAACATATTTAATCTGAAAAAGAGGAAACCTGATAAGTTGATAGTCCTTAATCCGCGGAGTTTCGAAGAAATACTTTCCTTCTCATCAGAGGGTAGGAATTAGCAAAATGCATGATAGGATTTTGCATGCAGAAGTATTTGATGAAACAACAAGTAAGTCAAAGATCTTACTTGATAACTAAAAAGTGAAGCAGAGGGAATATGGTGAAGA
This sequence comes from Euprymna scolopes, assembly GCF_053919585.1. Lineage (NCBI taxonomy): Eukaryota > Metazoa > Mollusca > Cephalopoda > Sepiida > Sepiolidae > Euprymna > Euprymna scolopes. The sequence continues at coordinate 11,260,750 of NC_136489.1, forward strand.
AAAAGCTGATTACACATGAATGGATAGTCTGGTGGAAGATAAATAATCCAGTGACTGTAAAATCCAAATATATAACTTGAAAAAATTTAATTGAATTTCCATTTGCACAAGTAAAATCCAAGGGAATCCCGTAATTGGAAGATGGTCCAAAATAATCCAAAGGCATAAATCCATGGAATAATTCACAAAAATATGTACAAGGGAAAAAAGGGGGGAAATTTTAATAATATTAATAAAAGAAAAATAAGATATGCTTTTCACACGACTGCCGAGACATAAATATAAATAAGAAAGATCAGGGAAGAAGGAGAGGAAAAAAAATTAAATAGTTATAGAATTAAATATAAAATAGAAAAACAAATTTCAAAATGTCCAAGACAGGAAATGTTAAACGGTGCGAAACAAATATATAGGGCAAAATAATATAGACCAACTGAAATGTACAGGTCATCACTTAAAAAATGTCAGCAAGAGTTGTTAGATACTAAATGGGAAATAAATAAATAAGTAAGTCTCTTCCTTATAGACTTATAGGGAGAGTTCGAAGGACTCGCCACCTAAAAGGTCCTGCATTATCAGCTAGGCTCTCATCAACGAAATATTGTATTCTTCTGCCTGTTTTACAAGTATTTCAATGGTGGATTCTCCGACTAAATACAAGCTCTAAAGCCCTCTCAACAAAAATGTGCCCGACGAACCCGACAAGCAGCAAAATCCCATCTCTACACAATAGAAATTCCTAAGATAGTAGCCGCCTACATCAAAGTGGTACAGTTCACTGTTAGGGTAAAAATGCAACGAAACATTATACAAAAAATGGTATTTGTTTATTTAGCATTATGTTATAAACATAGGAGTTTCATTGGGTAAAAATCATGGGAACTACAAAAGTACAGTTATACATATATAGAGAGAGTGAGAGAGAGAGAATGCTATTTTTATTTACGTATTTATCTATTTTATTTAATATACATAATTGTATTTTTGTAGTAATATTTTAGTTGTATTATACTTTTTCTATTTTTTAAGTTTCATAATGCTACTAAAACATTACATTGAACTATTCTGTGATATGGGATTATGCAAAAAAAATGTTAATGACGCATAGTATATATATATATATATATATATATATATATATATATATATATATATATATATATATATAACTTCTATAATATAAAGCTGAATGTCTGTGTGTGTCGGGTCACGAATAGGCTCCTATAAAGTTGATTATTTTAAAAAAACTGATTACATATAATAGTAGAAGATGTATCAAGACACAGCAATGGGTATGTTTGATCTGGCAGAACGGTGGTTCATTTAAATTGTGGGGTCTGCGTTCGCGCCTGGTCCACACAGGATGGAAATAAAGAATTTAAGAATTAAAAAAAAACGTTTACAAGTATTTTTGTATAGACGTACATAAGAATACTTTGGTAAGTATGTTTTTACTTAAATAGGGATGGTATGATAAAATTATGGGGTCTGCGTTCGCGCCTGACCTCCATAGAATGGAAATAGGCACAAACTTTAATAAAGACTTTTCATACCTATCTGCGTAAGCATACTTTGATAATTATATTTCAGTTTGAAGAAATCTATTATAATAAAATTATGGTGTGTTCCTTCGCACCTGACCTCCATAGAATGGAAATATGTCACAAAGTTTAACAAGGTTTTTTAATATAAATCCACAGATATTGTGATAAGTGTTTCAGTGTGAACACGTATGGTATAATAAATTATGGGGTTTATCTATTTTATTTTTACTTTCATATTTTGCTTTGGTTGTATACCCTCAAATTCAACCCCAATTTATAACCCTTCCTTTTCATAACATATCATTCTTTCATAAATAAGAGTCCATTTTCTGTAGGCTGTTTTTGAACCCAGTCAACGACGGGTACTTTTGCTAGTATATATATATATATATATATATATATATATATATATATATATAAACTTCTCTTGAGTATGATTTAAATGTTTTTTGCTTTGTTTAAATCCGTGTTTATTCCTTTCATAAGAAAACTTTCTCTGGCTATTTTTTTTCTATTTACAGCTCTGATTGCACTCAATGTAAACATGTCTATAAATACCACGTGTGTTTTTGTTTTATTTATAAATAAATAAAAGTAGCTGAAAAATACAATTTCTTAATTAACGCAGGTTAGATCCGCGTGCAGACATTTTGGTAACAATGACAGCTAATTACGCATGGATACACAACTACCTATGATCATCAGTGCGATTGTCACGGAAAGCATAAGTTTTCAATAATGTATACTTATATCATTAAATATAACATTCAGTACATTTTTAAACGATAATCACTGTCGGTTATTTTTACCTAAGAAAGTTAGACGGCTGATCGTTTGAATATCGATGATTAAGCTTTTTTTTTAATTTTTACAAATCATGCTATCACACCCGTGTGCACCTGCTATTATATATATATATATATATATATATATATATATATATATATATATATATATATATATATATACTGGTCATTTAGAGTAGACTGCACATACACTCACGTGAAAATGTTAATCTGCTTCGAACCAATGGAGAGCAAAACGAAAGTAGATCATGAACACGGCAAGGAGCCTCGTATCTATAATATCATTATTATTCTGATGAGATTATTTCTCAGCAAAAACAAGTGCAGAATATCATGCAATAAATAAACGTATTTATTTATTCAAATTAAATTCAGTATTTCGTGTCATACCAGAGTCTTCATCATGAAAGTGGAAGTCTTTTTCGATGCTAAGGCTTGGCACGTCTTTCTTCAGATGGTGAACTATAAAGTTTAAATACCCGATAGAGCAGAAGACGCCGCTCGAACGCATATGTCTTCAGTAATATGTTCCTGATGAAGATTCTGTTTTAAATCTAAATATTGAATAAATAAATGTTTATTCTGCACTTATGTGGCTTTAAACCGCTGTTTTTATTTTACTTTTGTATTCCATATAAACGGTGAATTATATATATATATATATATATATATATATATATATATATATATAAGCCCACTGGTATTTTAGATATATAATGTATCCCGTTTTTTTTTCTAATACACTATATCGCTATTTCTTAAACGTATCGTCTAACAATTCACTCGATTTTATTAATTTTTTTTTAAAGGTAAATCCCTCGGTTCAGCTTATGAAAAGTGAGGACAAAACCTGTCAACTGGCCTCCCCCATTAAATTGTGTGTTTTTTTTTCTCATTTTGCACTTTTTATCATGGACATTAAAACGAGTGTATATGTTATTATTGCAATAATTGAATTTTGTAAACCACATATTATTATAAATATATATGAGATAAGGTATACTCGGGCGATTAAGTGTACACCATACAAATATCTACGTGAAAATGCTATCTGCTTCAAATCTATGGATATCAAAAAAGCTAATGCGTGAAGGTCCGTATCTAACAAGCCATTATATTCGGCAAAAGCCTAGGTCGGAAACACAGTAACAAACCTCGTATATGTTATTACATTCATCTCTCAGCGTGAGCTAAAAGTTAAAAAACGCTAACTTTTCCAAATTCTGGGTGGTGAAAATTTCGTATCAGACACGTTTATAATTTCTTGTGTTGTCTATTTTCTCATTAATAGCAAGTCTATTACTATCACGACCTGAATGCTATTCGAGATTCGCCAGTTTATGATAAACACTACGGAGATAGAGAACGCATGGTGGATGCGTTGTCGGCAGCTCCCGTTACTCTCGCTTCTCTTTATTCGTCCTTCAGTCCTCATTTTTTAATGGGTGATATTTCTGACAAAGAGAGAAGAAATAGCTATATTCTAGGTTTGCAGTATTTTGCACAAACAGTCGCCAGAGATGTCGGAAATTTTCTGTTTCTATGTCTATCCTTGTAGCCATGTCACTAGTAAGGGTGCCGGAGGTAAACATTTTATCTGGACTGACGTTATCCGCCTGATAGTCAGGGACCCGAACCTTGGATTAACCACTAAGGATGCTGTCCTATCAGCAGATGTAAAGTACTGGGGCTGCTGTATTGCCATTTGGTGAATGGATTTTGGACCATGCAGTAGCTTCTGATGGGGCCTCTCGATGCCATATTAGTGGGTAATTGTTACGGCTTTACCTTATCATGTGCTACAAAAAAAGTTCTTTGTTTATTTTTATCTCTTCGTTTCCCTCTCTGTCCTGCTCTAAGCAAATCTGTCGACCTAGTCCACAAATCCTAAAACTCCATCATGACAAATTTCAAGAAAAAATACACGATTAAACCCGGACCTCCAACTTCCAACGAAGACCCCCCACTACCATGTCTCCTCCTCCAACATCAAGGGTCTAGGTTCTAACCTTCCAGAGGTTGAAACCCAATTACAGGAGACTAAACCAGACCTGTTATTTCTAAGTGTAACTGGAAGTGGACAGACTATTTCCCTAGATGAGTTTGTGATTAAAGGATACTCTAACTTAACTTCGAAATCTGAACCATAAGATCGCCATGGGCATGGAGTATGTGCCTATATTAAAGATGGCTTTCCATATGATACGGACATCTCCAGAGAAGATCCTAAATTACCCTATATGTTCTTACGGGTTGTACTTGCTCACGCTACTGCGTTTATATTTACTCTCTATCGCCCCCACAACAGTGGAGTTACTATCTTTAAAAGCATATGTAAGAAAATTGACCACATCCTATCTGCTTATCGTTGACCTAATATTCACGTATGTGGAGACTTCAATGTTCACAATGTGGAATGGTTAACCCACTAATATAAGACTGATGATGAGGGCAGGTTCTGTCATGATTTCTCCATTGCTTATGACCTCACTCAGATTGTTCATGAACCCACTCGTGTGCTAGTGCACGAGCCTCCTAGACTTTTTTCTCACAACTTGCCTTGAACCATGTTCAGTTTCCGTTCTGTCCCCTCTTGGATTTTCGACCACTCTGGTGTATCAATTAAGATAAAAATGAAATGCAATAAGTCCTCAGACGTACCTCTCCATCGTACAGTATATCGATATACTATGGCTGACTGGGATAGCTTCCGTACATTTATATCAGATCTACATCTACGTTCCATAATTAAAAAGGATGTGTCCTCTATAGTATCAGACCTGCCGGAATGGTTAATTGTAGGTATTAACCGTTTCATACCCTCGATAAAGTTCCAGCAAAATCTAACAGTCAGCCATGGTTCTCTCTAGAATGTGCTGCTGCCATTGAGCACAGAAATCACTTTTTATTGCTTCCAACGTAATAGATGTATTGAGACTAAAGCCGCTTTCAGGACTGCCAGCAACCATTGTAAGGAAGTAATAAAAAACAGAAGAGACTTGTATGCTCAGTCCGTCAAGTCCAAAGTAACTGAGCAGCGGCTTGGTTCCTACCAGTTTTGGCAAATAGCAAACAGAATCCTGAACAGAAGCGTGTGCTCTATCCAAACTATTATCAATGGACCTGGGGTAATCTCGTCAGCATCAGATAAAGCCAAACTCTTTGCCAAGAACTTTGCAGCTAATTCTACCCTTTGCGACCAAGGCCGCCAACCCCCAATATTTCCTCCTGTATCAGCAAACACGCTATGTGATATGCAAATATCTGTACGTGATGTTGCGAAAACCTTGATTCCAGTAAAGCAACTGGCCCAAACGGTATTCCAATTATAGTGCTTCAAAACTCCAACCTGAACTAGCGCCAATACTTACAAAACTGTTTAAACGTTGTCTTAAGAAGAGTTGCTTCCCATCGCCATGGAAAATCTCATCAGTATACCCTGTATTTAAGAATTCAGGTGATCGCTCATCTCCCTCTCAGTACAGGCCAATAAGTCTGCTGTGCATCATGAGTAAGTTGCTGGAATCTGTGTTAAATAGAGAAATAGTCAACCATGTCAGCAGTATCTTTGTGACACACAATATGTTTTCCATTCTGCTAGATCTACAGCAGATGTGCTTACATTTATATCTCATAGGATTAGTGAATCTCTCGACAGAGGCAATCTTTTTAGGGCAATTGCTCTTGAGATATCAAACGCCTTTGAAAAGGTATGGCATAAAGGTTTACTTTACAAGATCTCAAGCTATGGTATAGCTGGAAATGTCTTCTCAATTATTAAATCATCTCATAATGAATCAATACATAAGACTAGTAGTTGATGGGCAGAAATCAGAAGCTCACAGTATTAATGCTGGAGTCCCTCAGGGGTCAATCCTGGACCCAACTCTCTTCCTGATTTACATTAATGATCTTCCAAATAACATCCTTACATCATTTGTAGACATTTATGCTGATGACACTACTATCTAAGATCGTAAATGACCAAGTTCTCTCCGATTCACTCTCCTCTGATCTTGAGAACGTGGTACAATGGGGAAAGGAGTAGATGGTTACTTTTAATGCTTCTTAAATCAAACTTCTATCTTTCATCAACGTTCCCATCCTCATCTGCCATTAATTGAAATGAATGGCTCGCGTCTTGGGGAGGCTTCATGTTTTGATAAGCTTCTGGGCTTGACCTTTACTCCGTACATTAAATCTGTTGTCAAGGTCGCTGGAAAAATGGTGGGATCCTTCTATCGATCCAGTAGATATCTTACTGCTGACGCAATTCTCTATTTATATAAGAGTCGGGTACGTCCAAGGAATGAGTACTGTTGCCACATTTGGGCAGGAGCTGCTAGAAAGGACTTGTCCTGTCTTGAAAGAGTTCAAAATAGACTTCGAGGCCTTGCAGGTGATGTCCTTTTCTCTTCAACCTCTATCTCACAGTAGAGATGTTGCGAGTTTGTCACTGCTTTATCGTTATTTTCTTTGAAAGTGCTCGACTGAGCTTCAATCTATGACACCCTTGCCTAACTTTCACAAGAAACACTCGTCTAGCTGAAAACACTATCAATAATTCCCCCCACACTTAATCTGTGCCTAAACCTAAACATAGATTCCATGAAAAATCTTCTTTCTTAAAACTGCACGCCTGTGAAACTGTCTTCCGTTTTCCTGCTTTTCAGCTATAATCTGGTTGTCTTCAAGTCCAACGTAAACAAGTACTTGATGAGCTGTTCCACTTAAAGTAACAAATTTACCTAATTTCTATTACTAAGAATTACTGCATCGTTCATTTGACTACTGTACACACTTAACCCTTATCCTGGAGTGGTCTCTTGGCCTTGATAAGTGGTGATGCGTATGTATAAAAAAATCCGGGAATATGTAAAACGATGGATCAAATGGTCAAAATTAGATTATTTACGGGGTGGGGTAGAGGCTCGACAAAATGTTTGTTTTTATATCACATATAAACAATGTTATACTAGGCTGAAAAGCAGCACTGTTGTTTCCTATTCTCATAAATGCGAAGTTTTGGGAAAGTGGCGTTGTTTTATCGGACTTTTGTTTAGTTTTAGGTATACAAACGAAAAAAAAGGAAACTTCTTTGTAGTGGTTGATGTCAACAAGTCCTTGTTATGATTCAAATTTTTATCGGCAGGGGATTTCATCAGGAGAATGTACTTACCTAAGCAATAGAAAGATCCAACTATTTTTACTGAGAACTTAGCAACGCATTTAATAAGTCTTTCTTTTAGGACTAGATATAAGATGAGTCCCAGGCGTATATCAACGCAGTAGTCTTCCTGGAGAATAGACCTATAAGTTTAAAGTCGAGAGGAAAAGTGAGAATTCGAGCGATTAACACGAAAGGGGGAAAGCTTAGTTTATTAAAAGTAACAAAGCAATTTTCCAAGTTCTCCACTCAAGAAGTTTATTTGTTTTTACTAATAAAGCACAGCTTATCAAGTCCCCAGGGGCTACTCGAGGATAATGGTTAACGAGATCGACAGTTGGACGTTGGGAGTCACCAAGCAAAAATTGGAAACAACCAGAGGAATGGACATATTATTTATTTACAAGATTTTTTATCAGAAAGGAAGATCCAACAATATTTGTTTACATTAGATTTGAGAAAACCAATGTTGTAGTCGTCAGGAAAGAGGGAACTTTGTTTATGGAAATTGTACTTGTTGGTTAGCTCCGATAGAGGGAGAAAAAGGAAAGCACCTTGCTATGATTTAGCCAGACGAGTGCTTACTGTGAATGTTTACCAGGTAAGGAGAGGGATTAACTGTTAGTCGAGCATCTGTCAATAAAATATTGATGGATAATGGAGAGGGTTTATCAACCTCTCTATATGTAGGGGTTGCAGAGAAGATAATAGATATTGTCCCACTAGATTGTGTTTTGATTTTGTATCATTCTAAAACAAGCACAAAGGCTACAAAAAGAATCTGCACAATGACAGCAGTACTCGTTTTGCGGACAGATCTTATAAATGCGAATGATTGTATCAGGAATTACTAAAATTTTTGAGCGATAGAATGATTTAACAATTTTTCAGTTACAAAGACGCAAAAGATTATATGTAAGTGTACCATTTCAGTTCTGGACTAAAAGTAAGTCATAGTCGCTTAACTGGAAAGAGGGATGCATTATTCATTTTAACAGAGATAAAATGAGAATCTGATTATTATGGTGATAAAAGAAAAGCTTGGTTTTGGAAACGTTCGAGGTGATAAGCCACATTTCTCATTGTACGATGTGCTTTAAATCTGATGAAAATGAGTCGGAACAAAGTAAACATGGGATAGATCAAACGATTTTAAAGAACACTTATGATAACAATATTTATAAAAAGACGGAGACTAACATCATGTCAGTATGTTAGACGTTACAATGAGGAAGATAGGGTGGGGCTAATCGAATTACGGGTACGCTTCCGCACCTTCTCAAAAACCCTCAAATAAGAAAGAGATTCACCAGCCGTAATTGTGACAACAATACTCCATACATTGTGTGAGAGAAGATTTACTGAGATAGAGAATAGTTTCAGGCGTCTGAAAGCGTTTAGACTCAGAGAGAACCGCTTTCTATTTTATTAATCTCTTATAGAGATACAGGATTGTATTAGGATATTTTCAAGTGCTGTAAAATAATTAAATCATTTTTGCAGGAAACTTTTACAAAAAGAAGGCTGGAAGAGCACCGGCTGCAACGTAGGTAAAATATAAAAAGAACCGATAATAGTAATAATAATAATAATAATAATAATAATACAAAAAATTTAAATAGTAACAGTAATAATACAAGAACTGAAACATTGAAAATAGACGTTAATCCTGAATATCTGAATAAGAATACGTTAACGGAAAAAATGGTAAATTTTATTGATACTCTTAACGATGGTGGACAGCCATTTATTGAATAGTTACATTGATCAATCTTTAGTCCTTATCCTATGTCCCGGGCACGACGTTAAACTGCGACCACTGGTGCTACCAGATCAGGCTCTCTAGTGGCTTCCTGAGACGAAACGCACCTACACTAAATTTCTGTTTTTGTTTTCTATTCTCTTTTGTAAAACTTAATTGTGTTCTGCAAAAACGAAAACAACAGCCCCTTTCCCCCTGTCCGTTCCTCTCTCATTTTTTTCCTTCCCTACTTCCCAACCCTGTCGGTGGGGCATTAGAATACACCGACTTTCCCCTGCAAAGAGTAACCGCCTCTCAAAGGGGCCACCTGTTGGCCGTGGGTAGCAAACCGTAATGACTCGGAAAAGGATCTTGGTGGCTGAGCAATTGATATCTAGGGAAATTAAAGGTATCAGTTGCAACACTCCACTTTGGCCTCATACAAGGCTAGACAGGAGGGGCCCAATCAGATCAATTGACTAGTTACGTCAAACCCTAACACATCTTCTACTTTTCTATCAATTTCCTCTAAACCGTAACAAATACAGTTCTACCCTATACCACTATAAACTATATACATTTTTCCCCTCTTTTCCATGTGTTAGAAGGCGGTGGCTAGGGTCAAATGTGCCAAATGATTAAAGTCATGACATGGTATAGTGCCGGAAGTTACTACAAATGACTTGGGTTGCGTAACTAAAGGATTACGGGTGCTCATGGCTCCCATTTGGAACATGTATACTGTTTATGTAGCCCTGGCATTACGAGGCGAATGGGTTTCCCCCTTAACATGCTCCAATTTTGGACTCTGAGGTGGGTGGGGTGCATAAACAATGAATTAAAAAAATATATATACATGGCCAACTATAAAAACTCCAAGCGCCAACACGTCGACTCGGATAGTTCAGATAATGAACTATATCAAACATCCTCCAAATTTATTGTATTGGAACCTACCGAAGAAACCAAAATAACTGACTTATCACCGTTTATTATACATAAAATTATATCGGCATATATTACCCCCAAAAATGTAAAACTTTTAAAAAATATAACCCTATTGGTGGAACTGGAAAGAGAAAAATATGCCACTTTTCTCCTAGGAATGAAAACTTTCCACACCATAAATATCAGAACTTATCCACACAAGAATCTGAATATATCCAAAGGTGTAGTAAAATCGAAAGACCTCTCAATGTGCACTACTGAAGAGATAAAAAAGAACTTAAAAACCAACGAGTAATAAACGTTAAAAGAATTACAATAAAAAAAGAATCAGCCTATACTTATGAACACTTACATTATGCAGTTCGATAGGCATACTATCCTAAAAGAAATCAAAATTGGGTTCAACGTTGAAAACGTTGAATCCTTTATACCAAACCCACTTCGGTGCTTTAAATGCCAGAAGTTTGGGCACCATGAGGATGCATGTAGGGGACGAACAGTGTACGGCAAATGTGGCCAGAAAGATCCAGACCACACGGTCAATGACTGCAATCTTGATTGCAAATGTGCAAATTCTAGAGAAAACCATCCTGCTTATGCAAGAGCATGCAGAATCTGGAAGAAAGAAAAGGAAGTAGTGTCAATAAAACATACGAAAAACATCTCCTTCCTCGAAGCCAGGAAAATAGTAGATGGATACATGAAGGAAAAGACGTACTCTCAAGTCACTTCAAGTTGTATATCATCCAACATCACTAACCAAGACTTCAAATACGAAATACTAATAAACAAATTGTTACAATTGGGAACAAACTACTGACCTAAATTTATAAATGAAATCAACCCAAACATATCATCAAAAATTAATCATCCCATTAAATCATCAACTAATGTAACCAATAAGACCACATAGGTCACCAATACGTCTTCCCCGTGATGACAAAAACATACTTGAAAAACAAACAAAAGGTACGTCTACCAAAAAACAAAATGATATAAAAGCAATTACCACAAACCGAAGCCACTACAACTACTACAAATAGATTTACGGAATTAGAAGACATGGAAACTGAAGTTACTCTTCAAACCAAAAAAAAAAAAATCATCATGAATTACAAGATAATCCAATGGAATTGCCGTGGATTGAAGGCAAATTACAATGACATTTTATTGTTGCAAACCAAATTAAATCCTTTGGTTTTTTGTCTCCAAGAAACCTTCCTTAAGAATGAGGACGATTTGAATAAAAAAAAACTATCAGCAATAGAACTACATTCATAATACAGGACTTAGAGCCTTTGGTGGTGTATCAGTATTCATTAAAAATAACATATCCCAGAGCCAAAGTGAATTAAAAACAAATTTGCAAGCGGTTGCCATAAGAGCAACTTTACACAAACCGATAAGCATGTGTTATCTATACATACTCCACATGAACAAATAGATGAAAATGAATCTGAGAACTTAATAGGGCAAATACCCAAACCCTTTATTTTCCTAGGGACTTAAATAGTCACAATACCTTATGGGGATGCAAGGAAACGGATAGAAAGGGAAAGAAAATTGAAAATCTAATAAATAAAAATAATATATGCTTGTTTAACCAAAGAGAAGCCACTCACATCAATCCAACAAATGGATCCTTTAGTTCACTTGAGTTAACTATATGTGACCCTTCCACTTATCTGGATTTTTCTTGGAGCGTAGTGATCACTACCCAATCATTCTCAAAAGCCATGAAAAAATATTTCAACATCCACCAAGATGGAAGCTTAACAAAGCCAACTGAGAAAAACTCAGGAATCTCTGCTCAGAACAATTGACAGAAAACAACGATACAATCGAAACATTTACACAAACATTAATATTAATAGAAGAAAAGTGCATTCCCAAAAACACTACTTTAGGAAAAAAGAATAGACCCTGGTTTAACAAAGAATGTATAGAATCAATAAATCTGCGAAAAGCAACATTAAGAAAATTTAATAAAGAACCAAGAACAAGCAACTTAATTGAATACAAATTACATAGAGCAAAATCACGCAGAATAATATAGAAGGCCAAAAGAGAATGCTGGCAAGAATATGTCAACAAGATCAATGTTTCCACTAAACCAAAGACAGTTTGGGAAATGGTTAAAAAAAATTATGGAAAACATAACCCGATACGAATTAAACATCTTTTTACTGAAAATACTACAATAACAGAAACGAAGACTATAGCGAACAAATTAGCCAACACATTTTCAGAGAATTCTTCTCCAAAAACTATTACAAAGAATTCCAAACCATCAAAAAACATATCGAAAAGTACAAGCTAAACTTCAATACCAAAAGCTTTGAAGAATATAATAAACCTTTTTCAATAAGAGAATTGGAAAATGCCATAAACAAATCACATAACACAGCCGTAGGACCAGATGAGGTCGACTATAGTTTTTTGAAAATACTTCCAAAAACTTCATTGGAACTTTTACTAAAAATCTACAATGACATCTTGATAAAAAAGAAGTTCCCATAATCTTGGAAACATTCAACGATTATTGCAATAACAAAACCAGGAAAACAGTCTTCAGATCCTGGAAATTATCGACCAATTTCACTACCAAGTTGTATGTCCAAAACATTAGAGCGAATGGTAAATCATCGCTTATTTGGTATTTAGAAACAAACAAACTAATAACCAATGCACAGTGTGGTTATCGTAAAAATCGTGGATGTCTTGACCATTTGGTCAACTTAGAATGCTGTGTCAGAGAACCCTTCATAAGAGGGGAACACGCCACAACTGTCTTTGAAATACCTATTCGATGTTGGACTTAAAGGTAGACTTCCCAAATTTATTCAAAATATTTTAACGAACAGAACATTCAAGGTACACATAGGGACTACTCTAAGCGATATAAATAAACAGGAAGGTGTGCCACAGGGTAGTATATTATCAACCCTATTTAATATAAAAATCGACAACATAGTAAAGGAACTTACCCCCAACATAAATAGAACATTGTATGTGTATGATTGTTCTATAACCTATCGTTCCAAGCACATCCATACTATTGAAAGAAAATTGCAACACAGCATAAACAAAATGAATAAATAGGCAAAAGAAAATGGTTTTACAATTTCAAAAAATAAAACCAAATGCATTCATTTTTGCAATCAACACAAATTACACAATGATCCCAAATTATAACTCGATCGAGAAGATATCCCCTTTGTTGATGAATGCAAGTTTTTAGGAGTGGATCTTGATAAAAAAAAACTAAATTTTATTCCCCACATGTTAAAAAAATGTAATAAAGCACTGAAACTTCTGCATGTTATAGCTCATACAAACTGGGGAGCTGAAAGACAGACCTTGTTAAACATGTGCAGATCCCTAATTCGATCAAAAATTGACTATGGCAGCTGTATATACCAAGCAGCAAGAAAATCCTACATTAAAACTTTTTTTTTTTTTACACTGTGGTCACCACTTATCCCTGTGTGGCTTCCGGGCCTTGATAATGGTTATTGCAAGAACATTACGTTAGTGTGGAGATTTGATGAAGTATTTACTTAAGGGGGCGGTTGATTAGGAATTTGTTAACGTTGGACTTGAACACATCCAAGTTGTAGTCAGGTGGGAAGCAGACAGACAGAATAGTCCTACAGGCGTGCAGTTCTAACTAAGAAGCTTTTTTCATGGAATCCACGTTTTGATTTAGGAACAGATAAAGAGTGGGGAAAATTTTTCACAGTGGATTCAGCTAGACGGGTGTTTTTCGTGAAAGATTGGAGAGGGGGGACCAGAGATTGGAGTTCAGACGAGCACCTGCCATGGAAATAACGATAAAACAAGGATAGGCTCGCAACGTCTCTTCTGTGGGAGAGAGGTTGCAGGGTAGAGAAAAGGGCATCCCCAACTAAGCCACAAAGTCGATTTTGTACTTTGTCAAGGCAGGATATGCTGTTTGTAGCAGCTCCTGCCCACATATGGCAACAGTATTCCATACTTGGACGTACTTGGCTTTTATATAGATAGAGAATTGCATCAGTAGTGAGATATCTTCTGGAGCGGTAAAAGGATCCCACCATCTTTCCAGCGACCTTGGCAACAGACTTGTTGTACATGTTCCATTTCAGATCAGGAGTAAAGGTCAAACCCAGAAGCTTGTCAAAACACGGGGCCTCTCCCAGACGAGAGCCATCCATCACAATTGATGCCAGATGGGGATCAGAGCGTCGATGATGTAAGGATAGGAGTTTGGTTTTAGATGCATTAAAGGTAACCAGCCACGTCTTCCCCCACTGAACCACGCGCTCAAGATCAGAGGAGAGAGAATCAGATAGAACTTTGTCATTTACAGCCTTTGATGTGTTGTCGTAGATGGTCGTGTCATCAGCATAGATGTCAACGAATAATCTAAGTATGTGTTTAGGGAGGTCATTGATGAAGATCAGAAAAAGAGTTGGGCCCAGGATTGACCCCTCAGGAGCTCCAGTATTAATACTGCAGGGCTCCGATTTTTGTCCATCGACCACTACTCTTATGAGCCTATCGGAGAGAAATGATTAAATGATTGAGAAAACATTTCTAGTTACACCGTAGCTGGAAATCTTGTGAAGTAGACTCTTATGCCATACCTTGTCGAAGGCCTTTGATATGTCAAGAGCAATTGCCCTAGAAAGGAAGCCTTTGTCAAGAGATTCACGAATCCTCTGAGATATAACCGTTAGCACATCTGCGGTAGATCTTGCAGAGCGGAAACCATATTGTGTGTCACTAAGAAGGTTGTTTCTGCTGAGGTGGTTGACTATTTCTCTATTTAATATGGATTCCAACAGCTTACTCATAACACACAGGAGACTTATTGGTCTGTACTGAGAGGGAGATGACTTATATTCTAACCTCAGATATAACAAGTTAGCACTGCTATATTATATAAAATAGAAGGCAGATCCCAACAACCCTGCGCACAACTGCAAGTTTTATCCCAAGAGTAAACATTTATTTCAACAAAAAGAAAAAGCCATCAGAACATTTGGCCTACGAATGGAACCCATTATTGAAGAAGTAGAGATAACAAACATTCACAAAAGATTTACTCCAAAAATACCTCCTTGGAACATTATAGTACCAAAAGTTGACTTAAGTCTTAGCAAACACTGCAAGGGAAAAACTCACTCTCCTGTTTATCAAGAAGAATTTGAACAAATTAAATACAATTATCCTAAACATGCATACATCTTTACGGACGGCTCAAAACAGGTAGATGCAACAGGCATCGCAGCTGTATATAATAAAATTATTTTTAATAAAAGCACCTCTTAAAAGAAATCTCAATCTTAAATGCGGAGGTTTGTGCAATAGATGTACCACTTGATCTCATCTCCAGAGATAAAAAAAAAACAAAATATATTATTTTCTCTGACTCGCTATCAGCTATAACAGCAATACAAACACAAAAGTCTAACAACCCGTTGTTAGTAAAATTACAGGCTAGTATAAGCGAATTTTTTTAAAAACAAAAGAAATTGTGCTCTGATGGATACCTAGCCACATCGGTATCAGCGAAAACGAATTGGTAGACACGGCAGCAAAGGCTTTTCTAAATGAAAATCAAGATGAAAACTTTAAAGTCTCCTATACGTATTAAAAAAAATATATAAATGAATGTATTAAAAAACAATGGCAAATTTATTGGAATGGTTACACTAACAGTAAACTATATGCCATTAAACCAACAATTGGTAACTGGGAACAACATTCCAGGAAAAATAGGAAGGAACAGATTGTATTAACGAGATTGCGTATAGGTCACACATACCTAACTCATATTTACTTTAAGGAGAAGACCAGCGAATGTGTATTGCATGTCAGGTTCCGCTGACAACTAAACATTGAATGCATTGATTTTCTGCCTATAAAACTAAAATATTACAAAGACAGCAATATAAAAGAACTTTTCGAAAACATAAAAGTCAAACACATAATCGATTACCTTAAAGAAATTGGTATATAAACAAAAATATAGATTTTCATATACATGTGAAATAAGCAATACAATTAATACAAATCGATACGAATTAGTATTTTTAAACTATCCTTTGCACTTTTAGCATACATAAGTATCATTAAATAAAAGTTTAGTTTCTTGTACAAATTAATACAAGCATAACTACACCTTAGTAGTAAATATTTACTAATACAAATTTAACACACGTAATGAAAATTATTTTAAATATTTTTACACAAATATAAGACTTTGACACAAATTTACACAAACGCAACTACACCTAAGTAGCAAATATTTCTCATCACAAATTTACACACATACCGCCAATTCATATTAAATTATTTTATTCCAAATTTACTCGCATTTTAATACATTTCATATATTTACTTTTTTTCATTTTGTACTAAAACGTTTACGAATCTAATTAAATTTTAATGCAAACTATATTTCAAATATAAATATATTTATTCACATATTTTTGTTTATAAATAAATAAATATAACAGTAAACCAGGATTCTGCAGAAAATAGCCCAAGGCTGGACATGCCGTTAAACACACACACACAAAAAAAAGATTGTTCGTTTATTTACCCTCGTAATCCATGCCTCGTAAATATTAACACATTTAAACTATCAATTGATATTCAAATATCCAAACAATAACACTAAAATAAATATTACAACAAGACATTTTCTGAACGTACTTTTGGGAAATATTTATTTTTAGTTTTAGTTTAAATATTTGTAAAAATCCACAAATAATATAAAAGCCAATAATCATTTTACTAAATTAATTCAACAGAGCAATTAACTCGATGTAATTAACTCGATGTTAGCCACAAAAATCGCGAAAGCCAAGAAAATAATTTGCATAATGACTGATAAAAGCGAGAAGTGATCGTGCGTGGGGCTAAAAGAGCAAGAGGGTTTGAGAACTGATAGTATTAACAACACTAGTTTCTTAAAGACATTGAACTAAAGACAAAATTTGAAAAACGGTATTTACCGAGTTTTTGAACGTTTCTCTCACTTCATTTTATGTCATAAAACCACTTAATGTAAGGAGTAAAAAATAGTTTAAAAACTAGCTACCAATAAATATTCGCCCCCGTTTGGCTCGTGGAACGTGAAGACTAAAGGACAGAAAAAGAGAAGCGAAAATTTCGAGATTTCCTAAAGTAAACTAATGGTTCATTTACTGCATACTTATCCAGAAAATATACTCCAGTGTGCTTGTAAAATATATAACGCTTGACGGAACAGCGTTTAAAATAGCTAATTCACAATTTGACCATTAATCGAATAAGTCTCAAACTTTGTCTCGCATTTCCAAACCATTAATCGAAAACTAACAAGACACTCAAATTCAATAACTTGCGGATGTTTGTTCTATTATCTGAATGACTGGCGCTGTTAGCAATCAGCCGCTGCACATGATGCAGGCAGGTGTGCAATTCGAACAGCCAATAACAAAATCGGTAATTTGTTTTTCAGTTTCGATTTAGTCATAACGAGTGTAATGGTCACTAATCTTAAGCTGCCTGATTATCTTGCTCTTAAAACAATAGCTTTGTAATACGAACGATACCGTGTTTATAGGTTTACAACAAAATCGAATCTATTATGAACGGCGATTTGGTATCTGTGCGTCTGAAATGAAACTATCCTATTTTTTAGTACTAGGATGATGGTTTTAATGCTCAATTTTTTAAAGGATTTGTTTAATGAGGAATAATTTGCATTTGGATTATTCAGATTAGTGTTATCGATGTAAGTTTCATTTTTGCAATGTTCAATTGATATAACCCTGACCTTTTATGTGTATTTCATGAAGTTCGTATTACCATTTTGTCGAACCCGGAAATCTGCACTAGATTTCGAACTGAAGAGTGTTTTTTTTATTATTATTATTCACGAAACATTCGAAATTCCGTATTGATTCTTGGGATCAATAAAACAGGGCTGAAAAAGTTCGAAGGTTGCATCGGCCGAATCGTTGTGAGAATAACACTCAACATATTAGTCCTTATAATCCTCAAAAAACGTAATATCTGTTTTGTCGTCTATAGTCTCATGTACTATCCACTTTTCCTGGGGCGTAGTGAAATATGTAACCTTACTATAATAATAATCATATTTTCCAAGACATTCTTTTTTGGGGGGGAGGGGGCAAGGCGTATCAGTGATATTGTCATCAAATCATCTTGCCAGATATTACACCCTCTGTCGGGGGTATTTTTTTTTTTTTTTTTACTAAGTTGTCACAACTTATATAGGTCGAAAGTCCGATCGAGTATAAGTGTTAAATGAGTATCATTATCTCTATTCTTCTCTTCTTCTCTATCTTCTTCTCTTCTTTATCTTCTTCTTCTTCTTCTTCTCTATCTTCTTCTCTATCTTATTCTCTTCTTCTCTATCTTCTTCTCTTCTTCTCCATCTTCTTCTCTTCTTCTCCATCTTCTTCTCTTCTTCTCTATCTTCTTCTCTTCTTCTCTATCTTCTCTTCTTCTCTATCTTCTTCTCTTCTCTTCTTCTCTATCTTCTTCTCTTCTTCTCTATCTTCTTCTCTTCTTCTCTATCTTCTTCTCTTCTTCTCTATCTTCTTCTCTTCTTCTCTATCTTCTTCTCTTCTTCTCTATCTTCTCTTCTTTTCTTCTCTATCTTCTTCTATCTATCTATTTTCTTTCTTCTATGTATATAAATGAAATGAACTCCCTTTTCCCGCTGTGTTTGACCTTAATAGGATTAAAAACCAAGACATTACATGCAAATGTAATGTGCACAAACTGCAGCACAGGATTTGAAGGGTGCTATAGGCCTATTACCCTTACACTTCCTCGATGACCGTACATTTCTACAGTTTTCCGGTGGAAGTTCACTGCCAAAACCGGTTATAATCAATGGAAGTTGTAAAATCTTTTCTCTCTATTAAATTCCTACTACTCGTGCTACAACTTAAAACCGCTGAGAACTTGCCCACAAGGAACAGTGGCATTAAACACCGGTTTAGAATCGTAAAGGTTATTAAAACCATGTTTTCCTTTATTTAGTCTTTTTTTTCCTTCTCTCCCATAAAAAAACAAAAAAAGAACAAATGATTTACGGTCCGATTAACATTACCTTTTTGCCTTTTTTGTTTGTTTTTTTTACGTCGAACGCAAACTGCGTTACTACTCAGATTTTACTTCCGGTTTTGACAACTCTAACCGCGGAATCTAACTATGAGCTTTATTTATTAGTTCTTCCCACTAAAAACTTATTAAATAAACAAATAATTTCTTAGTTAGAATTTATTATTCGAACGATATCGTGAAATAACTTGCCTTTCACTTAAAAAACAAAAACAAATAAAAACAAATAAACGCACTAAACGTCCGTTTTTTTATGTTGCATTTCTTTCTTCCGTAAAATGCACACGGCGAGACTACTGAGTTTTTACTTTCGGTTTGGACGACCCCAACCGACGAATCTTACTATGAGCTTCATTTAGTACTGCTTTCAACTACACACATTTTTGGAAACTAACATCTCAGTTTTTACAAATGACTATTATAACGCGACCATATGAAATTACTTGCATTAGACTTGAAAATCAAAAACAATAACATAAACCGCGCAACTACTCATTTTTTACTTCCTGTTTGGACGACTCTAACCGACAATTCTAACTATGAGCAATTCATTATTTATTTTTATTAGTTACATATTTAGATTGTGTGATTACTTGCATTCAAATTGAAAAACAAAAACAAAATAAAGAACCAGATAAAGGTCCGATTAAGATCAGAAAATTATGATTGCTTTTTCCTTACTAAAGAATTTCGTACGTGTTTAAATTAACGTTTATGAATGCTTCTTCTTCATTAACGGTATTACATTTGCTACATACGGAGTTTCCCACAACTTTTTCGTATCTGTGTTTAACCCTTTCGATTAATGTACCGTTTAGTTGGCTAGAAAAACATACGTTACGTTCGCGAAAGTCAGTTCAAACTAAAAAAAACTCTGACACTGTTTTACATAAAACACTAACATATCAGACCATTCCTACTGCAAGAGTGCCACTTCTTACATTTTCGCTTTTTTTTTGTGGGAGGCGAGTACTAAGAATATAAGAAACGTGCATTTTTTCTTTTTATTAGACTTTTCCATTACATATAATTGAGACACAGCAACGCGTGGCAGAGTATAGCCAGTTTAAGAATAATTCTTAAAAACAATTTTTTTTTATATTGGACTTGAAAACGACGCTTAAATCAAGGCGAAAGCGACTCAACGGTGTTTTGTAAAAGGGACGGACAGTTTTAAGAAAATTCTTTCCATGGTACCGTAGTATCTTTCCTGTGGTTATAAGACCACTTTCGAAGGCATTATTTCTCTTTTAAAAGAATTCCACACCACAGCAAACATTTTTAAGAATCGGTTGTTATTTAATAAGCATTCATCTTACATATGTGCACTATCAAAATTATTCGGCCGGTGGGAATGTAATGTTGATATTCTTATTAAAATAATTATTATAAATTGATAGATTATTTTTTACTAAGTTAAACACGATATTCCATCAAGTATTTACTACCAAAGCAAATCTACTGCGATAAAATTAAATGAAAGACTAACAGTCACGAAGAAGAATCAGTCTTGATCTCTTGTAGTATCGCTGAAGCGGTCTACGAAGTGATGTTAAATACACTTAACGTCGAGAGTGTATTTACATCGCACACCCATGCATTGTCTATGGAACACAGGTTTCCTTAATGCTTACGCTGTTGGTCCTTGTGCACGCTTATAGATTTAGATTAACGCTAATATCGGTTCGCTTTAAAAGAGTTAATTTAAATGAACAAAGAGACATATCAAATGTACGAGTGCGAGAGAGAAATAAAAGGAACGAATTGGAAGGATATTGGTTTCAGAAAGGTAGAACTGGTCTCCGATGGAAGTAACGTACTTTTTTTTTTCAATTTTCACCTCCAACAAAGTACAATGCAACTTTGAAGCAGGGGGCTACTATCAGGGACATAATTAGCAGGGCCATTATGAAGGGAGATAAGTAGAAAGATGTTTGTTCACATTACATTTGAACTTCTGCATATCAGTACAGTTGGAAAAGCAGAATCCCGGAAGGGAGTTCCAAAGACCTGCAGTTCTGGGGAAGAAACTATTGGAGTAAAAGGCTTTCTTGCACCTAGGGATCTCTACTGTAAAGGGATGAGACTTACTAGCTTGTCGGATTTGTCGGGTGTAGTTAGGTCGGGGAGGTATAAGTGTTTGCAGTTCGTCAGAGCATTCACCATTAAAGTATTTGTAGAACAGGCAGAGGGATGCAACATCTCGTCGATGGGACAGAGGCTGAAGCCTAGATGATAGTTCAGGACCTATCAGGTTGGCGACTCTCTTTTGAACCCTGTCCAGGAGCGAGACACAAGCAACAGATGCACCAGCCCAGATGTGACAACAGTACTCCATACATGGGCGAATGGTGGCCTTATAGAGGTACAGGATACCGTGAGGCGTAAGTAGTGTTCTAGCACGGTAGAGGGAGCCAACCTTCCTTTACTCCTTTTGGGGCATACTCTCTTCGCTATGTAATATTAATTTATGGACTAATAGCTGCACTTAGCGCAGCATCGTGCTCTCTCCATCTGTTGGTGTACTTCTAAATTATGAGGGTTCACGATTTGTTATGGAATCAAATTATGTGTAACTCATCAGCGCATGCATGTAGAGCTGCCATTGATGAGTAAGAGCTTCATCAAGACTTCTGTCCCAATAGTGCCGCTCGGTTTCTAATATAGGCAGCTACAAGAAAAAGCAATCAAGAAAAGGTGTGGACATCGTTTAGACGCGAATATTTCATCCTTGTTTATTCAATTTTCATATTATTTGAAATTTGTCGATCTTTTTATAAACACAAAGAAAGAGAAAAATAATTAATCCAGGAAACGAATTCGACAGCTATGAAAATGGATCACGATCCTAGTAGAATTATGCAAAAACATTTGCAAAATATCTATTGGTAGTAAAGTGTTGTCTAGAAAATTTTTATTAAAACGAAACAGTATCTCTTTTTTATGTATATTCTTTAAATATAGTGTCGCCTCTGCAAGATAGCATTCTTTTAATTGTAATTGATAGAACAGATAAAGTTGTTTTTACTCCATAATAGTATGAGAAATTGGCCCGATTTTCGTATTTATTTAGATTTTCGATATCAGACAATATGTTACAAATCGTTTGTTATTTAATAATTTATTCTATAAATACCCGGTCTTTTACATTATAATTCCCGTCAAAGATGATATAAAGGCTATCCTTTCATCTTACTTCTGCCAATTTAATTGGGCCCAGTGTCATTTGATTACTATTTTTTACTAGCTGTTCTAGAGTCAAGTTAAGTCATTGAAGTTTTAATATTTGGGCAATAGCTAAGTATCGTAAAGCCGCATATATGCTTGTAAGTAAACTAAAAGTAGTTACATTTTTACTAGTTTTCTAAGATACAGTGGATATTATTTAATCATAGATTTTATTTCTTAGATAAATATTTCTTGTAAATATTTCAAGGAATATCGTTTTTTTTTTTTCGTAAAGGGGTTCCCCCATATATATAATCCATTATTACAAAACTGTTTCCTTGCTGATTACAATTTAAATCAAATATCGCCAAATTCTTTTCACTGACTGCCTCAAAGATATTTAATCAAAGTTAATACCATTGACCAATATTGCTACTCCTATAATGTTCTTTCGGCTGGCATTCTTCTCTGTATCATTAATTCTTGTCCTTGGGTAGAACTTGGCCTTTATGAGTGCGGCACTAAGAGTTAAAAGAAGGCGTTTTATGTTTTAGAAGAAACCGAAATGCATTTTACTGGATTTAATGCTATCGGTAATTTTGTAAACATTCATTGCTTCAGCATGTGGATTGTATTTCACAAATCAATTAAAATTGTTGAATTTCAGAAAAATCGCAATGTTTTACATAAATAAATCTCTATCTCTGACAGAGAATGGAAAATATGCTGTTAGCTTGATTCTATTTGTAAACATTAGTAATTAAAAAAAAGAAACGCTTGCCTAAGCAATGGGTTTTACAGATGGGAAGAAGAAGAAAAACAAGAAGAAGAATGGAAGTTTACAATTATGAAAAATATTTGGAATTATATTATATTACGAAATGTATATGAGATTTATTTATAATCATCGCGAATTATTTTTGTGTCGTACTTAGTGCAACCAAACAATACGACATAGTTCGTTCACTGTTATCAGATAACATCCATAAAAGTATAATTGTCGAACGTATTTGCGGGTGACACTGGTTAATATAAAAATTTCCTGTAAATACTCGTTATATGAAATAAGTTGTAAACCTTTGGTTGGAAATTTAACTCCCAGGAATTTTTTTTTTGTTTTAATTAAAATGTAACTAAAAATGTTTTGTACAGATTACTATATTGGGCATTGTACCATCATAATATGAGAAAATAACGAATTCATAATGCCGCTTTTAACATTTAACAAAGGCAACAGTGTAAATAAAGAAATAGGCTTTATTAACTACATGAGCAGCCAATGCCATAAAAGTGATAAATGAAAACTAGTTACGTTAAACAATCACAGACGTACTAAGTCTTATTCAGAAAAATGTACCGAACAACATGTTTGTATAGAAAAAATAGCCAAGAGAAAACAGTAAACTCGGCTACTTAAAACCGTATTGATTTATCAGATTAATTATCATCTATTACAAAATGCGAAAAGCTGACAAGATACCTCGCATATGAAATACTTCTAAAAGTAGTTTAATTTTCATGCAAAACCCAGATGCATTGATCATCACAAATGTTTCATATGACTTTGTATCAATTCTGTGGAATAGTAATAAATAGTAGCAAAGGATAAAAAAGTTAGCTGTTAGAATTGCACTGAGCGGAAGTGATGAAAACAAAACGCTATTTCGTGGTGGGTGGGTTCCTTTCTTTTTCTAGATAATAGCTAGCGAGATTTATACGAAAGAAGTTTAATGGATGGCGGGCAAAGATCAGTTAATACACAAAAACTATCCATCCTATTTCGTCTCTCCCTCGCCCCCTCTAACTTTCTCTTTCTCTACCCTCTATCTCTTTCTTTCTGTCACTATAACATTCTCTCTTCCGCGCTGTCTCTTTCTACCTTCCGCGCTGTCTCTTTTCCCTTTCCCGCTGTCTCTATTTCCCGTCCCCTATCTATCTGCCTCGCGCCCACTATCTGTCTCGCGTCTCCCATCTTCTCTCTCCCTCTTTTGTCCCACATTCTCTGTCCATCTCTTATCCCATCTTCTCTCTCCACCTTTATCCCATATTCTCTCTCTATCTCTTTTATCCCATCTTCTCTCACAATCTTTTATCCCATCTTCTCTCCCTCTTTTATCCCATCTTCTCTCCATCGTTTATCCCATATTCTCTCTCCATCGTTCATCCCATCTTCTCTCTCCCTCTTTTATCAAATCTTCTCTCTCCCTCTTTTATCCCATCTTCTCTCTCCCTCTTTTATCCCATCTTCTCTCTCCCTCTTTTATCCCATCTTCTCTCTCCCTCTTTTATCCCATCTTCTCTCTCCCTCTTTTATCCCATCTTCTCTCTCCCTCTTTTATCCCATCTTCTCTCTCCCTCTTTTATCCCATCTTCTCTCTCCCTCTTTTATCCAATCTTCTCTCTCCCTCTTTTATCCAATCTTCTCTCTCCCTCTTTTATCCAATCTTCTCTCTCCCTCTTTTATCCCATCTTCTCTCTCCCTCTTTTATCCAATCTTCTCTCCCTCTTTTATCCGATCTTCTCTCTCCCTCTTTTATCCCATCTTCTCTCTCCCTCTTTTATCCCATCTTCTCTCTCCCTATTTTATCCCATCTTCTCTCTCCCTCTTTTATCCCATCTTCTCTCTCCCTCTTTTATCCCATCTTCTCTCTCCCTCTTTTATCCCATCTTCTCTCTCCCTCTTTTATCCCATCTTCCCTCTCCCTCATTTATCCCATCTTCTCTCTCCCTCATTTATCCCATCTTCTCTCTCCCTCTTTTATCCCATCTTCTCTCTCCCTCTTTTATCCAATCTTCTCTCTCCCTCTTTTATCCAATCTTCTCTCTCCCTCTTTTATCCCATCTTCTCTCTCCCTCTTTTATCCCATCTTCTCTCTCCCTCTTTTATCCCATTTTCTCCCTCCCTCTTTTATCCCACCTTATCTCTCCCTCTTTTATCCCATCTTATCTCTCCCTCTTTTATCCCGTCTTCTCTCTCCATCTTTTATCACGTCTTCTCTCTCCATCTTTTATCACGTCTTCTCTCTCCATCTTTTATCACGTCTTCTCTCCATCTTTTATCCCATCTTTTATCCATCTTTTATCCCATCTTTTTTCTCCATCTTTTATCCCATCTTTTCTCTCCATCTTTTATCCCATCTTCTCTCTCCCTCTTTTATCCCATCTTCTCTCTCCATCTTTTATCCAATCTTCTCTCTCCCTCTTTTATCCCATCTTCTCTCTCCATCGTTTATCCCATCTTCTCTCTCCCTCTTTTATCCCATCTTCTCTCTCCCTCTTTTATCCCATCTTCTCTCTCCCTCTTTTATCCCATCTTCTCTCTCCCTCTTTTATCCCATCTTCTCTCTCCCTCTTTTATCCCATCTTCTCTCTCCCTCTTTTATCCCATCTTCTCTCTCCCTCTTTTATCCCATCTTCTCTCTCCCTCTTTTATCCCATCTTCTCTCTCCCTCTTTTATCCCATCTTCTCTCTCCCTCTTTTATCCCATCTTCTCTCTCCCTCTTTTATCCCATCTTCTCTCTCCCTCTTTTATCCCATCTTCTCTCTCCCTCTTTTATCCCATCTTCTCTCTCCCTCTTTTATCCCATCTTCTCTCTCCATCTTTTATCCCATCTTCTCTCTCCATCTTTTATCCCATCTTCTCTCTCCATCTTTTATCCCATCTTCTCTCTCCCTCTTTTATCCCATCTTCTCTCTCCATCTTTTATCCCATCTTCTCTCTCCATCTTTTATCCCATCTTCTCTCTCCATCTTTCATCCCATCTTCTCTCTCCATCTTTTATCCCATCTTCTCTCTCCATCTTTTATCCCATCTTCTCTCTCCATCTTTTATCCCATCTTCTCTCTCCATCTTGTATCCCATCTTCTCCCTCCGACTTTTGCCCCACCTTCTCTCTTTCTCTTTTATCCCATCTTCTCTTTCCTTGTTTTATCCCATTTTCTATCTCCCTCTTTTTTCCTGTCTTCTCTCTTCATCATTTTTTCCATCTTCTCTCCCCCCCTATTTATCCCATCTTCTCTCTCCCTCTTTTATCCCATCTTCTCTCTCCCTCTTTTATCCCATCTTCTCTCTCCCTCTTTTATCCCATCTTCTCTCTCCCTCTTTTATCCCATCTTCTCTCTCCCTCTTTTATCCCATCTTCTCTCTCCCTCTTTTATCCCATCTTCTCTCTCCCTCTTTTATCCCATCTTCTCTCTCCCTCTTTTATCCAATCTTCTCTCTCCCTCTTTTATCCAATCTTCTCTCTCCCTCTTTTATCCAATCTTCTCTCTCCCTCTTTTATCCCATCTTCTCTCTCCCTCTTTTATCCCATCTTCTCTCTCCCTCATTTATCCCATCTTCTCTCTCCCTCTTTTATCCCATCTTCTCTCTCCCTCTTTTATCCAATCTTCTCTCTCCCTCTTTTATCCAATCTTCTCTCTCCCTCTTTTATCCTATCTTCTCTCTCCCTCTTTTATCCCATCTTCTCTCTCCCTCTTTTATCCCATCTTCTCTCTCCCTCTTTTATCCCATCTTCTCTCTCCCTCTTTTATCCCATCTTCCCTCTCCCTCATTTATCCCATCTTCTCTCTCCCTCATTTATCCCATCTTCTCTCTCCCTCTTTTATCCCATCTTCTCTCTCCCTCTTTTATCCAATCTTCTCTCTCCCTCTTTTATCCAATCTTCTCTCTCCCTCTTTTATCCCATCTTCTCTCTCCCTCTTTTATCCCATCTTCTCTCTCCCTCTTTTATCCCATTTTCTCCCTCCCTCTTTTATCCCACCTTATCTCTCCCTCTTTTATCCCATCTTATCTCTCCCTCTTTTATCCCGTCTTCTCTCTCCATCTTTTATCACGTCTTCTCTCTCCATCTTTTATCACGTCTTCTCTCTCCATCTTTTATCACGTCTTCTCTCCATCTTTTATCCCATCTTTTATCCATCTTTTATCCCATCTTTTTTCTCCATCTTTTATCCCATCTTTTCTCTCCATCTTTTATCCCATCTTCTCTCTCCCTCTTTTATCCCATCTTCTCTCTCCATCTTTTATCCAATCTTCTCTCTCCCTCTTTTATCCCATCTTCTCTCTCCATCGTTTATCCCATCTTCTCTCTCCCTCTTTTATCCCATCTTCTCTCTCCCTCTTTTATCCCATCTTCTCTCTCCCTCTTTTATCCCATCTTCTCTCTCCCTCTTTTATCCCATCTTCTCTCTCCCTCTTTTATCCCATCTTCTCTCTCCCTCTTTTATCCCATCTTCTCTCTCCCTCTTTTATCCCATCTTCTCTCTCCCTCTTTTATCCCATCTTCTCTCTCCCTCTTTTATCCCATCTTCTCTCTCCCTCTTTTATCCCATCTTCTCTCTCCCTCTTTTATCCCATCTTCTCTCTCCCTCTTTTATCCCATCTTCTCTCTCCCTCTTTTATCCCATCTTCTCTCTCCCTCTTTTATCCCATCTTCTCTCTCCATCTTTTATCCCATCTTCTCTCTCCATCTTTTATCCCATCTTCTCTCTCCATCTTTTATCCCATCTTCTCTCTCCCTCTTTTATCCCATCTTCTCTCTCCATCTTTTATCCCATCTTCTCTCTCCATCTTTTATCCCATCTTCTCTCTCCATCTTTCATCCCATCTTCTCTCTCCATCTTTTATCCCATCTTCTCTCTCCATCTTTTATCCCATCTTCTCTCTCCATCTTTTATCCCATCTTCTCTCTCCATCTTGTATCCCATCTTCTCCCTCCGACTTTTGCCCCACCTTCTCTCTTTCTCTTTTATCCCATCTTCTCTTTCCTTGTTTTATCCCATTTTCTATCTCCCTCTTTTTTCCTGTCTTCTCTCTTCATCATTTTTTCCATCTTCTCTCCCCCCCTATTTATCCCATCTTCTCTCTCCCTCTTTTATCCCATCTTCTCTCTCCCTCTTTTATCCCATCTTCTCTCTCCCTCTTTTATCCCATCTTCTCTCTCCCTCTTTTATCCCATCTTCTCTCTCCCTCTTTTATCCCATCTTCTCTCTCCCTCTTTTATCCCATCTTCTCTCTCCCTCTTTTATCCCATCTTCTCTCTCCCTCTTTTATCCAATCTTCTCTCTCCCTCTTTTATCCAATCTTCTCTCTCCCTCTTTTATCCAATCTTCTCTCTCCCTCTTTTATCCCATCTTCTCTCTCCCTCTTTTATCCCATCTTCTCTCTCCCTCATTTATCCCATCTTCTCTCTCCCTCTTTTATCCCATCTTCTCTCTCCCTCTTTTATCCAATCTTCTCTCTCCCTCTTTTATCCAATCTTCTCTCTCCCTCTTTTATCCTATCTTCTCTCTCCCTCTTTTATCCCATCTTCTCTCTCCCTCTTTTATCCCATTTTCTCCCTCCCTCTTTTATCCCACCTTATCTCTCCCTCTTTTATCCCATCTTATCTCTCCCTCTTTTATCCCGTCTTCTCTCTCCATCTTTTATCACGTCTTCTCTCTCCATCTTTTATCACGTCTTCTCTCTCCATCTTTTATCACGTCTTCTCTCCATCTTTTATCCCATCTTTTATCCATCTTTTATCCCATCTTTTTTCTCCATCTTTTATCCCATCTTCTCTCTCCATCTTTTATCCATTCTTCTCTCTCCATCTTTTATCCAATCTTCTCTCTCCCTCTTTTATCCCATCTTCTCTCTCCCTCATTTATCCCATCTTCTCTCTCCCTCTTTTATCCAATCTTCTCTCCCTCTTTTATCCAGTCTTCTCTCTCCTCTTTTATCCCATCTTCTCTCTCCCTCTTTTATCCCATCTTCTCTCTCCCTATTTTATCCCATCTTCTCTCTCCCTCTTTTATCCCATCTTCTCTCTCCCTCTTTTATCCCATCTTCTCTCTCCCTCTTTTATCCCATCTTCTCTCTCCCTCTTTTATCCCATCTTCCCTCTCCCTCATTTATCCCATCTTCTCTCTCCCTCATTTATCCCATCTTCTCTCTCCCTCTTTTATCCCATCTTCTCTCTCCCTCTTTTATCCAATCTTCTCTCTCCCTCTTTTATCCAATCTTCTCTCTCCCTCTTTTATCCCATCTTCTCTCTCTTTCTTTTATCCCATCTTCTCTCTCCCTCTTTTATCCCATTTTCTCCCTCCCTCTTTTATCCCACCTTATCTCTCCCTCTTTTATCCCATCTTATCTCTCCCTCTTTTATCCCGTCTTCTCTCTCCATCTTTTATCACGTCTTCTCTCTCCATCTTTTATCACGTCTTCTCTCTCCATCTTTTATCACGTCTTCTCTCCATCTTTTATCCCATCTTTTTATCCATCTTTTATCCCATCTTTTTTCTCCATCTTTTATCCCATCTTTTCTCTCCATCTTTATCCCATCTTCTCTCTCCCTCTTTTATCCCATCTTCTCTCTCCATCTTTTATCCAATCTTCTCTCTCCCTCTTTTATCCCATCTTCTCTCTCCATCGTTTATCCCATCTTCTCTCTCCCTCTTTTATCCCATCTTCTCTCTCCCTCTTTTATCCCATCTTCTCTCTCCCTCTTTTATCCCATCTTCTCTCTCTCTTTTATCCCATCTTCTCTCTCCCTCTTTTATCCCATCTTCTCTCTCCCTCTTTTATTCCATCTTCTCTCTCCCTCTTTATCCCATCTTCTCTCTCCCTCTTTTATCCCATCTTCTCTCTCCCTCTTTTATCCCATCTCTCTCTCCCTCTTTTTATCCCATCTTCTCTCTCCCTCTTTTATCCCATCTTCTCTCTCCCTCTTTTATCCCATCTTCTCTCTCCCTCTTTTATCCCATCTTCTCTCTCCCTCTTTTATCCCATCTTCTCTCTCCCTCTTTTATCCCATCTTCTCTCTCCCTCTTTTATCCCATCTTCTCTCTCCCTCTTTTATCCCATCTTCTCTCTCCATCTTTTATCCCATCTTCTCTCTCCATCTTTTATCCCATCTTCTCTCTCCATCTTTTATCCCATCTTCTCTCTCCCTCTTTTATCCCATCTTCTCTCTCCATCTTTTATCCCATCTTCTCTCTCCATCTTTTATCCCATCTTCTCTCTCCATCTTTCATCCCATCTTCTCTCTCCATCTTTCATCCCATCTTCTCTCTCCATCTTTTATCCCATCTTCTCTCTCCATCTTTTATCCCATCTTCTCTCTCCATCTTGTATCCCATCTTCTCCCTCCGACTTTTGCCCCACCTTCTCTCTTTCTCTTTTATCCCATCTTCTCTTTCCTTGTTTTATCCCATTTTCTATCTCCCTCTTTTTTCCTGTCTTCTCTCTTCATCATTTTTTCCATCTTCTCTCTCCCTCTTTTATCCCATCTTCTCTCTCCCTCTTTTATCCCATCTTCTCTCTCCCTCTTTTATCCCATCTTCTCTCTCCCTCTTTTATCCCATCTTCTCTCTCCCTCTTTTATCCCATCTTCTCTCTCCCTCTTTTATCCCATCTTCTCTCTCCCTCTTTTATCCCATCTTCTCTCTCCCTCTTTTATCCAATCTTCTCTCTCCCTCTTTTATCCAATCTTCTCTCTCCCTCTTTTATCCAATCTTCTCTCTCCCTCTTTTATCCCATCTTCTCTCTCCCTCTTTTATCCCATCTTCTCTCTCCCTCATTTATCCCATCTTCTCTCTCCCTCTTTTATCCCATCTTCTCTCTCCCTCTTTTATCCAATCTTCTCTCTCCCTCTTTTATCCAATCTTCTCTCTCCCTCTTTTATCCTATCTTCTCTCTCCCTCTTTTATCCCATCTTCTCTCTCCCTCTTTTATCCCATTTTCTCCCTCCCTCTTTTATCCCACCTTATCTCTCCCTCTTTTATCCCATCTTATCTCTCCCTCTTTTATCCCGTCTTCTCTCTCCATCTTTTATCACGTCTTCTCTCTCCATCTTTTATCACGTCTTCTCTCTCCATCTTTTATCACGTCTTCTCTCTCCATCTTTTATCACGTCTTCTCTCCATCTTTTATCCCATCTTTTATCCATCTTTTATCCCATCTTTCTTCTCCATCTTTTATCCCATCTTCTCTCTCCATCTTTTATCCAATCTTCTCTCTCCATCTTTTATCCAATCTTCTCTCTCCCTCTTTTATCCCATCTTCTCTCTCCATCTTTTATCCAATCTTCTCTCTCCCTCTTTTATCCCATCTTCTCTCTCCATCGTTTATCCCATCTTCTCTCTCCATCGTTTATCCCATCTTCTCTCTCCATCGTTTATCCCATCTTCTCTCTCCCTCTTTTATCCCATCTTCTCTCTCCCTCTTTTATCCCATCTTCTCTCTCCCTCTTTTATCCCATCTTCTCTCTCCCTCTTTTATCCCATCTTCTCTCTCCCTCTTTTATCCCATCTTCTCTCTCCCTCTTTTATCCCATCTTCTCTCTCCCTCTTTTATCCCATCTTCTCTCTCCCTCTTTTATCCCATCTTCTCTCTCCCTCTTTTATCCCATCTTCTCTCTCCATCTTTTATCCCATCTTCTCTCTCCATCTTTTATCCCATCTTCTCTCTCCATCTTTTATCCCATCTTCTCTCTCCATCTTTTATCCCATCTTCTCTCTCCATCTTTTATCCCATCTTCTCTCTCCATCTTTTATCCCATCTTCTCTCTCCATCTTTTATCCCATCTTCTCCCTCCGACTTTTGCCCCACCTTCTCTCTTTCTCTTTTATCCCATCTTCTCTTTCCTTGTTTTATCCCATTTTCTATCTCCCTCTTTTTTCCTGTCTTCTCTCTCCATCATTTTTTCCATCTTCTCTCTTCCTCTTTTTTCCCACCTTCACTCTTCCTCTTTTATCCCATCTTCTCCCTTACTTCTTTATACCACTTTCTCTCTTCTCGTAACTCTTTTCACTTTTCTGATATTTCTTTTTTCCAATCTGTCTTTTTCGTTTTATGGTATATCTTTTATTTCTATATCTATTTCTTTTTCCCATTATCTCTCCTTCTTCATTCATTCATCTCCTATTTTTTCCCGATTCTCTATTTTTATTAGTCTCCTTTTCTTAATTACTCTCTCTCTCAATTTTCACTGTATTTTTACTATTTTCCTCTATTTCTCCTGGACTTTCTATATTTTTACTTTTATCTGTATTTCTCCATTTTTTCTTCTTTTCCGCAACTGTCTCGCTATTTCTCTTTTGTTCTCTCCTTCTCTATTTATTTCTTCCAGTCTTCCTCTATCCACTTTCTCCCTCCCTCTCCTCCTTCCGTTTATCTACTTTCTCGCTTTTATGTATTCCACTTCTATTTATATATTCCTCACATTTCTCTGTATATATCTATACTCCTATATATTTGTTTTTTTTTCTATTTATTTTTTTTTAAATACAAATTTGCTATATATGGATCGTGGATTGGCATTCATCTACAAAAGATCTAACTAATATGCATATTC
Organism: Euprymna scolopes; assembly: GCF_053919585.1. NCBI lineage: Eukaryota > Metazoa > Mollusca > Cephalopoda > Sepiida > Sepiolidae > Euprymna > Euprymna scolopes. The sequence goes on from NC_136489.1 coordinate 11,293,594, forward strand.
TTAAATATTTACTTTAATTAATTCCCTATTAATTTTTTTCGATTTACTCATGGGATAATTATCTTTAGTAAATATTGTGCAGATATTTTACATGATTTATACTTGCATAATATTTGCGTAAAAAGGTTATAGTAAACTAAAACTTAAAAATAAGTATTTTTGTATATATACACATATATATATTTATACTATTGGTAGTATTATTTACACAAAATGAAAATGTGTCAACCAAAGAGTGCTCAATATTTATACAGAGCAATATAAATGTTGGATGTGATAACTCATGGCTACACATACGCAAACATGTTCAGTGACGACCCTGCCAGGGAATATCCACGAGAGTATCCGTAAAAAAACATTAACTCTTTTTTATAATTAAAACCAATAAATGGGATAATATCATTTCCAAGGTTAATAAAGGGGTAACCAGATAAGATAGGTTATCACATTATACAAATTGATGTGGGATCTCCATATATAATTTTATAGTTATGCTTTTTTTTCACCATATTAATTTCTATTCCGTACATTATATACATTCATTAGTTGAGATTATTAATCCAATCTTTATTCGTTATACTAGTTATTTTTAAAATAGATAATATACGTTTAAAACATAACATTACATTTAAAACAGGTAATTAAACGTTTAAAACTAAATAAAATTATAAGATGATAAATTAAAGATTGAATAAGTAGTAAATAAAATATCTATGAGATGGTTATTTTGGAAAAAAAAAACTATTAAAATTAAAAAATTTAAAAGTGACTTTTAGTTAATCATACTATATATATATATATATTTAATTTAGTTAATCATACTATATATATATATATATATATATATATATATATATGACAGAGGAGGTTTGTAGGCAAAGCGTTCGTAAATATATATGCATATATATATATATATACATTTACAAATGCTTTGCCTACAAACTTCCTCTGTCAGTTTTCTTTTTGTCCACAGAGATGAAACTTAATATATAGGGCGTTCGAACCCATGCGAAACTTTATATTTGAGTTTAGCCAGGGGAAAATCGGTGTAAAAGTGTGAAAATTAACGAAATGCAATTTGCCGGGTGACGGTTGAATGACGGCATTACGAATATGCCTGCATAACGTAATAGTCATTGGTTCAGGTTTTAATTTTTGCAAGGCAGCAAATATGTCTTCAGAACTCGGACATTAATGTCGAAGGAAAACGTAAATCGTAAGCTTTACGTTTTGATTTGGATGCTCGGTTGTGGCCCACTAGTCATTTGGACCTACAATTGGAGGAGGAGTTGGTAGAGCTTTCCAAAGTCAAATCGTTGACCCTTAACAGGCGAATTTCTAGCCAAAAACCGATCAAAAAGATTTTTCCAAATTTGAATACTTATTATGTCAAATCTCGAGTATGTAGACTGACAATTGACAGAGTATTTAGATAGGAAAATGTACACACACAGGCAATTTCAATTCATATATATATATATATGATATATATATATATATGATTATATATATATATATATATATTATATAATCATATATATATATATATATATATCATATATATATATATATAATTTTAAATAAAATAGCCGAAAGAGCTCTAGAGAAACTTCCGCCTATCATCTCATCAGGAGGAAATCGATAGCGTAAAAAATATTATGTCGAAAGTTTAAAGAGTTCTATGGGGAACTATTAAATGTGCCAAAAGTACGGGGACAACAAAAATTAAGTTTATTAACGTTTAAAAACGATTAAAATATTGGCACAACGAGGGGAGTGGAGCTGGAGAAAAGATTCAAAGTTTCCCAAAGAGAAACAATGCGTTTGCTGTTTCTTTTTCCCGACCGCAATAGAGACAGACTCCAAAATCTTTACATGGTTTTTGGAGTCCGCTCTATGTAACAGCTCGAACCATTCTATTTTATATCTATCGGTACAGCACGGGTTGTCAACCAAATGCTGGCCAATAGCAGAGTCCAAGGCTGCAGAAGGAGGGAGACTACCAGGCCCCATCCTCTCTTGTCTGATCTTCTATGGAACATGCTGATTTATACGAGTCAAAAGATGCAAGGATATTCGCCCAACATAACCAGCATTTCACTGGCATTTCAATTGATACACAATATTGCTATTTTGGATGTATCCTTGTGAAAAGAAGGAAAAGCAGGTCTCGTAGTATATACCAAACGCAAGGACACAGAATAAAAGCAGTCGTAAATACTTCTGCGAATCTGTTTGGAAAGTCTGTTACTCTTTTCCCCTATCCACGGTAATTTTAAATAAACCGGGCATTTCAAAGGTCCAAACTTTTTAGGGAAATGTTGCATCCCTGTGACTGTTTTACAAGTATTTTAATCGAATGTACTCTGATGAAGTCATATCTCCGACAAATTCGCTATGCAACAGAATCACACCCCTTCACTTTTGAAGTCCCTAAATGCTACAGTGCTTTCTACCGTAATAGCTTCTTTCCTCAAACAGAGACTTTGGAATTCCCTTTCTAATACCTGCTCGCCTGACTGTAATGATATGCTGAAGTTCAAATGCTACATAAGCAAGCATTTTATTAAACTTTCTTAGGCATGGTTCGAAATAGTAGCCTCGTACGTCTAATTAGCGATACGTCTTGTTTTGGGTGAAGGCAAGTACAAACAAAAAATAGATGTTCTTGTCATTCTTACAATGCCTTTCCCCTAAAAAATACTGAATTTATCTCTGCTTACCCCTGCATGATATTAACACCCACTCAATATTTTCCTTTATTCTCTATCTGCGCCTTAATCTCAACGCAAATTCTATAAAGTTTCTTTCATAGAAGTGGCCGCTTGTAGAATTCTTTATCGCAGGGTTAGTCCCCAGCTGACTACAACATGTTCGTTTTCAAGTACAATCTAAACAAATTCTTGTTAAGTTTCCTCTTTAATAATAAGAGTCTACCCAATTTCTATCAATACTGGTCACTGCCCTATTGTCTCAGTGACCGCCTTACATTCATTCACCTTATCCTCAAGAGGTTTTAGGCCTTTATAAATCGCTTGACATCAGAATAGCAGTATAATAGAGTTGAAGAAGTTTATAATTATTACATTGAACAGGAACTAAATAATCTGTTGGGTTAAGGATGTCCGAAAATTTACTTTTATTTAAAATCGTAGGTGTGTTCAGCAAAAAATATTTTTTTAAAACTGGTAGTAGGCTCGAACGCGTAACTTGAAGGAAAAGAACGTGAAAAAAAACGTGACGTCTTTGCCGTTGCGCCCACGCCAAGCCGGATATGGCGAAGGTTTAAATTAAGGCTAAAGAGTGGATGAAATTCGAAAATATCTGCGAAAAAAGCGACCCCTTCTTGTAGAAAAGTGCTTAGTTTAAGGTGAAGGAATTAACGTTTTTAGCCAATTTTTCGGTATTTGTCGTCGGAAGGATCAAAGCTTTTAAATCATACCAATAACGAGAATATCCGTCGCCTTCTTCGAAAGTTATAGGCCGGCATAAATACATACATACATACATACATACATACATTTAAACTGACAGGTGAGATTTATATAATAGATTATGTTGTAATGATTTAAAAAGTTAAAAAAAAATGACTAGTAGACCACAACCGAGCATCCAAATCAAAACGTAAAGCTTACGATTTACTTTTTCCTTCGACATTAATGCCCGAGTTCTGAAGACTTGAAATTAAGATATAGGTTACTTTTTAATTTGATTTGAACCCCCCCAAAAGTTAAAGGGTCAAATTGGAGTCAAATTATTAAAAAATGACCCCTGCGGCCTCTATTAAATTACAGACAATTTTGGTCAAACATTTGAAATTTTACATAAAATGTATTCACACATAGTGCAAGTCTTTTAATCGGTTTTTGGTCGAAAATTGGAGCTGCTAAGGGGTCAAAGTTAAAAAAAAATGACTTTTGCGGTTTCTAGCAAACTATTCAGCCAATTATGGGTCTAAACATTTGAAATTTTCATAAAGGATATTCAGACATGTAGCAAGCTTTTTGATCGGGTTCTGGGAAAAGATTTTGTTGCCAAAAGGTCAAAGTTAAAAGAGATTACCTTTGCAGACTCTACCAAACATCTCCGCTAATTCTGGATCTAAACATTTAAAATTTTAAGTGTAGGTTATCTTGAGATGAGTCAAACTTTTTAATATATATATATATATATATATATATATATATATATACACACACACACACACATAAAGTTATGAACAGTACATAGGGTCCGAGCAAAGCCGGGCTGAGCTGCTAGTAATATATATATATATATATATATATATATATATATATATATATATACTAGCATGGGTGCCCCGCGTTGCCCGGGTGTTTGGAGGTGTGTGCTGAGCAAAAAACAACAAAAAAAGTAGTAGTAGGAAGGCAGGCTGGAACCCGTACCGCAAAGGAGTAAGAGAACGGGCAAAAACTGACGTCTTTTCTCTTACAACCACCGCCAAACCGGAAGTGACGTAGGTTTTAATTAAGGCTAGACAATCGAAAGGAGAGGATGACTTTCGAAAATATCGGCGAAAAAAGCGCCCCCCCTGTAGAAAAGTGCCTAGTTGAAGGTGAAGATATTAATGTTTTTACCAATTTTTCGATATTTGTCATCTGAAAGGTCGATCTTCAAAACGATAATGATCTAGTAAAAATCTGTCGAAGGTTTAAGGCAAACATGTAAACAGATATACATACATACATTTATATATTGCAAGCTCATATTTTCGCCCTAAACCAATTAAAAACTTGCCCTATCTCTGAATACCCTTTTTGTAAAATTTCAAATGTTTAGACCAGAAATTGTCGAGGTAATTTGGTAGAAACCTAAGCGGTCAATTTTTTTAAAATTTGACCTCTATTATGACCCCTAAAATTTATTGTTTGGGGCTCAAATCAAGCTATTAAGTTAGATCCATGACCAAGAAACCTACATCTAAAATTGCAAGTGTCTGTACCCAAAATTGTCGGAGGAGTTTGGTAGAGTTCTCAAATGTCAAATCGTTGAACCTTGACCCATTGACAGCGGAATTTCCGGCCGAAAATTGATTCCAAAGATTTTCCCAAATCTCAGTTCTCTGAAACTTTAAAACGATACTGATCTTGGTAAAATCTGTCGCTTTATTGAAAGTTTAAGGTAGACATGCAAACAGATATACATACATACATACATTTATATATTGGTAACTACAAATTTTCAACCCAAACTGATGAAAAAGCTTGCCCTATCTCTGAATACCCTTTATGTAAAGTTTCAAATATTTAGACCAGAAGTTGTCTGTGTAATTTGGAAGAGACCGCAGAGGTCAATTTTTTTTAATTTTGACCCCTATTATGATCGCTTAAAATGTATTGTTTTGGGCTAAAATCAAGTTATTAAGTTAGACCCATGTCCAAGGAACCTATATCTAAAATTTCAAGTGCGTAGACCCAAAATTGTCGGAGAAGTTTGGTAGAGTTCTCAAGGGTCAAATCGTTGAACTTTGACCCCTTAATCGCCAAATTTCAACATCCATGTTCCCAAATCTCAGTACCCTGTATATCAAATTTCGCGTCTGTAGACTAAAAATTGCTAGAGTTATTGCGTAGTGAAATGTACACAGACACACACACAAAGACACGTTCACTTTATATATATGTATATATATAGATTTATCTATACTATACTAAAAGTATATATTTTTAAAGGATCGGTGCATGCGCTTAATTATTGAAATCTGAAAATATTGAACCTATTATAATTTAGGGAATATATATACTAGCCAAAAGTGTAAGTAATGGAGATACATTTTACTTTGTTTTACCATGTAAAAAAGGAAAAACTAAGCTGTACTGTAATACCCGAAGTAAGAAAATCATTAATATTTAAAACTAATTGGATTTCCTAACCTGGGGCACGTGTTCCAGTAGTTTCATTTTTAATTGGAAAATTATCTCGGCAGATTGGGTGGTAGGCAGACAAATTGAAAAAAATATTAAAGTGGAATGAATGTCTGAAATATTAAGATATTTAAAATTTTTATTATGTCTGAAAAGTAATTTCTTTCAGGGATGAAGGAAAATTTGAATAATTTGAAATGAAGCATAACATTATTATTGTTTTGGAGATAAAAAGTGCAAATTTGTGAATGTCGCATTATTTACATTTCTCTTCTCATACTGTTTCAAAAGATTTAACGTCCAACCTTCTTCCGGAGAATTTTGTCGAACTCAATAAACGGGAAGGAGTTTTGAACGTATCTCTGTTTTTAATAGTTGATGCTACATTCTTCGCATTCTGTCAGTAAATGCTAATTATATTTTTGGTATATACTTAATTAGTGAGATATGTAGTAAAGCTTGAAACTTTATCTATGAAAAGATATCATTTAGGATTTATTACTTTATCCGTTGCGCAACGGACTTAGGTGGACAATTTTACTATTTATTAAGGAACTTAAAACTTTATATCTCACGTGTGTAATGTTACTATTTTTAAAGATATAAATTTATTCGCTATAAGCATATAATTAAGAATATTTTTTTTACATTTGTTATGGCTGAGAGAAACGCGAGCAGGGCAACCTTGTTTAAATAAATAATTTACTTCAAACTTCTGCGCAAATCCCCCGCCTTTGTACTTCTGCGCATGTCCCCCGACTTTGGACCTCTATGCAAGTTCCTCGACTTCGAAATAATAATTTCTAGAGATGACCAATACACATCAAGAAGGGCGCAAATTACATCGGCCGAAACATTGCAATAATAGCATCCAATGTGAGAACAGATCCGGAAATATTGTATTATATTAATTATTCGATGTATGCCTGTAACATAACTGAGAATATTAAACAGCATATTTGCTATATTTTTGCAGTACGTAGACGCCATTGTAATATTTAATAATGATGAAGCATTTGTGTTATGCTGTGAGGTATCAAAAAAGCATATGTTGTGTGTATGTATGTATGTATGTATGTATATGTGTGTGTGTTAACGGCACCAAATCAATATATGGTACGTTGCCTTATTCGAACGGCAATCAGATTAACGCATATTACGTTGCCTTACTCCAACTGCACCAGATTAAGCATCTCTCATATTGGAGAATGGTGTTTATAGGACCGATGTATATATTTTATTATTCAAAACGTGCATGTTTATATACTTGCCTTTGTGAGCTATTTGGGTATATACTTGAGCAAAAATGTGTTGTTATATATATAACACTTATATGTGAGTATATATATCATTTTTTTTAATTTTCTTCCTTTGAAGATTGTACTGCTGGGCACGGGACAGCCAAACCAACTGCCAACATTGCCCTGCTTTTTATTGAAACCAACCCAGAGTTCTTTTTAGTATCCTCGCTGTTCTCTTAATGGGAATTGTCTGGATCGCTTTTACACGGTTCACCAGGAATATTAGTTAGGTAGGACTTCAGGTTCTTCTTCATAAGCCCTGTGGCACCTATCTAGATGATTGTGGTGGTAATCCAGGTGATGGTGTCCTGTTAGGTGATGTAGATTCCTGGGTCGATGGTTGTGGGGTTCCCAGCAGAAAGATTGTGAGGACAGGTGTTATGTCAGCCGGAGACTCCAGAGGCACAGGAGTTGCAGTGGAGCTGGGCATGCGCTCCTCTTGTAAGATATATTCCCATCTGCGAGATGAGGGATTGCAGGTTGAGTAATTACGCCTACTTTTTCTCCGCTGGGAGGTCCGAAGCTCTTACTCTCTCGGTAAGTATCTCTCCTGCGCTGCATCCCCATTTCTCAAACCTTGAGTAGTGGTAGCAGTACAGGAGGTACTTCTTCTATTCGATAGACCATTACTGGGTTTTAATCTCCCTTCTATTTCTTTTGGTGTCTGTCAAGCGAGATGGAGGAAGCCACTTGATCCATCTTAGTCATGAACTAATGGCTGTCCTTGTGTGACCTCTGAAGTGAGTATGGCACCGCATTCTGAGGCAAGACGGTACGCACCATAGCTTTCTTCTCCCTGTCTGGTGTGTAAAAAGGTTGAGGGGCCCTTTTTATCCTGGGCGACGGCCGTCCAGTTTAAATTCCTTTTTTCAGCATTTTTTATGGTTGTTCCTTATTGTCCACGGCTTCTGATTGGTTATTCGAAGCTTCCCTCTACCTACCTTACATAAGTAGAGGGTGCCCCTATCCGCAATCCGGGGGACGCACTGGATGGCAGGAGGAAGACGGCACACCAGCTATGTGAGTAAATGTCTATTATAGTGTTACTTCACTTTCTGAACCATATGTTCTCTCTCTCTCTCTCTCTCTCTCTCTCTATATATATATATATATATATATATACGTGTTCCCTAATCAGTCTGTGTTGATGCGTGCGTCTGTCAGACATGTATTCCGATAGATCTTTCTTCTGCCGATCCTTTGAAGGATTCCGTCCATATAGGGGAGCTGGATCTTTTCTTAATCGAACGAATGCTTCCCAAACATAACCAAGACGTCGTAGATTTCCTATAAGATTTTATTCAACTTCAAAGGCATCGTAACCCAGAAGGGTGGAGGCTAATATCTGCTTATGGGGTTCTCCTACACTTATGTAGAGAGGCATCTCACGCATCCGCTCTTCTCTGCGTCTTATTTTCAACCACTCTATGTCCAGCTAACTAGAACACGTGAGAGACATACACGGCTTTCCGGTCAGCTATTAGACCTTCCGCTAAAAATTATCCTGTATACAGTTTTTAGATATTTTACTAACTGTACCAAAACATAGTTCACATCTCCTCGTTTACTTCACCAGTTAGATAAATATATTGATCGATAGATAGATAAACAGATAAATAGTTAGATATAAAAATGTAATGTTTCGTCTGACAGTCATTATTTACCTTTCTATTGAATGTACGTAACGTGTATACATTTGACAACTTCTCTATTGAGCCTCTAGTTATGTTCGTTGAGTTTATATACAGTTGTTGTGGTGCATATATGAGTTTGAGTATTATTTGTGATGTGTATATTAGAGGTGGGGGTATATATGTGTAGCAGAAGTAGCAATAACTAAAATGAGGGGAAAAAGAGCTTACCTCGGGTACGTCTGGTGTGTCACCGGTTGGGGGGAAAAGAGAATTCCAAGATGGCGTCCGGGGGTTTTTATTAGCGTTTACCCCATGCAACTCTCGGAAAATCACGTTTCTTTCTTATGTGATTATGCAAATGGATAATTCCCGGCCACTATAAAAGCAGGAGGCTAGAGACGAGTCGGCAGTGTCCTGCAAATTGTGTGTGTGGGTGTTTCTGGCGATTGGAGTGTGTCTTCTTTTACCACGGTTATCAAGGACAGGAATTCCCTCTCTTCTGGAGGTGGGCGATATTGACTATTTTGAAGTTGTACTGTTGCTGACAGAACATTTATTTTTTTTTGCCTACTACATTTTTGTTTCAAGCTATTTCGGCCCGAATATGGCGAAGGCGCGGATAAGCAGTGATATTATCAAGCCGTTCTCTGGCGAGGGAGACGTTGTAGCGTGGCTGAAAAAAGTGAGACTTGTCGCACAACTTCAGCAGGTGGATGACGTAGCGAGTCTGCTACCTTTATACCTGGAAGGCGATGCGCTGGCCCTCTACATGGAAATGGAGGACGACGATCAAAAGAAAATAGACCAGATTGAGGTTCGATTAAAGGAGGCATTTACTGATGACGCGTTTGCAGCATATAGAAAAATAACTATGGTTAGATGGGCTGGTGAACGTGTGGATGTGTACGCCAACAAAATCAGGCAGTTGGTTGGATTGGCCGGATTCACAGGAGAAAGCTTAGAGAGACTCACAAAATTAATTTTTGTCACTGGATTCCCTGACACCATCTCAATTGCTCTTCAACAGGTGCCGAACATCAAAGCCCTGACCATGGGGGAGCTAATGTCGAGAGCGAGAATTTTGACGACGACTGACGAACAAAATCAGGATGTGATTGCGGCCACACGCTCACCCAACAACAGGGCCCAGAATAATCCTGTTAACGTGACCTGTTTCAAATGCAATGTTAAAGGCCACCTTGCAAGGGACTGTCGAAAACGTGGAACACGGTGTTACCGTTGCGGTGAGAGTGGACACTGGGCTCGGAACTGCTCGGGAAACGAGCAAGGGGAGGACGCATAAGCGCCAGTCTCCTTCCCAATCAAGATGTGAACACGACGCTCCCGGTGATAAGCATCCATGTTGACGGGACGCGATGGTTGGCGCTTATTGATACAGGATGCTCCAGGACAATTTTACATGCAGACCGGTGCCGGTCTTGGAGAAAAACAAACGTAAATGTCAACACAATTGGTGGAATGTCCCATGCGTGCTGCGGTGTTGGGACGGTCTCTGTATCCACTGATGAAGGTGTGTCTGCCAGAGTCGATGTGTTGGTGGTGCATGGCAAGCCACTGGGATTTGACTTGCTTCTAGGGATCGACGCCATAAAAGCTCTAGGAGGTGTCGTTGTCAAGCCTACAGGATCAGTGCGGCTGGGCGCCAGGAAAAGTATTAAATGCGCAGCCATTTCTATCGATGAACCAGATTTCACTGCTACCTTTGACCATCAAAACCGAACGTGGACCGCATCGTGGAAATGGTCTGTGGACCACCCCCCTGAAAGGCTGCATAATCGAGTGTCAGAGTACCCAGTGCCAGCAGAAATTCGTGAAGAATACACGCAGGAGCTCCACACCTGGATAGATAATGGTTGGCTCGTGCCATACCCAGAGGATAAATTGGGACCCCCCAAAGGTCTAATTCCCCTGATGGCTGTGATACAGCAGAACAAAGCCAAAGTGCGCCCGGTGATGGACTACCGGGAGCTAAATCATTACGTAGACGCATTTACGGCCAACGCAGATGTTTGTGCGGCTAAGCTGCGTGAGTGGAGACAAAAAGGTGCTAACGTGTCTCTACTGGACCTCAGAAGAGCATACCTACAAGTTCGGGTCCATGAGACACTGTGGCCATACCAGACTGTGGAAATCGATGGGAAAAAATAATGTCTGACCCGTCTGGGGTTTGGTTTGAATGTGACTCCCTTGATAATGAGAGCAATTGTCAGCGAAGTACTATCTCAGGAAGAAGTTATAAGCCGCGCAGCATCTGCTTACATTGATGACATTTTTGTCAATGAAGACGTGGTGCCCGCGACCCGTGTGAGAGAACACCTCGCGCAGTTCGGGTTGGAGTGCAAGAACCCGGAGCAGTTGAAGGACGGTGCGCGGGTGCTGGGATTGGCAGTCAGGATGGAACGCAATGAACTGCGGTGGAAGCGAGGAAATGCAATTCCGGAGGCTCCCAGTATTGTTACGCGACGAACAATCTTTTCCCTGTGTGGTCGACTTGTCGGGCACTTTACGGTGTGCGGTTGGCTTCGTGTGGCTTGCGGAATACTCAGAAGGAGAGTAAGTTCGGTAACGAAGGGCTGGGATGATGAAGCAAGGGACCCCGTACTACATCGTATGATGTTCGAAACCTTAACATCTGCGCAGCAGAACGATCCGGCACAGGGAAATTGGTGTGTGGATGGCAAAGAGCTGAATGTATGGGTCGATGCTAGCTTACTAGCAATTGGGGCAGCCTTGGAGTGTGAAACTGTGTTGGAAGATGCATGTTGGCTGCGACCTGAAGATGACTCTCAACATATCAACTTGGCTGAACTGGATGCCGTATTGAAAGGCATCAATTTGGCTCTCCAGTAGCAGAGCAAGGTGGTACACATAAAGACAGATTCTGTTTGCGTATACCATTGGGTCTCGGACACGCTAACTGGAAAGGCGCGAGTACGCACCAAAGCAGCAAGCGAGATGCTTATTAGGAGGCGATTAAGCACTCTTAATGAGCTCGTGAAAGAGTACGGGCTGACAGTGGATGTGACGCTGGTTCCATCAGCACGAAACATTGCTGACCGACTGACACGAGTGCCACAGCGGTGGTTTGAGGCAATGAAAAAGAAAAACGGTGTTGACCCAGTGATAGGCGCGGTCCACACAGACGAGCTGGATGAGAGTCAAATCATGGCTATTCACAAAGATAGTGGACATCCGGGGGTGCGACGCACTACCTGCTTTCTCAGGAGAAGATGTCCAACCACGACAAAAGCAACTGTCAGAACGGTCATACAGAAATGCGAGGAATGTCAGTCCATTGACCCAGCGCCAGCCAGGTGGGAAAAGGGAAAGCTGGAAGTTAACGAGAATTGGCAGAGAATTGGAATGGATATCACGCATTATGGCACCTTCCATTTTTTAACTTTAACAGACTGTGGTCCATCGCGTTTCTCCATTTGGAGGAAATTGGCAAGGCAGGACTCGGCAAGCGTGATTCATCAGTTGGGGGCAGTGTTCCTCGAGCGTGGCGCGCCGCATGAACTCCTTTTAGACAATGACACAGCTTTCTGCAGCAATATGTTCCAAGCATTTGCATGTAAATGGGGAATTCACTTGCGATTCCGTTGTGCATACGCTCCAGCCGGGAATGGCATAGCGGAGCGATGTCACTGTACAGTGAAACGAATAGCGGCTAGAATGTGTTGTCCCATACAGGAGGCTGTCTACTGGTATAACATCACACCAAGAGACGACACATCTCCCTCCATTGCGCCTGCCAACAGGATTTATCAATACGAAGTTCGAGTAAAGGAGACCAATCTCGCAACTGCGTCCCCATGTCCCCGCGAACCCCCCCCCCCCGCTTCGGCGGCACGGGGGTGCAAAGATCAAAGTGTAGTATCTGTTCCGACAGATACTGCACTTAAGATAATTTGTACCAGTCAATGGAGGGGAAACCCTCTATACTGGGACAATTATTATTTTTGGTAACCAGAGTGCCCCCTTTTTGCCTACTTTTAGGGGAGCTGGTTTTTACCTCACATTAAAAACGGCCTTGTGCCTAATTTGCTCAGTGGGGGAGCAAATAAATACCATCTGTTCCGACAGATACTGCAAGCTAAGACCAGCTATGACTAGCAAAGACCATATGTGGGGGTAACCCCACATATCTGAACTTGGTCAAGGTAGGGATCGCCCTACGACCACAGTTACCATCCAGCTCCCATTTCCCACCTCTCGGGAGCAGGATCCCCCTTTCCCTCCCCCCTCCCTCCATCTCCACATAAAAAAACGGCCTTGTGCCTAATTTGCTCAGTGAGGAAGCAAATAGATAAACCCAGGTCCCAAGAACAGCTTTTACCAGGTTGGAGATCGCGTGTTGGTCAAAAGACCACAAAATCGATATACCACGAGGTTCGGCAAGGGTGAGGTGACCAAGGTGATCAGCCCTCAGTCGATTTTGGTGGACGGTGTGCCTCGTCACGTGAAGGATTTGCGCCCTCGCCATTATGTTGTTACATAGGAGGAAGAGGGAGACTCAGACAGTATGGTGTCTTCTGAAAAGACAGAGAGTATGATGCAGGACGACGGAGAGGATTTTGAGCCATATAATGTACATACTGAAGAAGCGGAGGAAGGACCACCCGTCGCCTTTACGAAGGAGTACCCGGCAGATACGAATACTGCCCCCCTGCCCTGATTGTGAAACACCGCCTATGGAGTAGACTGGTGGCAATAATGGCGATGAGGAGGATGGCAGGGAGGAAGTGCTGCCTCCGGTTCTTCGGAGAAGTACCAGACAGAGACGACTGCCCCCCTGCCTCATTTGTGATCATGAGATCAGGGGGGAGTGTAGCAGAAGTAGCAATAAGTAAAATGAGGGGAAAAAGAGCTTACCTCGGGTACGTCTGGTGTGTCACCGGTTGGGGGGAAAAGAGAATTCCAAGATGGCGTCCGGGGGTTTTTATTAGCGTTTACCCCATGCAACTCTCGGAAAATCACGTTTCTGTCTCATGTGATTACGCAAATGGATAATTCCCGGCCACTATAAAAGCAGGAGGCTAGAGACGAGTCGGCAGTGTCCTGCAAACTGTGTGTGTGGGTGTTTCTGGCGATTGGAGTGTGTTTACCACGGTTATCACGGACAGGAATTCCCTCTCTTCTGGAGGTGGGCGATATTGACAATTTTGAAGTTGTACTGTTGCTGACAGAACATTTATTTTTTTTTTGCCTACTACATTTTTGTTTCAATATGTGTTCATATCTGCGCGTGTATATAACGGGGCGATAACTTATGAAACAATTCTATCATAACATAACGAATAACATCACAGGGACACGAGCAAAAGACATACATTTTCATAGTTTCTTTCGTGTTCTTTGTAATTAAAGATACTTTTCCTCAGAAAACGTAAACCCCAAGACGTAAATTATATTTGGATATAATCATTTATTTCAACGCTGGGTCATTTCTCGGAGTGGGCACACTTCGAATAACTACATTTTGCTAACTTGCTTATTTTGACTTCCACGGGCGTCAAGTCTAACTCTCGATCGCAAGCGGATTGCGTACCGAACTGATCTCTCGCTTCATTGCCAACGTGGGTATATATATATATATATATATATATATATATATATATATATATATATATATATATGGCGATTAAGCATATGCTTAATCGCCATATATATTTTATAAATTACTAACTAGCTCTACCTACGTATTGAGCACTTTTGAAGTAAATACTTAGTTTACGCATAAATCTATACTTTCGTATATTAATTTTATGTGAGTAAATGAAGTAGTTATATATATATATATATATATATATATATATATATATATATCCTTTATTTTTTTAGTTCTATGATGTCGAAAATAAACTATCTTTATTGTTTATCTAAATTCTTGTTTTTGTTTTGATAGCACTTCCCAAAACTTTTGCTTATGTTTAAATCCCAACGTATTGTAAAATATTTAAGAAATATTTTTATTATAAATACCTTATCAGCTTACTTATCATTATTTTTGTTATTTAAACATTTCTTTTTGTTATCGATATATTTCTAACTAAACAATGAAAATCGCCAACGATATGGTTATCCGGCATTTTCCGGGACGAACAATGTAACATATAAATACGTACAGCAAAACATATCCGGATACAATGTACGAGGGAGGTTCAAAACTCATGCCTCCCATTGCTTTAGTCCGCCTGAATAAATCAGAGAGAATCGGCATTTGCATTATGCATGTGATATTCTAAGAAAGCAATCCTTGTCGCAGACTTACGCCAGAAGCAGAGATGCATCATTGAATACCTCCATGCAGAAGAAGTAAACCGATCACCGTGCACTGGTGACTGTTAAACGTTTACAAAGCCAATGCGGTTTATGTTAGTAGTTGGGGGATGGTTTGTCGATTTCAGGGTGGTTACAAAAATGTGAGTGATAAACTCAATTCGGACTTTACAACTGAGGCATTGTTCATCACTGGAAAAAGTGCATCAAGAATGGCAATGACTTCGTAGAAAGGTTGCTTGTTTTTATGGTACTACTCCAGTTTTCGTAGCTCTTCAACTTTTTAGTTATAAAATTGGAGGCCAATTTTTTGAACGATTCTTGTACTAATATTATGAGGAAAATGTTATCTTTCAAAGGCTCTAATAAATGTTAATTTGACTTCATTTATTTTAAAGAAACCCAAGTGAAATGCATTTTTTATTGCGAAGAACATCATAGAAGAAAGATAAAGATCAATTGGACAGTTGCGTTAATATAGATGTGTAGGATATATTAATATTTAGTTCGGTTTGTAAAATTCCGATCAGTTTTACTTATTGTATTATATTTGTATGATAATATTAAGAAAAAGAAACAAACGTGCTTTATAAGCAACTGGCAGACTGTCCAGTCGTAAAATATGTTTAAATATTATATTTTAATTCATGCAGATTTCTTATGCATTGTTATAGAGCTAATTTTCAGGCGGTTATTATAGTGTACCTAATATACAGTAGTGATGTCAAAAGTTAAAAATATGACTCGTGTGCCATAAGGCAGAATCGAAAACTAAAATATAGCTTTTCAGCCTTACTCGTTAGCGTATGACCCAAACCCATACATATATTAAAACAGCAAAAAATAGCGATGTTTAACCTATGACGTTTAATAAGCACATGCGCAGGAAAAATGAATATAGTGGACTTAATTAAAATATAATATTTATACATATTCTACGATCGGGCAACGCCAGTAAGCCTGTTAGTATAGTATAAATCTTGGAATATATGGAAAAATATTGTCGAAAGTCCTGCAATTTTAGTTTCAAATTTGGCTGGCAATTCTGTCTAATAGATTTCAAATAAAGACCTGCCTTTCAGATTTGGTTATATATAATAACTGGCATTGGTGCCCAACGTTGCCCGGGTGTTTGTAGGTGTGTGTTGAGCTAAAAAAAAAAAGCTGTAGTAGGCAAACAGGCTCGAACCTGCGACGCAAGGCAGAAAAGAAAGTGTGTGTGTGTGTGTGTGTGTGTGTGTGTGTGTGTGTAAAGTTGTTGGTTGAGCAAAAAAGTGATAGTAGGCAGGCAGGCTCGAACACCAGTGAAAGGTCAATGTTTTTTGTTTTTTTTTAAATGCTAGCAGTTCAGTCCGGCTTTGCTCGGGCCGTATGTACTGTTCATAACTTTTAATACATATGTATATATTATAAAGTGTGCATATGTATATATTATAAAGTGTGCATATGTATGGCAATGCCTTTCAATATAATAGGCTTCTTTAGCAACTATAGAGAAAAATGGCTTGGGACCGAAGAGGTCAATTTTTTTTTAAATTTGACCCTAATTTTTACACCTTAACCTTCATTGTTTTGGGCTGCACTCATATTAAAATGTCCGATACATATCTAAGTAACCTGCATCTAAAATGTTAAGTGTTTAGACCGAAAACCGGTGGAGGAGTTTCGTAAAATCTGCATAGGTAAACTTTTTCAACTTTGACCTTTTGCCAAATCTTTGCCCCAAAACCGATTAAAAAGCTGAAAGTCTGAATAATTTGCTAGAGACCGCAAAGGTCAGACCTTTTGAACTTTGACCACTTGGAAGCCTTATTTTCCGCAAAAAAAAAACAGTTAAAAGGCTGAATACACTTTATGTAAAATTTCAAATGTTTAAACCAAAAATTGGCTGAGTTATTTGTTAGAGACCGCAGTGATAATTTTTTTTAAAACTTTGACCCCAATTTTGACCCCCATAACATTTATTGTTTTGGGCTCAAATCAAATTATAAAGTTAGATCCATGTTCAAGTAACCGATATATAAAATTTAAAGTGTTTAGACCCAAAATTGGCAGAGAAGTTTGGTAGAGTTCTAAAAGGCCAAATCGTTGAACATTGATCCCTTAACAGCAGAATTTTTAGCCGAAACCTGATTAGAAAGATTTTCCCAAATCCGGTATTTAAAATTTCGAGTCTGTAGATCGAAAATTGATTGTTATTTGGTTGGGCAATGTACATAGACAAACAGACAGACAGACACTTTCACTTTTATAGATATACTAGCCTGGGTGCACGGCGTTGCCCGCGTGTTTGAAGGTGTGTGTTGAGCAAAAACAAAGTTGTAATAGGCAGGAAGGCTCGAACACGTACCGCGAAGGATGAAAGAACGTGAAAAAAGTGACGACTTTGCTGTTGCGCCCATCGCCACTCGTAAGTGACGTAGGTTTTAATTAAGGCTAGACTATCGAAAAGAGAGGATAACTTTTGAAAATATCGGCGAAAAAAGCAACCCCTCCCTGTAGAAAAGTACCCAGTTGAGGGTGAAGAATGTAATGTTTTTAGCCAATTTTTCGATATTTGTTGTCTGAAGGGTCGAACATCAAAACGATACTAATCTTGTGAAATCCGTCGCCATTGTCGACAGTTTTAGGCAGATTTATGTAGTAAAACATTCAGCGCAATAGAACCGACCCATCTGTGAGTTACATTTTCAGCTTCCTGTTCTGTTGCATTAGCGCTGGCATCACAACGCATATATATTGCAGTAAAAGTGAGACCTGTGCAATCGAGAAATATGAATGTCCCATGTGTGAAACCAGTCTAAAAAGAATCATAAAAATAATCTAGTTTCTTGTAAAGCAATCAGATATTAAAGCGATACTTGGTCAATACAAGCATCTGTGTGAGTAGCCTAACGTCAGGACATGAAAATAGGTTAGTACCTGTTATCGGAGAAACCATACTCAGAGAATGCTGATGAGGTCGAGCATGGCTACTTTTATAGCCGCCAACGGTGTCCGTTTGGATGGAGGGATTTGAAATCCCTTTTGTTAAACCGACCTTGTGTCACGTTCTATTAAGACGATAAGTATATCAAGTTAGCTTCTGAGCAAAGTGTTGATCGAATCAATGTTTGTAGAAAAGTTATTTTGTTAACGTGTAGTCCTGTGCAAAATATCGTTTATGTATGTGTGTGTGTTTTTATTCATACCCCAATCGAGATGAATATAAATTTTACGAGCAAAAAGAATGGTAGTGTTATTTCTGAGAGGCTTGTAGGTTATAACCGCTTAAACGATAACCATATCTCTTTCTATATGAAATTTAAATCTTGAAATAAATGTTCTGGGGAGTCAATGGAAATCTTCACGAATAGTGTTCTTCTTACGTAGGGAAGACATAAAGACATAATTTCCTTTAAAACTGCCAATATTTTTATAGCGTATTATAAGTATAAAATTCCTCTGAGTAAGCAATACAATAGTCTCGAACCTTTACGTTCCGACCATCTACATAACCTAATAAGGACAAAATTTTCTTAAAATTCAAAAATGTATATCTGATTCGAATAACATTTACACCATATTAATAAGACATTAATTCTGAATTTTCTAAAATTATGCCTTTGCCCGATTATATTATATTATAAGAATATTCTTTTAATGTTTATCAAGATGATTTAACCTTTTTTCTATAAGGAACACACAAACATCGTACACATATTGCGGTTTCTAAAAGATGGTTATTGATTTAATTATTTCTCCTTGCTCTTTCATTTTAATTACGATATACGTCTTGTTACACTCATACACGAAATCTAGTAACCACTTTTACAAAAGTGATATCCAGAAGATGCAAATGAAAGAAATAATTTAAGGCAACTCTCGGTAGAAAAGGAAATTGAAAAGTGGGAAATTGAAGTTGTAAAAATAAAAGTCTTTAGGGCTCCAATACTAACTGCCTTTTTAAATATGTTTATCCTATACATAAGTTATGGAGTATTTAAACATATATATATTAGGGAAATAGTTGAGGACGTAATATAGTGTAATGAGTAGAGTGGGAAAATATACATTCCTGTTAGTGTCTACATAAGAAGTGTCATATCAAGTGCTGATTATTGGACGAATGCAGGGATGTAAAACGGGCTTCATATTTTCAGATTTGTATTGAACGCTCTGCTTGAGAGTCAACATTGAAAATTTCGTACATACCGGTCATCAGAGTTTTATCTGTTTGCTGTTTCATGAATGCGTATGCGTTAATCACATGAAAGCTTCCTTATATTAAGTATAAGTAGGTTTGAAAACATTTTTAAAGACGTGTCAAACTAGCTTAATAGATATCATATTGACTCACTGGTTTTAGGTTCTAATTTCGATTTCAGCTTGAGTATCATTTTTTTACGTACAAGAAGTGAATTGTTTCAGTTTCCGTATAAATTTAAATATGTTTATGCGTATTTTACCACCGGCCAACATCGGGCTGTCTGTTAGTGTTTAATATTAAGATATATATTAGTTTTAACGTTTACTGTAACCACCGTATTTTTTTTTTACATAAGCATCACTACTTATCAAGGTCAAGGGGCCACTCGAGGATAAATGTTAAAGAGTGTATAGTGGACAATTGGACAATATTAGTAATCGTTCGTAATGGAAATTCGGAAAATTTGTTAACTTAAGTGGAACGGCTCATCAAAAACTTGTTTACGTTAGACTTGAAGACAACCATATTGTAGTCAGCTGAAAAGCAGGAAAAGGGAATACAGTTCCATAGGCGTGCACTTCTAAGAAAGAAGCTTTGTTCATGGAATCTACGTTTACGTTTCTTAATTTTTTATATTTTTCTTTTATTTTTTCAGATCGTCTAGATTAACTCATTCAAGGTAATCTTGAGTCGTTACACTACGCGGGATCGGATATTTATTGTAGAGTCGTATTTTCGGTTGAATGAGTTAATATCAGAAACTCAAAGAGAATTTCGACGCAACTTCAACATAAGAAATTCCCGTACTCCCAATGCAATAAAAGCTATGGTGGCTCGTTTTCATGAGCAAGGGTCTGTATGTGATCTCGTTAAATCTGGTGGACCCCGTACGGCAAGAAGTGATGAGAATCGTCAGAGATTAGCAGAGGGTGTGGCCGAGGATCCATCCACATCAGTTAGAAGAGGATCAAGTCAAATTGGGGTCTCTCGATCAATGTGATTCTAGCAGGACGGTGCAACGGCGCATACGGCACGAAAAACATATCTGCTACAGGACATATTCGCCAACCAAATAATTTCTTGTGTTTGTTAGATGAATTGGCCACCCCGCTCGCCAGATCTCACATGTGTAGATGTCTTCCTTTGGGGTTACCTCAAAGAGCGGCCAATAAATGCCCTTAAAACAATTTAGAGGAGGAAATTAGGTACATAAGCCCTGAAACATTAAGTGATGTGCTGGACAATGCCCTGCAGAGAGTACACGAGTGTGAAAATGAAAATGGTGGACATTTTAGTAACATCATTTTTCATAACTAAAATAATAAGACCTTGTGAGAAACATACCTTAGATTAAGTTGTGTAAATAACATTAGAATAAGTAGACAATGATAGCTTACTATATCTCAGAAAATTACGGAGAGGCTCATCTACCTACATATAAAAATTGGTAAACATAACTTAAATATTGAGGAAGGTAATCAAATGTAAAATCCGTCAGTTTCTTTTGGGACATTCTGTATCAACAATGTTGTAGGAGGGAATATGTGAAGAATGCTAAGATTCCTAAATGAAAGTAGTATTTCAAAAACGACAGGATTCAAAATAGGAACATCCAGGTCGTCAATACTCGTCGATATGCAATTCTTGTTTTAATAAAAATTGCGCCAGACGAGTCATGAAGCCACTTGAATGACATTTTTTTGTGAATTATCACCGGGCATTTTACTATATGGGAATCAGGTGTCACCATATAAACGTCATGACATGTACTATATTTGAAAGGGAGGTATCAATTTAGTAAAATGTTATAATTAAAAAAATGATGGCCGACCTTAAAAAAATTTGATTAAAAGTGTTTGTTTTTTTTTGTAACCTGGAAGATAAACCTGTAACCGATGATAATACTCGAAAAATAAAGAAAACGTGAAAAGAAAATCATTTACGCATAGGAGCAAGCTCCATTAGGTCCATCAGCCACATAATAACAAGAACGGAAGAATTAACACAAAGACGATGTTTTTAAGCTGAAGTTTTAAAAGAACGTATGCTAAAGGTAGAATAAAAACACTCAAAAGAAAGAAAGTTCCGGAAGCTGATAATTCCTGGAAAGAAGCTACTGGAATAGGGAGTTTTTTTTTGTGAGGAAACAAAATAGAAAATTGATGAAGATTACTCCACGAACAAGTCAAACAAGATGAAACAAAGAAAGCGGATACTTGTGAAGAACACGTGTTATAATTACATTTATGGTAACTATGAACAGCACATGTGAGAAAGAGGTTGCAGAGAAGCACATTCGCCAGATGGAAATAAGTGACAAACTACTATAAAGGTTTTGAAATAGATCTGTAAAATGAGATATAGTATAAGTCTACAAAAATGACAGTACGTAAAAATAATTTATATTTCATTTTAAACTAAGGTGGTACTATAAAATAATAGGTGTTTATTCACGCCGGAAGTCTATATAATTGTTTTTTTAATGCACGACATAAAAATACAAGTGATACAACTGTGGTGTTTCCACAGGTCCCGCAAGTTTCATTGCTTTTTTTCACCAACTCTCGTTGGCATATACGAATACATTGGTGCTCATCTATTAAAATATGTACCAAATATTAGTCGCATGTGTTTATGGAAACGTGTTTTAGTTTTTTTTATTGCGTGTGATGAGATAAAGGCGTTTGTTTGTTTGTTTGTTTGGTTTTTGCGGTCGAAATCTCGACTGTCTTTATGTTGTTAGTCAGGTTCAGAATATGAATGTTTGCCCACCTGGTCCGTTGCCAAAATCTTAGAGGGGGGGGGTATTTTTATTTTTATGATTCATCAAATTTTGGACCGACCGGCGATAAAGTACGATAAAATTAATAACTTGTCATTTCGCCATGTCTTCCATAGACGGACAAGACGAACGCTTTCTAAGTGGCTACTCTGCCTTTCTTATTAATATTTATTTCTTCTCAATGTTTCTTTATTTTCTCACCAATAGCACATTATTTTTCTTGAATGCTTTTGATACTCGAAATTATGCCTTACTTTGTCTTTACCGTAACTGGTTTTTTCCGCCTTAAAATCTCCATTTTTCTTGAGATTCTCTTATCTATCTTTTTATATTTTTTAATTTCTCTTCCTTTTTCTCGATCTTTTTCCTTTTCCTTCTCTCCATCGTTCTCGCTATCTGTCTTTTTCATTCACTTTCCCTTTGCTTGAACCCGCCTTTGTCTCAACCTCTTTTCCCCCTTACCCTAATTTCTCCTCACTCGCCTCTTTCTCTTTGTCCCTCTTTCTCTCTGTCCCCCTTTTTCGCTGCCCCTCTCTTTCTCTCTCTACCCTTTTCTTTTCGCTACCTTTTTCTAATCCCACTACCGTTTTATATCACCCTATCGTTTTAATCTCTCTCTCCTCTTCCGTCAGTCTAACATTTTTATCTTTCTATCTCTCTCTTTCTCTCTATCTCTTCTATCTCTCTCTATCGATTTTAACTTTCTCTCTATCTCTATCTTTCTCTCTATCTCGACCTCTATATATCATGCGTATTTTACCTTTCTATTTTTAACATTTGAAACAATTCGAGGTAGAATATGAAAAAGTATAAGAAACCTTACTCGGAAGAAAACATTGTAAAATTTGAAATAAAAATCAGTTTATATCTCATGCGTATTTTATTATAATTGTTTAAATGTATGCTCTTTCTCTCCTTCTACATTATATATATATATATATATATATATATATATACATACATATATATATATATACATATATATATATGTATGTATATATATATATATATATATATATATACATACATATATATATATATATATATATATATATATATATATATTAGCAATAATTCCTATGTTTTTTTATTTTATGTTTCAACATGTTAGTGCATATATAGTTATTAACAGATAAATAGATTTTCGGTTAGAATTCCTCAATAAGGAACTTTTTTTATATCTCAAACAAGTTGAAGTATTTTGGTTTCGTTTACTTTGGAGGATATTTACAATGGAAGCTTGTAGGAGCCATTTAAGTACTTTGTTTTGTTATTGCTATATAAGAGAAAACGTGAAATATACGGAAAAGATGATTTCCCTGGCAGAATTGTAAAGAAGGGGATCGCAAAGTTAGAGTCGGGCATTTAAACTTTAATAACAAGGAACTCTCAAACAGAGCAGCATAACGATTAATGAAAACATGAATTGAGAATGACATATTATGCCATGTCAGAAATGGCGGAAAAAACTAACATATCAAAATATACTACTTGATACGATGCTTGAATGCCACGTCATTAACATCCTGTAGGAACTTCTCAACAATTTGATATTATATACATCTTCTTTCGGTCTACACAAACGCTCGCACATGTAATTTAACGCACGACTGTTACCATACACTTTTGTGCACACGTGCACTTATAAACCTGACACAAAAAGTCTATGTTCCAAATTCCAAGATGTTGTTCGTCTTGCCGTTTAATTCTTCAAGCATGTAAAAATATTCAATTTTTGACAGCACTTTTTTCGTAACGCAGAAACACTCATATAATTATGTAATTTTATTTAATATTTCCGCCTTGAATCATCAGAAAAATAAGATCTCATTACCGTAACAAGAAAACTAAAAAAAGAAATTGAATGAGAGATATGTCTGTTTTTTTATGTACAAACAAG